>NC_082734.1:19141958-19441958 GCF_030144855.1 Hypanus sabinus
GCCCACAACTGCTCACTGTATGTTTTCTTTTTATTTTTGCACCATCCTCTGTAAACTCTAGGATGTGAGTGAAAATTGGGAGATCAGCAGTTTCTGAGATACTCAAACCACCCCGTCTGGCACCAACAATCATTCCACGGTCAAAGTCTTCCCCATTCTGATATTTGGTCTTAACAAAAACGGAACCTCTCGACAAAGTCTGCATGCTTTTATGCATTGAGTTGCTGCCACATGATTGGCTGATTAGATAACTGCATCAACGAACAGGTGTGCATATAATACAGTGGCCACCATGGAAGGAAGTCAGGTTTCCATAATGTAATGAGCTGAGTTGGCAACTCTCTGCACTCTCTTGCTGTCTTAGCCCATACCAACTGTGAAACATCTGTATAGGATACTTTCTATTGGGTATCTATAAAAATTGATGAGCATCAACGAGAACATGCCAAGTTTCTTCAGCTTCCTGTGCAAGTTGAGGCGTTGGCAAGCTTTCTTGGTTGTGACGTCTATGTGGTTGGACTAGGACAGATTACTATTGACGTTTGCACCTAGTACCTTGAAGCTCTCAACCTTCCCACCCTCAGCATCCTGATGTAAGCAGGAGCAAGTGCCCCCCCCCCTCCCCACTTCCTGAAGTCAAACCAACTCTTTTGTTTTGCTAACTCTACGGAAATGTTGTTCCACTAGGCTCGCGATCTCCTTCCTGAAGAATCTGCTGGAGGAGCTCAGCCATTCCCTCTGGGGGGGGGCAGGGAGGGAAGGAATTGGTGATGTTTCAGGTGGAAACGCTCCATTGGGATTGATCTGACCGTGGTGGTATCTTCAGCTCTTTTATGTTGCTGCTTGTTTATGCAATTCCTCCAAGAGGACCATAACCTTGTCGCGGTTTGGAGGGTTGAGTCCCTCACTGGCCTGGAGATCTTCATCATGTCAGCTGTAGTCAGGGCTACATACTTTGGCTCTTAGTAGGGTCACCCACGCCAAACAGGTCAAAGGGGAGAGGCCGGACTAAGAGTGGTCCACTGGTCCTCCAGGTCCAGGGGTTCAGCTCAGGGCTAACAACCCTGAATGGTCAAACAAAACTGTTCGGGAAACAGTAATGGAGAATCCTCCTGCATCTCGGTATTTCTGAGTCTCCCCCTGGACTGCTGGTAGTGCTACTGACATCATGAAGGAAGCCTTGAGCACCAGTAGCGATGGAGGCCCTTCATTGCTGCCCTAAACGCCAGTGTGTAAGTAAATTGCTGATGCAAACAATCAGCGTTAAGTCATTATTGCAGGCAGGAACCCTCAACTAAAGGACAGTGTATGATAAGAACAAAAGATCAAACCAAGCAATCCTATTCAACATGAATCCTACTCAGTGGTTACAGAATCCTTTAAACAAGACTAATCCTCTTAAATATGTGTGAGCAGATTATTTCTTTCATTAGAAGCTCCATGTACCTCAGGCACAGTCTCATTGTCTCATTCAATGCCCCTCTTTCTTTCTGGCTTTACATGTGGTTTCCAAATTGCAAATAATTAATGCTTAAAAAGCCTTCGTTAGCCCATGACTGATCGGAGCTAATGAACCCAAACTCCGGTTGATCCCCGTCTTGGGAATTTCTTTGGATCTGCTCTGTGCCACCATTCCCCGCCTGCTCCCATAATCCTAGCAATGGAATGAATGGTGCTCACCCAACACACAGAGAGAGGAATCCGATGCTCTTGTTCGTCTGCTGGGTGCAGAGAGACAGTTTGAGAGCGGCCAGCAGCCCGTGGGGGTCAGGAGGAAGAGAGGTGACCTCGCCGGCGCGCTGGTAATGCTCGCGGCTTCGACTTGTCAGTGCCGGGCAGGTGGAGTCCCAGCTCAGTCTGCAGGGAGAAGGCAAGCAGCCAGAAGCTGTTGTGCGTATTGGCACAAGTGACATCGGCCCTGCGGGGTCAATATAGGGTGCTGGGGAAGAATTTTAAAAGGATTTGAGGTAGTGTTTTCTAGATTACAACCAGAGCCGCGAGCTAGTGGGTGTGAAAATAGGAGCGTGTAGGAGATTCTGTGTGGCTGAAAAATTGGTGCAAGGGACAGAAATTCCAAACCTTTGCACTTTTGGGGCAGAGGTGACTTGTACAAGAAGGATGGATTACACTTGAGCTCACAGGGACCAACATCCTGGTAGGCTACTCAGGTGGGTTTAAACTACATTCATTGGCACATTATTGGTGTTGGCATGTTGCCAAGTGGTTAAGGTGTTTGTCTAGTGATCTAGGTTGCTAGCTTGCTAGTCTAGGTTGCTAGTTCGAGCCTTGGCTGAGGCTGCATGTGTATCCTTGAGCAAGGCACTTAACCACACATTGCTCTGCGACGACACCGGTGCCAAGCTGTATGGATCCCAATCCTTCCCTTGGACAACATCGGTGGTGTGGAGAGGGGAGACTTGCAGTTTGGGCAACTGCCGGTCTTCCATTAAAAGAACCTTGCCCAGGCTTGCGCCCTGGAAACTTTCCAAGGTGCAAATCCATGGTCTATCAAGACTAACGGAGACCTTCATTGGTTGACATTACAGAAGCGGGGGTTCTGGATAAACCTGCGGGACCTGACCAAGTATTTCCATGAAGACTCTGGGAGGCTAGAGAAGAAATTGCGGGAGCCCTGGCTGAGATACTTGAATCATTGTTGGGCATAGGGGAGGTGCCAGTAGACTGGAGAGTAACGAATGTTGTGTTTACTTAGGAAGGGTGGCACAGATAAACCTGGGGCTATAGACTAGTAAGTCCAACATCTATGGTAGTTAAGTTCCTGGAGAGGATCCTGAGATGTAAGGTAAGGGGGTTGGTTATTGGCACTGTCTAATGAACTTGATTGAGAAAGTAGATGAATACAGAGGGTAGACATGGTCTGATGGACTTCTGAAAGGGTTTTTATAAGGTTGCACACATTAGCCTGCTCTGAAAGGTTAGATCACAGGGGATCCATTCTAGGCTGGCTAATTGGATGTGCACTTGTAACAATAGATGGCTGTTTTCTGCACTGGAGGCCCATGATTCTGTCTCAGGACTTGGTGCTAGACCCATTTTTTTGGTCATCTAAATAATAATTTGGATAAAAAAGCACAAGGCATGGTTAATAAGCTTGCAGAAGGCACTGAAATAGGTGGTATAGTGGAAAGCGAAGATTATCATAAATTATAAGGGTACCTTGATCAGCCGAATGAGCGGCTTGAGAGGCAAATGGAGTTTAATTCAGATACGTACAAAATTTTGCAGTTTGGAAAGTTAAATCCAGGTAGACCTTCCACAGTGAACTGGGGAGTGTTGTCAGGCAGAGGCACTGTGGAGTGCGAGTATTTGGTCCACTAAAGTGGAGTGCAAGTTGGTGAAGAAGGCTTTTGGCACTGAGTATAAAAGTCGGGAAGTTCTGATGGAGGACACTGCTGAGGAAACACATGGAATATTGTATACAGTTTTGGTTGCCCTCTTATAGGAAAGATATTAAACTAGAAATACTGTGGAAAAGATTTACACGAGTGCCGACAGTACTTGAGGGACTGAGTTATAGGGAGAGGTGAGACAAGCTAAGGCTTTAATTCTTACATCGGAGGCTGACAGGTGAGGTACATAAAAACATGTGGGGCATAGACAGGGTGAATACACTCAGTCTTTTTCCCAGAGTTAGGGTGTCAAGAAAGAAGGTGAGGGGGGGAAAGATTTAAGAGAAACTATTGGGGCAACCTTTTCACATGAAGGGTGTCAGCTACCAGCTGCCCTCAATCTCTCACATTCCAATGATTAAAGTCCTAGCTTGCTCAGCTTCTCTCTATAAATCAGTCCCTCAAGTCCTGGCAAAAGCCTCGTCAATCTTCACTGCACTCATTCCAAGTTAATGACATCTTTCCTCTAGCAGAGTGATGACAAAACAGAACAGAACATTTCAAATGTGGCCCCACCAGTGTGTTGTACACTGCAACAAAACCTCCCAACTTCTATATTTAGTGTCCAGGTTGATGAAGTGCCAAAAGGCTTTTTCACCATCCTGTCTACCTGTGACAACACTTCCATGGAATCATATGCTTACACTTCCAGGTACCTAGGACGTTGCTCCACACTGTGAGAATTTTGCCCTCATTTGCCACCCTAAAATGTAACATCTCACACTTATCTGAATTAAACTCCGTTTGCCCTTCATTGGCCCGCTTACCCAGGTGATCGAAATGTCTTTGTAATTATTAGTAATCATCTTCACTGTCTAAGACACAATCCATTTTAGTCCTGAAGAAGGGTCTTGGCCTGAAATGTCGACTGTTTATTCATTTCCATAGATGCTGCCTGACCCGCTGAGTTCCTCCAGAATTTTATGTGTGTGTTGCTTTGGATTTCCATCATCTGCAGAATCCTTGAGTTTGCCTATTTCAGTGTCACCTGCAAACTGACTAATCATATATTCTCACCCAAGCCGTCAATATAGATGACATATAGCAACAATGCTGGAACTGACCCTGAGGCACACCACGAGTCATGGGCCTCCAGTCTACAAAGCCATCAAGATATGCTTCCTACCATCAAATCAACTGTGTATCCAATTAGCGAGCTCTCCCTGGGTCCAATATGATCTAACTTTCCATAGTAGCTTACTTTATAAATCTTATCAAGATATTTCTGAAGGTCATGTAGACTCCTGCACTCCTTAATCTATTTGATTATATTTCGCCAAAAAAAACTCATTCAAATTTGTGTGACATGATCTCCCAAGCACAAAGCCACACCTGCTATCTACAGTAACCAACTGTCTATCCAAGTGGATGTACAGTATATACTACCCCTCCAAATCCCTTTCGGTGACCTATCACAGATATTAGGCTTAGATAGATAGACAGATAAATAGATACTTTATTGATACCAAAGGAAATTTCAGTCTCACGGTAGCATTACAAGGGCACAGATATACAAATATTAGAAGAGAAGTAGAAAAAGTTACCAAAAACAGTCTAACAGGATGAGGTCATCACTTCCCTGGCTATAGGTTGACCCATTAAAGAGCCTAATGGCCAAGGGTAAGAATAACCTCATATCGCGCTCTTTGGAACAGGCAGTCGTCTTAGTCTATTACTGAAAGTGCTCCTCTGTTCAACCAAGGTGGCACGCAGAGGGTGAGAAACATTGTCCAGAATTGTCAGGATTTTCCGGAGGGTCCTTTGTTCTACCACAGCCTCCAGTGGGTCCACTTTGACTCCTATAACAGAGCCAGCCTTTTCTAATCAGTTTATTGAGCCTGTTGCCATCACCCATGTTGATGCCATTGTCCCTGCACACCACCGCATAGAAGATTGTATTGGTGACAACAGGCTGGCTTACCCAGGTTTTCCTTGGTGTCCTTCTTAAATCAAGGTCGAACATTACCTGCTCTCCAGTCTTTTGACCCTTCACCCAGTGGTAACTATGATATTGTAGCGGTGTGCTACACGCAGCGCTAAAATTACGACACAGAGTCCGTAACTGCAGTCGAAGGAAAAAACTTTATTCGAAATCCTCAGCCTCACTTTTAAGCCTCCCTCAACCTGCCCCCCATGGCGCAGAGGCTCCAAAGCTCTGTGCTCGCAAACCCCCGTAGGCTGTCTAATTGTGAGCCGGTTCGGATGTGCCAGGAAATGGGTCGCCACATAACCCCCCCCCCCCCCAGAACCGGCGATACACCCCCCAATGTCCACAGTCTGGGCCAGAACCTGCTTGGGAGGTCGGCCTCTACGCCGAGGTGCCGGAAACTCGGTCGGTTGCGCCAGGTCCACATGGGCCGGTTTGAGGCGGTCCACCGTGAAAACCTCCTCTTTCCCCCCAACGTCCAGCACGAACGTGGACCCGTTGTTCCGGAGCACCATAAACGGCCCCTCGTATGGCCGCTGCAGCGGTGGCCGATGCCCGCCCCTTCGTACAAACACAAACTTACAGTTCCGTAGGTCTTTGGGTACGCAGGTCGGTTGCCGCCCGTGCTGTGAAGTGGGTATGGGGGCCAGGTTACCGAGCTTCTCGCGTAGTCTGCCCAGGACTGCTGCGGGATCTTCCTCTTGCCCCCTTGGGGCTGGTAGGAACTCCCCGGGGACGACCAGGGGCGCGCCGTATACCAACTCGGCCGACGAGGCGTGCAGGTCATCCTTGGGCGCTGTGCGGATGCCGAGTAGGACCCAGGGAAGCTCGTCCGCCCAGTTGGCTCCTCGCAGGCGGGCCATGAGGGCCGACTTCAGGTGACGGTGGAAACGCTCCACTAGCCCGTTCGACTGTGGGTGGTAGGCAGTTGTGTGGTGCAGCTGAGTCCCCAGAAGGCTGGCCATAGCTGACCACAGGCTGGAGGTGAACTGGGCGCCTCTGTCGGAGGTAATGTGGGCTGGTACACCAAAGCGAGATATCCAGGTGGCGATCAGGGCTCGGGCGCAAGATTCGGAGGTGGTGTCGGTGAGCGGGACCGCCTCTGGCCATCTTGTGAACCGGTCCACGATAGTCAGGAGGTGCCGCGCTCCGCGCGACACTGGCAGGGGGCCCACGATATCCACATGAATGTGGTCGAAACGCCGGTGGGCGGGATGGAACTGCTGCGGTGGGGCTTTGGTGTGCCGCTGCACCTTGGCCGTCTGGCAGTGCATGCACGTCCTGGCCCATTCACTGACCTGTTTGCGGAGTCCGTGCCAAACGAACCTGCTGGAAACCATCCAGACAGTCGTCTGGATGGAGGGATGCGCCAAGTTATGAATGGAGTCGAAAACGCGGCGCCGCCAGGCTGTCGGGATGACGGGACGGGGCTGCCCAGTGGCGATGTCACAGAGTAGGGTCCTCTCACCCGGGCCCACGGGGAGGTCCTGGAGCTGCAAACCGGAGACTGCGGTTCTGTAACTCGGAATCTCCTCATCCGCCTGCTGCGCCTCAGCCAGTGCCTCAAAGTCTACCCCTTGGGAAAGGGCATGAACGGTAGGGCGAGAAAGCGCATCCGCCATGACATTGTCCTTACCCGAGACGTGCCGGACATCCGTTGTGTATTCAGAGATGTAGGACAGGTGGCGTTGCTGGCGGGACGACCAGGAGTCGGACGCTTTCGTAAACGCAAAGGTAAGCGGTTTGTGGTCCGTGAACGCGGTGAAGGGCCGACCTTCCAGGAAGTACCTGAAATGCCGGATTGCCAGGTAGAGCGCCAACAGTTCCCGGTCGAAAGCACTGTACTTGAGCTCGGGTGGTCGCAGGTGTTTGCTGAAAAACGCCAGGGGTTGCCAGCGACCTGCGATGAGTTGCTCCAGCACCCCACCGACTGCCGTGTGTGATGCGTCCACTGTGAGGGCGGTAGGGGCGTCCATTCTGGGATGTACTAGCATTGCGGCGTTCGCCAAAGCTTCCTTCGTTTGAACGAAAGCGGCGGCGGACTCCTCGTCCCAGGTAATGTCCTTGCTCGGACCCGACATCAGGGCGAACAGGGGGCGCATGATCCGGGCAGCTGAAGGGAGGAAGGGGCGGTAGAAATTGACCATACCTACGAATTCCTGAAGGCCTTTGATCATGGTGGGTCGGGGGAAGTGGCGGACTGCATCTACCTTAGCGGGCAGAGGGGTTGCCCCGTCTTTAGTAATCCTGTGGTCCAGGAAGTCAATGGTATCAAGTCCGAACTGGCATTTGGCAGGGTTGATTGTAAGACCGTACTCACTCAGTCGGGCGCAGAGTTGACGGAGATGGGACAGATGCTCCTTACGACTGCTGCTGGCTATGAGGATGTCGTCCAAATAGATGAACGCGAAGTCCAGGTCGTGTCCCACCATATCCATTAACCGCTGGAACGTCTGTGCGGCATTCTTCAGGCCGAACGGCATGCGGAGGAACTCGAAAAGGCCAAACGGGGTGATGAGAGCCGTTTTGGGGACGTCGTCAGGATGCATCGGGATTTGATGGTACCCTCGGACGAGGTCGACCTTGGAGAAGATCCGTGCGCCGTGCAGGTTTGCTGCAAAGTCCTGAATGTGCGGCACAGGGTAGCGGTCCGGTGTGGTAGCCTCGTTCAGCCTGCGGTAGTCGCCGCACGGTCTCCAGCCCCCCGTCGCTTTGGGCACCATGTGCAGGGGGGAAGCCCATGGGCTGTCGGACTGCCGGATGATCCCCAATTCCTCCATCCTCTGGAACTCCTCCTTCGCCAGTCGGAGCTTGTCCGGGGGGAGCCGCCGAGCGCGGGCGTGGAGGGGTGGTCCCTGGGTCGGGATGTGGTGCTGTACGCCGTGTCTGAGCATGGCCGCTGTGAACTGCGGTGCCAGAACCGATGGGAAATCCGCCAGGACCCTGGTGAAGTCGTTGTCGGACAGCGTGATGGAGCCGAGGTGAGGGGCCGGCAACTGGGCTGCACCCAGGGAGAACGTCTGAAAGGTCTCGGCGTGTACCAGTCTCTTCCTGGGCAGGTCGACCAGTAGGCTGTGAGCCCGCAAAAAATCCGCACCCAGAAGCGGTTGGGCTACGGCGGCCAGTGTGAAGTCCCACGTGAACTGGCTGGAGCCGAACTGTAGCTGCACCTGAAGGGTACCATAGGTCCTTACTGTGCTGCCGTTCACGGCCCTCAGGGGGGGGGGGGGCCCGGTGCCCTGCTGCAGGTGTCGTAACTCGTCGGGGGTAAAACGCTGATCTCGGCCCCAGTATCGACCAAAAAGCGGCGTCCCGACCTTCTATCCCACACATACAGGAGGCTATCCCGATGGCCAGCCGCCGTAGCCATCAGCGGCGGCTGGCCCTGGCGTTTCCCGGGAACTTGCAGGGCGGGCGACAACGGCGGGCTTCTGCGCCCCACCGCTGGTGGTAGAAGCACCAGTGGTCATTGGGCCGGGGGTTGGCGGGCTCTGCGGCCGGGCCTGGACTGGTTTGCTGCCGGGAGCGTGGCTGGGAGATCTGTGCGATGGACGCCCCGCTCACCTTTTTGGCGTTCCACAGCAAGTCCGCCCGGGCTGCCACCTTCCGGGGGTCACTGAAATCCGCGTCGGACAGCAGCAGGCGTATGTCCTCGGGCAGCTGCTCCAGGAATGCCTGCTCAAACATGAGGGAGGGCTTGTGTCCTCCGGCCAGAGACAACATCTCATTCATTAAAGCCGATGGAGGTCTGTCGCCCAAGCCATCCAGGTGCAGTAAACGGGCAGCCCGCTCGCGCCGTGAGAGTCCGAAAGTCCTGAGGAGCAGGGCTTTGAATTCCGTGTACTTGCCGTCTGCCGGGGGCGACTGTACGAACTCCGCAACCTGGGCCGCTGTGTCCTGGTCGAGGGAGCTCACCACGTAGTAGTAGCGGGTGTCTTCTGAGGTGATCCGGCGAACGTGGAATTGGGCTTCGGCTTGCTGGAACCATAGGTCCGGGCGCTGTGTCCAGAAACCCGGCAGTTTCAACGAAACCGCATGAACAGAGGCGGCGTCGGTCACTTCTGGTCCAAAAATCGTTTGGACCGTCGGGGTCACCAATTGTAGCGGTGTGCTACACGCAGCGCTAAAATTACGACACGGAGTCGGTAACTGCAGTCGAAGGAAAAAACTTTATTCGAAATCTTCAGCCTCACTTTTAAGCCTCCCTCAACCTGCCCCCCGTGGCGCAGAGGCTCCAAAGCTCTGTGCTCGCAAACCCCCGTAGGCTATCTAATTGTGAGCCGGTTCGGATGTGCCAGGAAATGGGTCGCCACAATGTATAATATCTCAGACAGGGCTCCCACAATGTTCTCAGAAGATAGACTGGCCCCGGAGATTTATCTCCCTTCATACATTTATGACATCCAGCACTTCCATCTGCTGTGTACACTGTGCAAGAGCTGTAAGACGGCAAATGGTCTGTTGATCGATTCTCATATCACGACGGAACTGTTGTTGCTTGGGAGTGCCTTCCCTCACTTTTCCCTGTCACTTGCTCTCCCCACATTCCCATCATTTCCCACAGGTTCTACCCACCCCTCAACTACACGCTAGGGGCAACTTACAGCGTCTAATTAACATTGTCCAATTAAATGAGCGGTGGAACCTCAGAGAAGTTGATATAAAGAATAAGATCCAGTTGATGTAGGATTAGTGTAGATGGCCAGAAGCACCTGGATGGGCTGAAAGACCTGCTTCCCTGCTGTGTGACTCAATACAGCAGCAAGGTGACTGTTTTTAACATGGATGCTCGGGAATTCTTGGGACTAGCAAGGTGCAGTCACTCAGAGCATTACGGATGAGGGCAGGGAGCCTCCTGGAGGTAGAACCTGCAAACCAGTGGCACGTCCTGGTCTGTGAGGAGGAGCAGCTCAACAATGGCACCACCTCCGAGGGCTTGAACGGCTGAGCTCCCTGTGACTGCCGTCCAGTCCCGTGTCCATGCGGCTCAGACTTCGGGACGTTCATTGAACGGTCACTTCCTGCGGTGTCTTGGTAGTTGTGCTGGGGATCTCTCTGCGATAGCCCATTCCTGTCACTGGGCATCTGGACAGGATGGCCCGTCCCTGTCACTGGGCATCTGGACAGGATGGCCTGTTCCTGTCACTGGGCATCTGGACAGGATGGCCCGTCCCTGTCACTGGGCATCTGGACAGGATGGCCTGTTCCTGTCACTGGGCATCTGGACAGGATGGCCCGTCCCTGTCACTGGGCATCTGGACAGGATGGCCTGTTCCTGTCACTGGGCATCTGGACAGGATTGCCTGTTCCTGTCACTGGGCATCTGGACAGGATGGCCTGTTCCTGTCACTGGGCATCTGGACAGGATGGCCCGTTCCTGTCACTGGGCATCTGGACAGGATGGCCTGTTCCTGTCACTGGGCATCTGGACAGGATGGCCCGTCCCTGTCACTGGGCATCTAGACAGGATGGCCTGTTCCTGTCACTGGGCATCTGGACAGGATGGCCTGTTCCTGTCACTGGGCATCTGGACAGGATGGCCTGTTCCTGTCACTGGGCATCTAGACAGGATGGCCCGTCCCTGTCACTGGGCATCTGGACAGGATGGCCTGTTCCTGTCACTGGGCATCTAGACAGGATGGCCCGTCCCTGTCACTGGGCATCTGGACAGGATGGCCTGTTCCTGTCACTGGGCATCTGGACAGGATTGCCCGTGCCTGTCAGTGGGCATCTGGACAGGATGGCCTGTTCCTGTCACTGGGCATCTA
This sequence comes from Hypanus sabinus, assembly GCF_030144855.1. Classification (NCBI taxonomy): domain Eukaryota; kingdom Metazoa; phylum Chordata; class Chondrichthyes; order Myliobatiformes; family Dasyatidae; genus Hypanus; species Hypanus sabinus. The sequence goes on from NC_082734.1 coordinate 19,153,064, forward strand.
GACAGGATGGCCCGTTCCTGTCACTGGGCATCTGGACAGGATGGCCTGTTCCTGTCACTGGGCATCTGGACAGGATGGCCCGTCCCTGTCACTGGGCATCTGGACAGGATGGCCCGTCCCTGTCACTGGGCATCTGGACAGGATGGCCCGTCCCTGTCACTGGGTATCTCGATAGGATGGCCTGTTCCTGTCACTGGGCATATCGACAGGATTGCCCATCCCTGTCACTGGGCATATCGACAGGATTGCCCGTCCCTGTCACTGGGCATATCGACAGGATGGCCCGTCCCTGTCACTGGGCATGATTGCCCGTTCCTGTCACTGGGCATCTGGACAGGATTGCCCGTTTCTGTCACTGGGCATCTGGACAGGACGGCCCGTCCCTGTCACTGGGCATCTGGACAGGATTGCCCGTCCCTGTCACTGGGCATCTGGACAGGATGGCCCGTCCCTGTCACTGGGCATCTGGACAGGATGGCCTGTCCCTGTCACTGGGCATCTGGACAGGACGGCCCGTTCCTGTCACTGGGCATCTAGACAGGACGGCCCGTCCCTGTCACTGGGCATCTGGACAGGATGGCCTGTTCCTGTCACTGGGCATCTGGACAGGATGGCCCGTCCCTGTCACTGGGCATGATTGCCCGTTCCTATCACTGGGCATCTGGACAGGATTGCCCGTCCCTGTCACTGGGCATCTGGACAGGATGGCCCGTCCCTGTCACTGGGCATCTGGACAGGATGGCCCCTTCCTATCACTGGGCATCTGGACAGGATGGCCCGTCCCTGTCACTGGGCATCTGGATAGGATTGCCCGTTCCTGTCACTGGGCATCTGGACAGGATTGCCCGTCCCTGTCACTGGGCATCTGGACAGGATGGCTCGTCCCTGTCACTGGGCATCTGGACAGGATGGCCCGTCCCTGTCACTGGGCATCTGGACAGGATGGCCCGTTCCTGTCACTGGGCATCTAGACAGGACGGCCCGTCCCTGTCACTGGGCATCTGGACAGGATGGCCTGTTCCTGTCACTGGGCATCTGGACAGGATGGCCCGTCCCTGTCACTGGGCATGATTGCCCGTTCCTATCACTGGGCATCTGGACAGGATTGCCCGTCCCTGTCACTGGGCATCTGGACAGGATGGCCCCTTCCTATCACTGGGCATCTGGACAGGATGGCCCGTCCCTGTCACTGGGCATCTGGATAGGATTGCCCGTTCCTGTCACTGGGCATCTGGACAGGATTGCCCGTCCCTGTCACTGGGCATCTGGACAGGATGGCCCGTCCCTGTCACTGGGCAACTCGATAGGATTGCCCATTTCTAACACTGGCAGAGAAAAAGACATTCTTCATGAAATTTACATCAGTTTGAATTAATTAATTATTTTAATGTTAATTTTAAAATATTTCAATATGTTTCATTTTAAGAGCTAGTTATTGATTATTTATGTTATTGATTATTTATTGATTATTTTTAAAAGATGGGTTTTTAAGAGAATAAACATTTTACTTGTTTTTCTCCATTTTTGTAAGCTCAGAGATATCTAAGTTTACCAGGGGTTTTGAAAGTCTGCTGTGCTGGTGACGTGTATCCATCTGTGAGAGAGACAAAGTACCAGGGCAGTTGAAGTGGCACTTTATGCTTCAGATGGTAACTGGTGTGAGAGGGAAAGAAACAGCTGCCTCAAAACTGGATCGAAGGTCGGGAAGTGGAAGTCACAAATGTGGAAAGAGTTAGTGAACATTGTGAGAATAATGATCATATTTCTGTGACTTTCAATGTAGCTGTGGAGATGAATAAGGAAGGTCGGGTAGTTATGGTCCTAAATCAGGAAAGAATAGCTTTAATAACATAAGACAAGTCCCAGTGAAGGATGGGGGTGGGGGGTGCATATAGGTTGAAAAAGAAATCCAACAAGCTTTAAGCAGGAGTTAGTGGGAGTGGGAGGAACTAAAATAGTACTGGAGGTTTTAGCAGACCTGAGCAACCTCTTTCAGTTCAACCACAAAACAGTTTAATTTCTTCTCTCAATGTCTCTTTCTTCCTTTACAAGGTGGCCGGGGTTCTGTCAGAGTCCGTGATCTACAGCTGCTCTCAAACTGCGGTTCTCCGTGGCGGTGGGTCCTCGTTCTCAGAACTCACCGAGCGGCCTGGCGTTTTTCGGTATCTCCAGGCGCCTTCAGGGTGCAGCCATGAGGATGACCCGATTCCTTGCTGGTGTCACTGACTGAAGTGTTGCAGGAGATTGAAACATCGTGACAACAGTACATGCTGCTGTCAAAAAAGCCCCCAAGTTGAGGGAACTTAAATAAGCAATCTGCAGAGTGCAACGTTGAAACAGTGAGCTGTTAGTCTCCCTCTTGTCTGCTGCAGGAGTGATATCTCTCTCTCCCTTGCTAGTGAGCGAGAGAGCCTGCCTGAGATGCGGAAGTGTTGGGATGGCATTAGATTTTGATGGAGTCAGGTTTATGGTCTGGGGTGCTATGCTATTGCTTGCTTGGTATGTGGGGGTGGGGTGGGGTTGATGCTTTTGCATGGGGGGGAGGTAGGTCTTTGGGGTTCTAACATTTTCTCTCATTCATTCTTTGGGATTTTTCTTCTGTTTCATGGATGTCTGTGAAGAGTAAGAATTTCAGGTTGTGCACTGTGTGTATTCTCTGAAATTAAATTGAACCATTGGATATGTGGAAGGTAAGGATGGTGAGGTTAGAGAATTCGGGATGCCCAGGAATGCCAGGGAGCCAATTATGGAAAAAAAGGTAAGTATATGACAGTTGTAGGGAACTGATGGTGGAGGGTCCCTGGAGGAATACAGAGCACACAAGAGAGCAAAAGGGTTACAAACTATCACTGGTAGACAGGAGGAAGAAGAATCCCAAAACAGCCGATGAATACATAGGATCTAAAGGTTAAGCAGGAAAAATGTACGACTCTTAGTGATCGAAGGGTCACTCTTTGTCTGGGTCAAGGATATAGGTGAGCTGCTGGGTGAGAACGTTTCATCTGTACTCTCCTAGGAGAAGGACGAGATTGAGGGACAGTATGGGGTGAGGGTCAGTGATGCTTTGGAGTGCATTGGCATCAGGAAGGAGGAGGTTTTCGATGCCTTGGAGTACGTATGGTCAGGTAAGACCCCAGGGCTGGATGAAGTGTTACCCATGCTATGGGAATTGAAGGTGGAGATAGCTGGGGACCAGCAAAAGATGCCCGTGACCTCATTAGTACCAGGTGACTAGGGTAGAAAAGTCTGTTACAAACACGATGCAGGGAGTACTCAGTGAGTCTGACTGCATCTGTGGAGGGAACTGCACTGTCATGTTTTTGGTTGACTGTGTAACTACAGAATGGTCAAGGGAAACAATTGGGAAAAGTCCTGAGAGACAGTTCTGGTCACCACAAAATAGGGAGAAGGTGATTGTACAGGAGAGGTTACAGAAGTAATTCACCAAGCTGGAGTGTTTTAGTTACGAGGAGAGATTGGATGGAACGGGTTTGGTTTCCATGAACCACACCGATGTACAGCACAGAACCCGGCCCCTCAGCCCACCATGAAGCAGTTGCATAAGATGTTGGTGAGGCCAAATCTGGAGTATTGTGTGCAGTTTTGGTCACCTAACTACTGAAAAGCTATCAATAAGCTTGAAAGAACGCAAAGAAAATTTACAAGGATGCTCCTGGGACTTGAGGATCTGGGTTACAGAGATAGTGTCGTTGGCGTTGGCATTGGCAGCGGACCCAAATGCAAGTCAGACGTTGAAGTACTTAGGAACTGGACTATATTTATTAAGAATGCTAGGGAAGCCAAGGAGCGAGGACGAAACGATGACATGAACGTAGATGTGGAGTGACAAACCGGAAAACCTGGACTTGGACTTGGGGCTTGAACTTGACAGGGAACTCAGGTCACAACTCAGAACTCGGGGCTTGGCAGGGACTCGGTACCTGGCAGGGACTCGGTACCTGGGTCTAGATTGGCTCTTGACTAGAACTCGGATTTGGCTTGGACTTGACTCGGGCTCTTCATGGACACAGGATACAGAACACAGAGCCGGGACTCTTCTTGGACACTGAACACAGAGCCGAGCTTCTGGGTGTGGGTTGTGAAGGGGACTGACAAGGACGGTCCAGCAAGGAATCACTGGACCCCGGAGCTATTTATGTTGCCAGCCCGAAACGAGAATCAGGTGCCTCAATTAAGGCCCCCAATGGTACAAGGGAAAAAAGAATAGCCGGAATACAGAATCCACAGACTGGACTGTGAACCGGAATGTGGTCTTCACGGACCAGACTGTGACAGATAGATTAAATAAGTTTGGACTTTATTCCATAGATTGCAGAAAAATGAGGGGAGATCTTACAAACGGAAACAAAATTATGATGGGTATAGACGGGCAGAATGCATGCAGGCTTTTACCCAGCAGGTTGGGTGGGACTAGATCTAGAGGTCATAGTTTTTAAGGCGAAAGGTGAAATATTTAAGGAGAATCTAACAGGAAATTTTATTCAGAGGGTGGTGTTAGTGTGGAACGAGCTGCCAGAGGAAGTGGAGGATGTTGGTTTCATTCTAGCACTTATGAGAAGCTTGGATGGATAAATGGATGGGAGGCTTTTGGAGGGATGTGGTCCAGGTGCTGGTAGATTGGACCACGCAGAAGATCAGGTTGGCGTGGGCTAGGTGGGCTATTTGTGTGAGTGTGTGTGTGTATAAATGATTCTATGTCTGTGCTGAGCCTCTAGGTTTGGTGGTGATCTGATAGAGGTGTGCAAAACTATGAGGAGGATAGGTCCAGCTTTTTCTGGCAGACGGAGTGTACGTGCTCGGTGAAATGGTCCCCCAGTCTACGTCGGGTGTCACCAGCTTACAGGAGACCACACCCAGAGCTCCAGGTACAGTGGATGAGTCCCAACAGACTCACAGGTGAAGCGTCACCTCCCCTGGAAGGACTGTTTGTGGCCCTGAATGGTAGTGAGGGAGGAGGTGTAGCACTTGTTCTGCTTGCAAGGGTAAGTGCCAGGAGGGAGGTCAGTGGGGAGGGACGAATGTGCAAAGGAGTCGCGTAGGAAGTGATCCCTGCAGAAAGCTGAAAGTGGGGGTTAGGGAAAGATGTGCATGGTGTTGGGATCCCATTACAGATGTTGGAGTTTAGGGAGAATTATGTACTGGACATGGAGTTATATGAGGCTGTTAGGGTCACCTGCTGTATCTGGTGCTCCCAGAGTGGCCTCGTGTATATCGGTGAGAACTGATGTAGACTGGGACACCGTTTCACCGAGCACCTATGTTCTGACTGCCAGAAAGGGCAGGATCTCCCAATGGCCAACCATTTCAATTTTACTTCCCATTCCAACACATCAGTCCATGGCCTCCTCTACTGTCGCAATGAGATCACACTCAAGTTGGAGGAGCAACACCTTATATTCCATCTGGGTAGCCTCCAACCTGATGGCATGAACATTGATATTTGAACTTCCGGTGGTTGCTCCCCCACTTCTCCTTCACCATTCCCCATTCCCATTTACCCTCCCTCACCTCATCTTCTTACCTGCCCATAACCTCCCTCTGGTGCTCCTCCCCCTTCCTCTCCTGTCAGATTCCCCCTTCTCCAGCCCTTTATCTCTGTCACCAGTCGACTGTCCAGTTCTTTACTTCACCCCACTCCCCCCTCCCGGTTTCACCCATCACCTACAACTTCCTCTTTCCAGGCCGTGTCCACACACCGGTGGGCCTGCGTGCTGTGCGTGCAGGGGCCAGACCTCCTCCCCGTTCAGCCTGAGTCTGAAAGGAGCTCAGTTTCTGTGTGTCGCCAGCCAGGAGGTGCTACGTGAGGCTTGCCTTTGGAAGGGCTGTGTACGGGCAGGGAGAGACTGCACTTGGCTCCCCTTTTTGGGCCTAGTGGGCAGTGCTTGCTGCTCTCACTTTCAGCTTCCACCGCTGACTACACTCATGTATACACAGACAGATATTCACACACATACACACTCAGTCACTCACGCATACTGTGGCCTCAATTGTCTCTCCTTGGGCCTTGTGATGATGGTCTCTATCCACCCCTGGGACCTGTGTTTTTCACTCGTTCTTTTGCCATTAGCACAATTAGGTTTTTTTTGTACGTTGCGGTTTTAATGTTTTTCTTTGAATGGGTTCCATAGTTTTTTTTCTCTTTATTTTCTAGCTGTGTGTGGGGATGATGAATTCAGGGTTATATGCTTCATACTTGGCTGATACTAAACGTACTTTGAGTCTTTGAATCCTTGAATATTTGGTCACCATTGACATTGCCACCGTGAGCTGGCCTCCATCTGCACAAGAGACCGAGATGACAGGGCAGAGCCACAGGATAAAGGGACATCCCATTGGAACTGAGCTGAGGAGGAATTTCTTCACTCAGATGGCAGTGAATCTGTGGAATTCTTTGTCATAGAAACCAGTGGAGGCCAAGCATTCGATGTATTTAAGGCTGAGATTGATGTGTTCTTGATTATTAAGGGTTATGGAGAGTCAGCAGGAAAATAGGATTGAAAAGAATTAGCCATAATTGAATGGCGGAGAAGACTCAATGCACAAATTTTACTTCTATATTTTATGGTCTGATGGTCTTCTGTTCGTTTCGTCTTTTTGTGTAATAATAACACAACACTGGGAGACATAGAATAATTAACACTTTATTAAACATTCTTAGCTTGGTCCATCATCTAATCAATCTGTGTCTCCCAATGGTTCCACCATTAATCCGCCCACCCATGTGTCAGGGCAGGGAGACGGTTGAATCCCAAACTCAGGAAAACTGGGACAAAGAACAGTTTCAGGAACCCGACCTGGCTGGATTTGATACCAGGTCACTGAGGGGAGGACTGTTCCTGGGTTCCAGAAAGCAGGAGGTCTCCTTGACTGGATGACCCTGAAGATGGGCTCACCCCACCAGCAGGCCGAAAATCACCCCAGAAGGTGCTCCAACGCAATGCCGTTACTTTCTCGGAGGTGGGATGGTAAAATCCCACCCGGAAATGTCATGCCAGTGTGAGTGGGGGCATCTGCTGGGGCATTCCCCATCTGCCAGTCCTTCTGGGACTTGAGGACTTTCACATCCTGAAGGTTTGTCGCAACCAGGCAAGCCTGAACGTGGCATTCTCTGGTTACCCACAGCAACCATCTGGTGAAGGAGCCTCCTCTGAAGCAGGCCCTCATCATGGCTGCTGGACAGAAGCGGAAAGATGGCGCTCACTGCATCAAACTAGCTGTCACTCTGGTTTCCATGGACGGGCAGCCATTTTACAGATCGGATCGGCACCGAAATGCAAAACTGGCTGAGTCCACGTGGTGGCAGTGGGTTCCCCATGCCTCTGGCCAGTTGCTCCCATGTTTCGGAGTGTCCAGGTAGATTATCAGGGCAAAGGAGCTAGCCACTGCCAGTGCCTGACCCAATGCAGTTGGGATCTCAGTGAAGAGAGCACGAGGGAACGACAGATCACTGATCATACAAGCTTAGCCCAAACCCCACTACATAAAAACCAGCCATCACCTGCAGCCATCCTGGCTATAGGCAGGAGGGTCAGGCCTCCCCCTTCCCTGGCCCTCACTGACACACTGACCCACCCTGAACCAGGTGGGGATTGCAGTCAGACTAATGGTGGGTCCATAGACAACAGCACACAGTGCAGACACACTGGCTACACATCTCAGCCCCCAGATGTAGAAAGTTCACTATAGTACAAAACCAGATTTATTTATAAAATCCTGTTTTATAATTACAACTCAGGATGGTGTGAGGAAGTTGAAAGCTCTGAATTTACAGCACTGGAAAGCTCCAGCTGGCAAATAGAGGGCGACGTAAAGAACTGCCCTTGATAACATTGAAGAGAACATTTGCCTGGTGGGAATGGAGGCTGCTTTCATCAAATGAGTGACATAAATCTACGGTACATTTACAGGCAGCAGGAGGAAGGGTACACTGAAAGAAAATTTGCTCTTCTGTACAGTTGTGGAGAAGTGTAACGGACGAGTGACCAGCTGGATTTCCTCTGTAAAATTAAAAACCAAACTCTGGTCTTGGCGCACTGTGTTGACTGGGCCCTCCCTATAATTTGCGGGCATTCAGGGCCAATGCTGCAGGGAGCCCATACTCTAGCCTTAGGCTTCCTCCTCACTGGTAGCCATGGGGATAGCCCCGCACTGGGGAGCGGGCCCAAGGCCGAGGCTGCTGGGAAGTGAATGGAGGATTGTGATTGGGAGATGTCCAGCACGATTCTGGTGAACACTTAGAACTGCAGACACCAAATGAGACCCTTCAGTCCATCTCTCCTTTACTTGCACTTTGGTAGAGCCACCCTTCAGATTTGACATGCCCTGTAATTACTTTTTGCTGCTTGATGTTGTGTTTACCTTCCCAGGCAAGACCTTTGGATCAGAATAACTAGCATGAGGGATAGGGGCAGAGGTAACCAGGAACAGAGGAAACCAGGGGCAGGGATAACCGGGGTGGAGGTAATGAGGGGCAAAGGTCACCAGGAGCCTAGGTAAACAGAGGTAAGGGTAAACAGGAAGAGAGATTGCCAGGGTCAGAGCTTACCAAAGGCAGAGGTCACCAGGAGCAGAGATTACGAGGGTCAGAGGTAACCAGAGGTAGAGGTTACTAGTGACAGATGTAGCCTGAAACAAGGGTAACCATGAGGGGAGATAACATTGAACAGGGGTAATCAAGGGCAGAAGAAAGTCATTCTGCCCCAGACCCTGTTCAATCATTCAACAAGATCACGGCTAGTTATCCACTTCAACTCCAGCTCCCTATCCCATCCCTAATTCCCGGGATTCCCATCACATCCAATAATTTTGGTTTGGATGTGATCAACAACACCTGCCATCTATTACTCATCCTGCTTCTGACCTCGGTACCTCGGTGGCCTTGAGGAGGTGCCAGAGGCCAACAAGCACCAAAGGGGAATGGGTGGACATGGGGGAGAGAATGGGATGTAGGTGCACCAGGAAGAGACTTTGGGGGAGGGGGGGAAATCACTCTGATAGAAGCCAACAGTGGGGCTGAATGGCCTGTGTCATGCCAATAAGGTGCTCCTAAAAGGTGAGAAAATCGGTGAAATTGGGTCCTGGGCCAACTAAGTGAAATCTCCAATAGCTCATAGGTAAAAAAAACTGCAGATGCTGACACCCTAAGATAAAGACAGAGAATACTGGAATCTCTCCGTGGCTAGGCAGCATCTGTAGAGAGAGAAAATGGGTTGAGGTTTCAGTCTGAAAAAAGTCATCAGAATGGACAGGTTCTGGTGAAAGGTCATCAGGGTGGAAGGTTAGTTCTATCCATCTGCAGATGCTGCCCGTCCCACCGGATGTTCCCAACATTCGCTGTTTCCTTCGTAGTAACTGATTCATCCCACTCTTTACCACAATCCCACACGGCGACATTCCCTGCTATGGACTCTGCTCTCCTGTAGCAACGTGCTAGGGAGAAAGTTCTTTATCACTTTAAATGGAGAAAAAAGGAGTGCGCCAGTTCAAAGAATTGTATAAACATCCACACAGATGGAGGCTATTCTGCCCATTGTGTGCATGCTAGCCAATGACAGGCTGAAGGTGAATCCTTCTGCCAAGCTCCTAGGCGGTTGAGTACTGATCCGAGAATTTCTCCAGGGTTATTGCTGGAATGGTGGGAAGGGACCCAGGAATAAGAGAGTTGCTTTGGCCAAAACTCCTTGCGGGTTGAGGAATAGGAGGCAATTTTAGGTGGAAGATTCGGAGGCTGGGAGGTAGGAGGGGATCCAGAAGCACGGGGAAAGCCTTAGAGGAAGAGGTTGCCACTTTAGGTGGAGAAGAGGAGTCATTTCTTTTCGGAGTCCAGAACCTCAGGAATTTTCTCTCCTGAGAGTTGTGGAGGCAGAGTCACTGAGTATATCCATGGCTGAGATGGGTAAATGTTGACTACAGAGGAACTGGGGGCTATGGGGACGAGGTGAGAAGGTGGAGCATCTGTAGTCAGGTCAGCCATAATCCTAGTGAGTGACACAACAGGCTCAGGGCACCAAACGGCCAATTCTTGCTCCTCTTACTACAGGAGGATAAATAACAAAACGAGTGTGACAAGCTCAGAGCTGGAACTGAGAGGGTGGCCAAACAGGCATTGATCCCAAATACTGTCAAGTCAAGACCCAATTGGCCGAAGGCCGGGCGCACTCTCAATTTACAGCTTCCAGCCATCAAGCGCTCATTGGGAGCGCATTTAATCTACAGCGTGCGATCCCATCTCAGCGAGGAGGGAGATCCAGATCTCAGCACTGGGCCTTTGTCTCAGCCGCCCTCCAGGGTTTTGGGTTTTCATGGAGAAAGGGGGCTGGGGTTACAGTCTTGGGGGAAAGGGCCGCTTCTGGTGGGTAGGGGGATGGTGTATGAGGACTTTCTCTAACAGAATTTCCCCAATGATCATTTTTGAAGGATTGAGAAGGGTGTCTCTTTAATTCCCCGTTCCACTCCTGCCCTCACCGCTGTGTCTTAGAGTGCCCCATCAAAGTCCAACGTCCAAACTCCACGTTGGATTAAACAATATCAGATAACCAGCCTTTCCAGTTTATATCAATCTGTAACCTCTGTTTCTGGCCCACTGAGTAATTCCAGCCTTCTCTGTTAGAATCTGCCGGGTTTCCACTGTCCCTGTCACAGCTGAAGGCTGGCCACACCCGAACCTGAAGCTTTCTTGTGACCAAAGCCAAATCGCGGACCATCCTCGATAACGAGGGCACTCATGCGCGAGGAGGACCTGGCCTGCAAGTCAGGGCCAGATTCTCCCATCGGGAAGAGCTCCAATCAGCCACACCGGCTCTACTGTTCTCTGCGTGCCTAGGGAAAGGCGGGGATTGGTCAATCCACCAGCCAATCAAATGACTGCTTTCTGATCTGGGCAGCAGTGAAAGTGGGATACTAATGTTGGCGAGGGTCCCACTGGTAGGTTTCAGGGTGTTGAAAATACATTAATCCCAGCCCCCCAATATTTTAAATAATCATATATATTACTGTACAAACAGTTTGACAGTTTCTACAATCTAGGTTCCACAAATCATTACTTATATCCCTGTTGATGAGGATTCAGGTTTTTAGTTCAATAAAAATATACATTACAGATTTGTCTTTTTTTTTGCTCAACATTGTCAAAGGCCACCACAAAACAGTCCAGCTACCAACTCCCTCTGACAGGACGGTGGCTCCTGCCTCTCTGCGAGCGCTGTCCCCACACTCGGGTTCGAAGTAGAGCACCGGCCTAGTCTCAGGCACCCTTGAGATGCCGTGGAATGTCTGGGTACTCCCGCTGGCTGGAGAATGGGTCTGCTTCTCCCTGTGCAACGGGACCCCTGCGTAGGTGGCGGAAGCTGTACGCGGAAGGGCTGCGAGGAGAGGAGAGGTCCTCGTCAGTGGGGGGGGGGGGGGGGTGCCAGTTGCAGGGAAGAGCTGTGCGCTGGTGCTGGTGGGGGGGCAGTAGCTCTCAAAAAGTGGAGCAGCAGGTAGTGCTGTTGGCCTCGCAGCCCCAGTTGCCCAGTCTCAGTCCCCATCTCCTCTTCTGTCTATGTGGAGTTTGCATGTTCTCCCTGTGACTGTGTTGGCTTCCACTGGGTGCCCCCCGCCATCTCTTAGACATGCCGGTCAGGGGGTTAATTAGCTGTTGTAAATCAGCCCCCATGGGTTAGTAAAGGTTAGAATCTGGGGTTGGGGGTAGTTGATGGGAATCTGGCCAGAATAAAATAGTGTGAATAGGTTTCATTGTCAGCACCAACCGGGCCACAGGGCCTGTTACTCTGTGACACTTAAATTGTGCTCGACGTGTGCCCGAACGGGCATCACCAGGGAAGATGGTGGGGTGGTCATTTTTACCATCAAGGACAAGATGGCGCCAAGTGGTTTTGCGAGTTGTGGGGTTCCTCTGATTCCTGAGCTGATCGAGGTATGTGGGTAGCCTTCCCACACTCTTCCCCAGCTGCGGAGGCAAGCACCTTCTCCCTTTGTGCATTTCCTGAAATGGCGGGAGCCTTACTGAGTTGTGTCAAGTTGGGAAGGGAGTTCCCCTTGGACTCCTGAGGCATCTCCAAGGACCGAGCACTCCATACATGATGAGGGTGTCTGACCCCATGGATCTCCCTACAACAGGGCAGGGGAAGAAAATGAAAACTGAGAAAAAAAGGAAACTGCAGATGCTGGAATTCTGAGATAAAAACAGAAACTGCTGGAAACACTCAGCAGGTCAGGCAGCATCTGTGGAGAGGGAAAACAGAGTTAACTTTTCAGGTCAAAGACCACTTGTCATCACTGGGAGACAGGAAACAGGTTTATTAAAATTCTGGAGGAACTTTATGAGTCAGGCAGCATCTATGGAAGGAAACAAAAACTCGTCTTTTCACCAGTCCAGATGAAGGGTCTCAGTCCAAACTATGCTTTTGTTCATTTCCCTCGATAGATGCTGCCTGATGAGCTGATTTCCTCCAGTGTTTTGTATGTGTAACTTCAAAACTAATTAGCTTCCCTCTCCTGCCCAGTTGTGACGAAGAAGCTTCAACCTGAACCATTAATTCTGCTTCTCTCTCCACAGACGCTGCCCGGCCTGGTGAGTGCTTCCAGTGTTTCCCACTTCTCTTTGGGAAGGCGAGGCCCACCAGCTTCCTGCACGAGGATCGCAAGCAAGGATTAACATTGATGCGGTGTGGAAGGAGCTTCGAGGAGGCCGTGGTTTCAGTGCAGGGGCTTGGGGTTAATCAGATGAAACTGAGGACAAGAGGAACTCCTAGACAATGGAGGTGTGCAGATGGTGCAAGATGAGGAGTTTACAGTCAGCTGTAATCTGGCACAGAGTACATTCTGGAAACTGTGGAATGGGGAATTCTGGAACCCAGCGAGCAGCCCTTAGGGAAGGGGCAGCCAATTAGGATAGAGGTAGGGAGGGATGTGAATCCTTGGAAAACTGTGAACGAGGAATTCCTGGGCACTGAAGAATTTAGGTGAAGAGTAGGAAGAGGACCACTGAGATGTTGGTGAGTGGTTTCTCTGGATCTGGTGGAGGAAGAGGGGTCTGAATGCTGTAGCAGGCAGTTACAAAGAATATACACAAACAGACCATTCAGACCATTGGCCTCCACTGGATTTTGCACTCCCACCCCTCTCAGTAGGCCCATCCAGTGTTGCCTTACTTAGGGCTGCTCCCTGCACCCTGAAGAGGCTGGGGTCTCCCGGCCCTCGCCGCTTACTCGTTGACAGAACGAGAGTTTGAGGTGCACCTGAGCTGGGAAATGAGGAACGAAAGGGTAAGAGGACCCTGGTGATGGGCAGGGGTGGGAATTGCGGGCTGCCGTGGGGGATTTGGGCAGAAGGACACTGGCAGGCCAGAGGTAAACAAGTTAATCAGAGGCCCAGTGCCACATCTGCCCACCCATCAAATTCAAACCCCGCCCCCAGTGAGACATCTCCAGCTCATCACTGTAAATCCCCAGTGCGACCACGAGAACTCCACTTGCATAATTGTAGCCTGCCCGGTGCATCACTGTAACCCAGTGCAGCACTGCTCTGCCCTAGGGGAGGGCTGCACCTCTTGCCCCATGTGTCCTCACAGTTCCCGTCCCTTCCATTGCAGAGCCAGCTTCCTCCCTTGGACCCCCTCTCATCATCCTGTCCCAGAGCCCGGAGCCCGGGCTTCTACCGCCGTGTCAATCCGTCCATCCCCCGCCACCTATGCAACTCCCACCCACCATTGCTCTCCTCCGGTTTGCTCTTTGTTGTGGCCTTTGGTACAACAGACTCGCTCCCCGGTGCCGCGTCGGCTACACAGTCACCTCGGTCTTGCTGTTGGTGGAGAGGTGCCGCTGGGGCTGCTTGTAATGCAGCGGGGGGCTGAAGATCTCGGGCAGGTGCTCGATGCTGTACTGCCTCTTGCTGGTGTAGGCCTGCCGCTGCCCCAGGGGCTGCCCCTGCTCCCAGCCCCCGTAGCCCGAGCTGAACAGAGGGTGCGTGTTCGTTTTGCTGGCTTTGGTCTTCTGCCGGGGTGTGACGGCCAGGAAAGCGCACGGCTCGCCCGCCTGCCTGTCCTTGACCGCGGGGAAGGCGGAGCCCGAGACGGGCAGATCCATCACAGGGTACCGCTTGGAGTAAAACTCGTCCGAGGCTGTCTCTGCTGGGAGAAAAGGCGGGATTAGAGGCGGCTAGTGTGTATAGACCTCACACGCAAAACTTGTTTCAGTACAGACTAGGTGGGCAAGCATGTTCATTCTGATTAGTGAAATGCTATCACACCAGCAATTCAGTTCAATTCCTCCGCAGTCTATATGGATATATTCTCACCATGACCGCATGGGTTTCCTCCTGGTGCTCTGGTTTCCTCCCACATTCCAAAGACGTAACGTTAACTGAGTCACATGGGTACAACTGAGCGGCGTGGACTCAATGGGTAGGAAGCACCCGTTACCGTGCTGAATCTCTAAATAAGTCAAAGCAGAAGGCTGGAGGAAGACAAATGGTCAGAGAGCATCTTTGGAGGGAAATGGGCAATCACTGTCAGTGTTTCGGGCTGAGGCTCTTCGACAGGGCTGGAAGGGAAGGGATCCAGAGGGAGATGATGGGCAGGTCGTAAGAGCGGGAGCAGGAGAAGAGAAGGGGTAAGAGGGCCACCACAATAGGGAATGAAAGACAGAGGAGAAGGTGGCAGTGGAGAAACGAATGGGGTTGCTTTTCAGATGTTAGGGAAATTGATAAGTCAGCCATGACTGAATGGCAGTTCAAACTCAAAGGGCTGACTAGCCTGATTCTGGTCCCATGTTTATGGGCTTATGGACCAAGTTCTGATTTCTGACGTACGCCACAAGTCAAAGGTGATCACAAAAGAACCCCTCTACCATCACGTTCTGTCTCCCATTTCCAGGTAAGCTCAGATCCAGTTTGCCTTGGATCCCATGAGGCAGACAGAGCAGTCTGGGATATATCCCCAACAGACCTGGTCTGTAGCCACCGTTCTATCCATCTAGTGTCTTCTCCTTTTTGACCTTTATCACCAGCTTTCCACGTGAGATGCCCAATGCTCCACAAAAGTCCCACGTAGAACTCAACAATACTGGCTGCATCAACATATCAGGTCTTGCCGAAGGGTTTCGCCTGAAACGTCGACTGTACTTTTTACTATAGATGCTACCTGCCCTGCTGAGTTCCTCCAGCATTTTGTGTGTGTTGCTTCAATATACCAAGTAATCACTTTGAAAAAGTCAAATCAATATAGTTAGACAGGATCGCCAAAAAGACCAAGCTGACCTTGCATGTTCTATCCCTTTCTAAGTGTCTGTCAGAACCTTTTCCAATAGTTTCCCTATCCTGATGTAATACTCAACGGCCTGCAGTTATCTGGATTATTCCTGCTACATCTCCAGAATAAAGCAACCATATTAGCTGTCATTCAGTCTTCTGGTTCCTCATCATCGAGTCAAAGTAGCACAGAGTAAGGAAGCAGGCCCTTCGGCCCAAGTGCTAGCCAGTGCCTGATGAAGATTTTAAAATATCTCAGGTCCTCAGCTAGTTCTCCCTTTGCTACCATGGATTCATCTGATGAAGCGCTGGAGATCTATCCACCTTTATATCCGCTAAGATATTGACTACCCTCTGCTTATGGATGATTAAGTGCTCTGAAATATCCATGTCTCACTCCCAGCACTCTCCAATGTCATTATACAGAGAGAAAGATCCGCTGAAGACCCTGCCCACTTCCCATGCATCCCCCAACCTTTCCCTGCCTCTTAAAATCCTGATAAAGTACCAGTTCTTCTCGTTCACCTAACTGCCAGTGATATTTTGTGGGCTTACTTTAGCCAACTAATTCCTCTTCTAAGCACGTCTCCACACTCTCTCCTCTGCCCAGTTTGTATGCTCTACACCAGCCAAATATTTCCTTCCTTTTCTTACTCAAACACTTGTCCCTTGACATGCTGGTCTTGCCTTCCACCCTGTCAGAGATGTTGGACTTGAGCTCTCACTATTTCACCCTCAAAACTGGAACACAGGAGGCTGGTATGGTGACCTTAGAGAGGTTTATTACATTTTGAGGTGCACGGAAAGTACTGATAGAATTTTTCTTTCGGGGCAGGGGAGTCAAGAATTAGAGGGCATGGGTTTAAGGTGAGAGGGGAGAAACTTAAAGAGATCTGAGGGGTTAGTTATCTGGAGCAAGCTGCCAGATACAATTGTTTTTAAAAGACATTTGGACAGGTAACTGGATAGGAAAGAAATAGAAGGATATGGGCCAAATATGGGCACCTGGGGCTAGTATGGGTAGGCATCCACAAAAAGACTTCTACTTGTTGGCTGTAGACTGACCCACAAATGGCTTTTCCCAGTATATAACTGCCAGGGTTAGGGTCAGGGTTAGAGATATGGAAACCCCAGTCTTCCCTACAACTTGCAGATGATCTTTATCACTTTGAAGCTTAATAATTATGGTCATAGTCTCCTAAATGGTCACTTACTGACATATAATTTACTTGCCCGGTCTCACTCCCCGAGATCAGTCCGGCACTGTCCCTTCCAGAGCAGGCACAAGAATGCCCACCTCACCGAAACCTTTGACATGGAGGCAATCCCGACTAACACTAGGAAGCTGAAAGTCCTAGTTACCAGATCCCTGTTGCTATTACACCTTGGTGTGATTTCCCTGCATACCTACTCTATCTCCTACTGGCCTTTGGGAGGCCTCAAGCAAGGAGACTGTCCCCTTTCTACTAACCTGGACACATACAGCCTCATTTGAAGAGTTGTCCTCCTTCATTCTAGCAGTGCCACCTTCTCTTTTACTTCTCCCCACAACCACACCCTCAGATTCTAGACCCTGCAGTATTGAGAAAGCTGGAGATTGCTGCGATACAATAATTCTGCGTGTTGAATGGCACTCTAGGTCTTTTGCCTTGCGTTGCATTGAAATAGTTGCAATTCAGCCACTGCACGGAAGCAGAGAAAGTTGCAGAAGATTGTAAGCTCTGCCAGCTCCATCACAGCTTCCTCCCCAGCTTCAAGGACACCTTCAAAAGGAGATACCTCAAGAAAGGCGGCATCCATCATTAAGGACCTCCATCACCCAGGACAAGCCCTGTTCTCATCAAGGAGAAGGTATTGGAGTCTAAAGATGCACACTCACCATTTCAGAAGCAGCTTCTTCCCCTCTGCCATCAGATTTCTGAATGGACAATGAACCCATGTACACTACCTCACTAAGTTTTTTCTATTTTTTTTGCTCTCGTTTTGCATTGGTTACTTAATTTAATTTTCAATATATCTTTCTTCTTCTAATTTATGAGTTTTATTATTATGCATTGCATCACAAGCCAGTGACGTTAAAGCTGGTTCTGATTCTGAACGTAGCCACCCTCTGCCGTGCTCAGCCCGCCCAGGGCTTTGCTGCTGAGCACATTGATCCAGATTTCCGGCAATATTTCACTGTGCCTCTTTCCTAGCTGCATGCCCGCTGTTCCCACTCTTCTGCCAAATTAGTTTAAAACTTCCCCAACTGCATGAGCAAACCTCCCAGCAAGAGTATTTGATCTGTTCCAGCTCACCTCGTCCTGTCCTGTTTGTACAAGCCCCACCTGCACCACAAATGGTCCCAGTGATCTAAAAAGTTAAATCCCTCCCTCCTACAGCATTTCTTTAGCCAGGCATTTATCAGAATCTGAATCAGGCTCAATATCACTGCCGTGTGTTGTGAAATTCATTGTTTTGTGACGGTAGTACATTGTAATACATAATCATAAAAAACGTAAGTTACAGTATCACACACAAAATGCTGGTGGAACGCAGAAGGCCAGGCAGCGTCGACAGGAAGAAGCACTGCTGACATTTTGGGCCGAGACCCGTTGCTGTCCTCACGAAGGGTCTTGGCCCAAAACGTTAACAGTTCTTCTCCCTATAGATGCTGCCTGGCCTGCTGCGTTCCACCAGCATTTTGTGTGTGTTGCTTGAATGTCCAGCATCTGCTGATTTCCTCATGTTTAAGTTACAGTATATATATCTTTTTAAAGTGCAATTAAATAAGTAGTTCACAAACAGAAATAAATAAGTAGTGAGGTAGCATTTATGGGTTCAATGTCCATTCAGAAATCTGATGGCAGATGGGAAGAAGCTGTTGCTGAATCGTTGAATGTGTGTCTTCAGGTTTCTGTACCTCCTCCCTGATGGTAACAATAAGAACAAGGTATGTCCTGGGTGATGGGGGTCCTTAATGTTGGATGTAGCCTTTCTGAGGCATTGCTCCTTGAAGATGTCCTGGACGTTGATGAGGCTAGGCCTATTATGAAGTTGACTGAGCTTACAACTTTCTGCTGCTTATTTTGATCCTGTGTAGTGCCCACCAACACCAGACAGTGATGCAGGCTGTTCGAATGCTTTCCGCAGTATATCTGCAGAAATTTGCGAGTATCTTTGGTGACGTAGCAAATCTCCTCCAACTTCTAATGGAATATACACATAGCTCACCTATCCACCTTCAAAGTTATAAGGTCAGAGTAATCCAGATATTATAACCTTAGTGGCCCTGCTCTATAATCTATTATCCAACTCCCTAAGTTCACATTGCAAGACCTTGTCCATTTTTCTACCTGTGTTATTGGTACTGACATGTACCACACCATTGGCTGTTCACCCTTTCCCTTCAGAATGCCCTGTAGCTGCTCCGAGACATTCCTGATCCTGGCATCAGGGAGACAACGCCCCATTCATTGTTACTGAAGCACCCATCTTACTCTCTTACGGTCAGAGAAATTCCAGAATAAAAAGGTGGGGCATCTCTGGTCACTGACGTGTCGGGTGTGGGACGTCAGTAATCATGGAGGTATCAGAGTAGGTTGTCTCTGGTCACTCACATGTCAGATTCCCATTCCCGTTCACCCTCAGAGTGGAGGAGCAACACCTCATATTCCGTCTGGGTAGCCTCCAACCTGAGAGTGGTCTCATCATGGCCTGAGAGGAGGTCATGGGGAAAGGGACATGTCAGATGTTACATGTCAGAACGGGAATGGGAATCTGACATGTGAGTGACCAGAGACAACCTACCCTGATATCTCAGTGATACCTCAGTGAATGTCGATTTCTCCTTCCGGCAAAAATAATTCCCTCCCCCTTCCTTCTTCTATTATCCACTCTGGCCTCTTAACCCTTCTCACCTGTGTATCACCTCCCCTGGTGCCTCTCCTCCTTCTATTTCTCCTATGGCCCACTCTCCTCTCCTATCAGATTCCTTCCTCTCCAGCCCTTTACATTTCCCACCATCTTGGCTTCACCTATCACCTTCTAGCTGTCCTCCTTCCCTTTCTCACAGCTTTTTGTTCTGTCGTCTTCCCTCTTCCTTTCCCCTCCTGATGAAGGGTCTCAGCCCAAAAAGACGACTGTTTATTTCTTTCCCTAGGTGCTGCCTGACCTGATGAATTCCTCCAACATTGTGTGTGTGTTACTATGGATCTCTTCAGTTTGTGATTGAAATCAAATTTCTGATTTACCAGGCCCAACACTCTGATTGCTTGGTCTTTTCAGGATTCTACATCAGTTGCCTAGCAACCGAATCAGCCCATTTCCAAAGCCTACCTTGACCAAACCATTAGTGAGCTCCCTGCTGAGCTGGTGGCCGAGCCAGGGGTGTGATTGGCCAGAAGTTTAAGGGCTAAGAGTAGATGGCAATTGTGCAGGGCTGTGCAATGACCCAGCTCAGAAAATCATGGTGGACCACCAGTTTGGTAGGAGATAAGCAATATGAGATCAGAGTGAATGCAGGAAATAGTCTGTAGGGGGCAACACAAAGCACAGCTGGTAGACCAGTTATTCTGTACTGAATGTTTCAATAATATTTGAGCAATCTTGTAAATATGTTTTTGATTAAGCACTCTTGTTCATTTAAATAATTAATTACAAGTTATATGTAAAAATACATTAATTGCATACATCATCACACTACCACATGATACATTCTGTAGGGAAAGACAGATTGCGTGAGAAGGGTGATCCATCTGTGGATAACAAAGGAAATTATGGATGTGAAAGAAATGACAGGGCTCATTGCAAAGATCAGCAGCTGGCCTGAAGACTGGGAACATTCGAGAAACCAAAGTAGAGGGGAAGAAATACATTGTGTGATAAAGCTAGCAAGCCTTGCTTAAAGTAAAGACGAAGTAACACAAACATTTTCTGACTCCCATTTCTTTCTTTGAATTAGTTTAATGTTTAGAAGTTACAAAACATAACATTAGCGCCAGTGACCTGCTGTAATTCCAATTCTTAGGACTATCTTTACTCACTTATTGAGATAAAGCGCTGAATAGGCCCTTCCAAGCCCTTCGCGCTGCCTGATTTAATCTGAGCCTAATCACGAGGCAATTTGCAATTAACCCACCAACCAGTAGGTCTTTGGACCGTGGGAGGAAACCAGAGCACCCAGAGGAAGCCCTTACAGTCACAGTTACAGACTCCTTACAGGCAGAGGTGGGAATCGAATCCAGGTTGCCTGTACTGTAACGCATTGTGCTAACCACTACGCTACCATATCTGCATGGATTGTACATGTCTCCCTGGCCACAGGGCGTGTCCCCTGCGTGCTCCTCCCACACCCGAGACTTGTGCGAGTTAGTAGGTTAATTCAACGGTTTTGTGGGATGTGAAATCAGCCCCAGCACACAATAGGATGGGAGATCAATCAAGATGTAAAGGCAGCTCGATAAAGGTGCTGCGACAATCACGGGGCTCTTTCAAGCTTCATAAAGATCAGGCTAGTCAAAAGCAGCTAAGAATACTTCGGAATGAGGTCATAATCTGTACTCGGGGCAGTTTCTTAGAGCGATACTTTACGGATCCAACAGCAACAGGCTATTTTAAATCTCGGCATGCATAATAACTCAGATTAATGAACAGTGAAATAAACTCCCAAGTATGAGCGATTGTAACACGACGGAATTTCTTATTCTGTTTGAGAATCAAAGTCTCGGTTTGAAACTGGTGTCTCAAACTTACATGAGGCTAGTGACTACGGCAGAAGCTGGACCGAGAAGCTCATTAATTGGTAAGTTGGCAACTTAATGATATAGCTTATAATTTCCTACAAAATATGTATTCTGTAGAGAAAGAGAGAGTGCGTGAGAAGGGTGATCCATCTGCGGATAAAAGGAAGTTATGGATGTGAAAGAAATGACAGAGCTCGTTGCAAAGATCAGCAGCTGGCTTGAAGATTGGGAACATTCTAGAAACCAAAATAGAGGGGGGAAAATACATTGTGTGATTAAGCTAGCAAGTAATATCGAACCGGCAAGTGCTGATTGATTGATTTACTCGAGCCATTCTGCCCAGCAACACCCACTTTTAAACCTGGCCTAATCACGGGACAATTTACAATGACCAATCAACCTCCCAAACGGTAGGTCTTTAGACTGTAGGAGGAAACCTACGCAGTCACAGGGAGAACATACAAACTCCTTACAGGCAGCGGTGGGAATTGAACCCCGACCGCAGGTAATGGAAAGCATTGTGCTATCCACTATGCTACTATGCTGCCCCAAATGTTAAAAAGGAAGGGAGGTTAACTTCAATGAGGCTGGTGAATTATTAATGAGGGTTGATGAAATGGGGGAAGCTTTCTCATCACACTAAAAGCATTTGGACCGAGGACTCAGAACTTCAGCTGCCCCCCCTGGTGACAGATGCGAGAGGACATGCTCTGGAGATCCCCCTCCTCCCCGCCAGCCCAGCTCCCCATGCTGTGGAGCGGACGGAGATTCTCAGACTGAGGTCGTAGTGTCTCAGCTATGATGTGCTCTGGAAACCTGGCTTCGGTGCTGCCTGTGTGAAGTTTGCACGTTCTCCCTGTGACCACGATGTTTCCCCCTCACCCCAGGGGCTCTGGTCTATGGTAGGGTCAGCCCGAAACATTGACTGTTTACTCCCCTCCATAGATGCTGCCCGGCCAGCGTTTTTGCGCGGCGGTGCTGAGGGACTCCCAACGTCTCTCTCACGCCTGTGACATGCTACTCACCCACTGCCTTCAGCGTCGCGTACTTGTTGTAGTCGGCGGAGTGCAGGGGGGCGCTGGCCACCCGCTGGAGCACGTTGCTATGCGGGTGCGGTAGTCCCATCTGGGAGAGCGCTGGCGAGGTCACGGCGTTGTTCAGGTGGGGAGGGTCTGTGGAGCAAGCACACGGCATGGTCGGTGAAGCAGGGGCTGCCACTGCTCTCCAGTACCTCGAGCACTCAGCCAGTGGATGTGAGTCCGTTCCTCTGGCGGGTCCCTGCTGACTCCCGTTTGGGCGGCCCTGGCAGGCGGTACTGAGGCCAGGCGGGGCGAGGGGCTGAGCACCTGAGCAGCTGCAGCAAGTTGGATCGCCTCCTCCAACACTTCTCCCACTTCGGCAAATCCTCCTGAATCCTGCCTCTCCGATTGCCCCGCTGGTTGTTGCAGTCTGTACCACCCCCCGTGAACGCTCAGTGTCACCTTTCCCTACCTCACATCCCTCCTGTTGCCATGGGTCTGCACTCTCAATCTGTGTCTCCCTGGTTCTCAAATGACTGAGTGACCACATGAGCTTCTGTTGACCTCCTCTGTCCAAGCAAGCCAGTGCTCACTCTGCTCTCTCGTTTCTTCTCTGGACCCTCTCTGCTCCAGTCTCCAGTCTAAACTTTCATCCCCGGAACCACTTCCTTCAACCTCACCTCAACCCCACCCCCTGCCCTTCACATCAACCCCAGCACGTGGTGAACCAGAACATCTAGCATCACAGGTCGGTGGGGTTGAAGGGAAAGCTTTTGGGCACATTGGCCTTCATAAATCAAATTGTTGAGTACAGGAGTTGGGATGTTATGTTGAATTTGTATAAGACGTTAGTGAGGTCTAACCTGGAGTATTGTGTCCAGTTTCAGTCACCTACCTACAGGAAAGATGTCAATAAGGTTGAAAGAGTGCGGAGAAAATTGACAAGGATGTTGCCAGGACTTGGGGACCTAAGTTATAAGGAAAGGTTGAATAGATTTGGACTTTATTTCTTAGAATGTAGAAGATTGAGAGGAGATTTGATAGAGGGGTATGGGTAAGGTAAATCCAAGCAGGCTTTTTCCACTGAGGTTGAGTGAGAGTGCAAGCAGAGGTCATGGGTTAAAGGTGAAATGTTTAACAGGAACATCATGAAAACTTCTTCACTCAGAGGGTGGTGAGAGTGTGGAATGAGCTGCCAGCACCATGGTGCATGCGAGCTCAATTTCAATGTTTAAGAGAAGATTTGGATAGGTGCGTGGATGGTAGGGCTGTGGTCCCGGTGCGGGACGATGGGAGTAAGCGGTTTACGTAGGGTTTGGCATGGACTGGATGGGATGAAGAGTCTGTTTCTGTCCTGTACTTTTCTAAGACTCTAACAAAGGTGTCCAAAATAGTGATGATCAAGTTTGCACACACGCACAGACACAAACACACGCACACACATGTATGCACACACAGACACGCGCACAAGCTCTCTGAGACACATGCACTCTCATGCACAATGGTCTCTCTCACAGACTCACACACATATACAACTGGACACTTTCTCACACTGACATGCGTAACATTGCCTCACGTACACACAACACTTTCTCTCGTACACACTCACACATACGCGTAAAAAGCATCAGGACTGTGCCGGTGCACAGAGCTGGCCTGAGAAAGATTTTGGCCAGTACATAAAACAAACGGGGTGAGGGAGTGAACATAGACACAGAAATGTACCCATGAGGAATGGGAGCAGGCCACTTGGCCCCTCAAGCCTGTTCGCCATTTGAGGAGTGCGTGGCTGATCTGATGTAAGCTCGGTGACCTGTTGTACCCTCCCCTCCCCTCTCCACCACTCATCAAGCAGGTGTCTACCTCTGCCTTGGAAATATTCCAACTCTTCACTCACACTGGCCTTTGAGGACGAATCCCAGAGGCTTTCTAAGAGAAAACAGCTCCTCTCAAACAGGTGATCATTTCTGTTTTGCAAAGAAAATCAAACTATCGGAGGAACTCGACAAGTCAGGCAGTGTCTGTGGAGGAAAGCGGACAGAGGGCATTTTGGCTGGAGACCTTTGACCTTGACCTGCTGTAGTCCTCCAAGTTTTACTTTTGCCGCAGATGTCAGCATCTGTATTTTCCTGTGTCTCCATTATACAAGCCATTTTGTTAAAAACACTGATCTCATTTACGAGATGACTGTTTGCATCACTGTCTTCATCACAGACACAACCCTCCCCATCACTGAGGAAATCACCAAGATGCAATGCCTCAGGAAGATGGCACCTATCATTCCGAACCCTCAGCACCTGGGACATGCCCTCTTGTAATCACTAACATCAGGGAGGTACAGGAGCTGAAGACACACACGGCTTCTTCCCCTCCACCATCAGATTTCTGAACAGACCACAAACACTTACCTGGCTATTTTTTAGGGGAGACCCCTCTCACTCTCCTAAACTCCAGTGGATACAAGCCTAACCTGTCCAAAACTTCCTCGTGAGGGAGCTCGCCCATTCCACAAACTAGTCTAATAAAATTTCTCTGAACTGCTGATATCTTTCCTTAACAACGATGTCTGGAAGCATCGCAGCTTGGTATGGAAACTGCTCTGAACATGACCGCAAGAGACTACGGAGAGTTTTGGACGCAGCTCAATGTGTCGTAGGAACCAGCCTCCCCTCTGTGGACTCTGTCTACACTTGTTGCTGTCAGGTAGTATGATCAGAGAGCCCCAGCGACCCCAGATATTCTCTTTTCTACCCTTTCCCTTCCGGCAGAAGATACTAAAGCCTGAAAGCGTGTACCCCCAAGCTCACGAGCAGCTTCTGACCCTCTGGCATCAGACTCTTCTTGAACAGGCAATAAGACTCGTAGTTTAGCTCTTTATAATCTTGCACTTTATCGTTTAACTTTTCAGTAATTTTCAACACTTTATCTTGCATTGTTATTAGTAACTGCATGTTGGCTCAATGCACTCTGCTTGGTACGTGTGACAATAACAAACAAATACCGGTACCGATCGAGGAAGACCAGTCCTGTGTCCTGTCATCAGAAATGACCTCAACTACTGTATGTGCGGAGCAACCTGATGGCATGAATATCGATTTCTCCTTTCAATTAAAAAAAACTCCTCCTCCCCCCCTTTCTATTCTGCACTTTGGCCTCTAACCTCTTCTCACCTGCCCATCACCTCCCCCAGGTCCCCTCCTCCTTCCCTTTCTCAGATAGTTCCCTCTCCTCTCCAGCCCTTTACCTTTCCTGCCATCTATTCGCTATCCTCCTCCTTCTTCTTCCTCACCCCCCCTTTTTTATTCTGGTGTCTTCTCTCTTCACGGCCTCGGAATAGAGGGGCGTCCATTTAGAACGGGGGGGGGGGGGGGGGTGAGGAGGAACTTCTTTAGCCAGAGGGATTCGTTGTCACAGGCGGCTGCGGAAACCAAGTCATTGGGCATATTTAAGGCAGAGGTTGATAGATTCTGCATTAGTCAGGGCATGTTGGGATACGGGGAGAAGACAGGAGTCTGAGGCTGAGAGGGAAAACAGATCAGCCATGATGAAATGGCAGAGCAAACCCAATGAGCCAAATGGCCTAATTCTACTCCTGTATCTTATAATCTTACGCTCTTCCTTTCCAGTTCTGAAGAATAAAGAAAGTGGACCATTTATTCATTTCCATAGATGCTGCCTGATCTGCTGAGTTTCTCCAGCACTTTGTGTGTGTTACCTCCCAACTGATCAATTCTTTCCCCAACAAATTCCTCTGTTACTATAATTTTTATGCCTTGCTTTGTACGGCTACTGCAAGATAACGAATTTCACGAGCTGCGTCAGAGATGGTAAACTTGATTCTGCTTCTGTGGCGGTGATGAGTGAAGAAAGAGATGGGGAGGGGTTTAGGAGGAGAGGGGGGAGCGGCCCCGGTGAGTGGGCACCGACAGCTGTAAGTTCCTTCGCAGAGTTCTGTGCAGTCTTAGCAACAAGCCATCGGCGAGCAGTGAGCCGCACTCTGCAGATGTGAGGGGGTTAAAGTTCCTGCGCTTCAGTTATTTATAGAGCGCGTCAAGGGTAGGATTCAGGAAGAGGGCTTCAGGCAGATCTGTACGAGCAGCAGCGAAGGCGGCACATCTACAGCCGAGCCCTTATCCAATGTGTCAGCTCAGATGTAATTATGGAGGCAACATTTTCACAGGGAAGCTAATCAATTAAGCTTCACAGGGCAGGGGTGGTAATTAGGCTGTTTCCCTGTACCTCCCATTAAACTGACAGGCCTGGGTGATTGTGCTGCTGACGAGTGTGACAAAGCCCTCGGGCCGTACCTCGTTTAGTCACCCACTCTGCAGGCTGCTTCTGAGAAGCGGGCTCTTCGCCTGCTCCAGCCAGGTTCAGCTGCCTTCCATTTCCCTCGTCCTCCCTTCCAGACTGTTGGGGGTTGCGGGGGGGGGGGGGTATTGTCCCTAAAGGGTTCCCAAGGCTAACCCACCAGTCAGGGCGAGCTGGGCACAGAGGACCGCAACACCATGTCATAGGAGTAGAACTAGGCCATTCGGCCCATTGAATCCGTTCTGCCATTACGTCATGGCTGATCTATTTTCCCTCTTGACCCCATTCTCTGCCTTCTCCCTGTAACCTTTGACACCCTGACTAATCAAGGACCTATCGACCTCCGCTTTAAACATTCCCAATGAGTTGGCCTCCACAGCTGACGTGGCAATCAATTCCTCAGATACACCACCCTCTAGTTAAAGAAATTCCCCCGATCTCCGTTCTAAAGAGACTCCTTCTATTCTGAGGCTGTGCCCTTTGGTCCTAGACACCCAAATATTGGAAACATCCACTCTTACCAGGACTTTTAATATTTGATGAGTTTCAATGAGATTCTCCACCCCTCCCCCATTCTCCTAAACGCCAATGAGTACAGGCCCAGAACCGTCAAATGAGCCTCATAAATTAACCCTTTCCTTCCTGGGATCATTCTCATTATCTTCTTCTGGACTCTCCCTAAACTTCAGAGGATGAATGTTGAAGTTGCTCGGTCCTCTGAAAGCAAACCGTTCATCTCAGAAACCCACTTGACTCACTGCAATGGATCTTCACCCCTCCTTAAATGAGTATGCATGTACAGCCGATATGACTCTATCTCCGCTCTGAAGTTGAGGACTTCTCACTCTGCAAGGGCCCCTGGATCCCAGCTGGACCTGCAGCGTCTCAGATTCAATCCTGACCTCTGGTGCTGTCTGCGCAGAGTCCGCACGTTCTTCTTGCGACTGTGTGGGATCCTTCCCCCCCTCCCCCGTGCTCCAATTTCCCTCCAGAATAGATATGTGAGTTATCGGGTTAATCACCCCCAAAGTTCAGTGGCAGGAGAATCAGATGGATCCTTCATGGATGAGTGAGGTTCTCAAAGAGCTTCGTGAGCATGGGATGGACGGGGCGGGGGGACTGGTTTACTCCGGAAGCCCAGACCCCATCTGCCAGTAGTCTTGCTGATGTTGAGTATGCATCACTTGAGGGTATGCCAGACTCACCCTCCCTCAACCCCTCGCTTTGCCTCTACTGCTGACCACCTCCTTGCCTGCACGGAGCTGTGGCCCAGCAAGCAGCCTCCAGGCCTGAGCTCAGCTCGAGTCTCCACGGGTGAACGGGATGCTGCTCATTGCTGGAGCGCTGTTAAACCAAGCCCCCCCGCCCCCTCAGAAACCCGGGTCACTGCCCTGAGCTCCAGGACAGTTACCAACTCCCCCTCCGCCCTCTGTGCCCTGGCTGGTAATTCCTAAAAACAAGTACATCTGACCATCATCACGCAGGGCGAAGGTGCTGGTAGGCCGGAAGAGGAAGGTTGAGAGATCAGGCAAACACTAGGAGAGTATCATCTGCGTTCATGCTGGGACCTCGTAATGCTTCAGGAGCATTGGTCCTGAGCGGTGGGAAAGGGCTGTGGAGAAAGAACAGGGGAGGGACACCAATTGGAATGCAACCTCGAGGGACTAGTACAGGCGTGCGGGCTGAATGGCTGCTGTCTGCCCAATGTGTACGCTGCCTTGTTTGGCAGCTCGTTGGTGACAGGCCCTATTGTAGTGTTTCGTGAAGAGAACCCTGAATGACTTGCACTGTGCTCCTGAACCCAGTGCAGGTCCCTGATCTGTTCCAGGTCAGGAAGATCAGAGGGATCAGTGTACCAGGTCCCACCTCCCTCCTCCGCCGCTCAGGACCCATGTGCCTGAAGTGTTATGAGGTCCCAACACAAACATAGTGGATTACATTCTCTCTTTGCCTCTGTGATCGTTGCGTTTGTCCCTCCCACGTCTAGCCGATCCTTCAATCGTCCTCTTCCGGTCTACCACCACTTCCCCCAGCACAAGGCACCGGTGTGTCACTGGCTGCGGTTTTTGCACAAGGGTCACCTGACACTTGCAGGGAATAACTGAACAGGCGACTCTATCTGCATGGCAATCGGCCACATTGACTAAACAGAGAAGCCTGCAGACGATGGACTTACTGCAGGACGTTAAGTGTTCTATTTATACCACGGGCAACAGGCCCAAATCCCAATTCCCAGCCATGACCTCTGCACATCTGCAAGCCGCTAGCTGTGGGCTAACACCTGGGGGTGGAGGGTGAAGCAGGAGGGGGCAAAGACCTGAGGAGTTTGCCCGGACCTCTCTCAGAGCACCCCTGAGGGAACACACTGACGTTTGGTGGAATACTGACGGTGGTCAAGTGGGGAGATGTCGAAGAGGGTGTTTTGGCCACTGTGCATCAATGAGGTGCTGTGGCTCCAACCCAGCCTCTGATTATAATGTTTAAAAGACACTTGGACAGATAGGAGGACAGGAGAGGTTTTGTGGGATGTGGACCACGCACAGACAAATGGGTCTAGGACAGACAATCATCACGGAGAGCATGGCAAAGATGGGCTGAGAGGCCTGTTCTATTGCTGTACGACTTCATGACTTTCGAACCTGCAAAGCCTGGTGTAGCCTTGGCCAAGGCCGGTTAGAATACAGAACACAGAGCAGTACAGCACAAGAACAGGCCATTCGGCCCTCAATGTGGTGCTGCACCAACTAAAAAGCAAATCAGAACGCCCAGACACTAATCCTTCCAAACTACACCATCCCTCCATCTTCCTTATACCAATATCTTCCTATTCAAACATCTCTTTTAAAAGCCTCTTGCTGTTCCTGCGTCTTGCTGAGCGGGTAGGCCCGGAGTCACAGCCTCACAGTCAGGCACCTCACGGGCACATTTTTTTGCAGAACGATAGACCCGTTACCATGGAGAAGCTGGCCATTCGGCCCATTGCCTCCATGCTGACTGTGATGCCTTTCTACACCAATACCATCTGCTCACATTGAGCCAGCTTTCTCAACCAAGTGCCTGACCAAAGGCCTTTCCGACGTTTACTTTGTATCTGCCTCGACCACACCTTTTAGCAGCTTGCTCCATATGTCCACCACTGTTTACCTGCGCTGCACTTTCCTTGTGGCTCTTCAGAGTCAGAATCGGGTGTAATGTCTCCGGCTTCGTTGCCTTTGCAGCAGCAGTACATGCGGACTAGTTGATAGACTGCCCACACGCGCTTGATGTATCCTCTTTGATGAGGGTTGCTGTTGAAGTAGCGTTCCACTTCTCATGTTGGAGAAACGAAAGAGCTGTTAACCCACTAATCCACCCGACACGGGTGTGCAGCAGAGACATCGGGATGTCATTTGGACTGGAAAATTGCAGCTGGATGGTCGTGAAAGGAGGCAAACTCATCAAGACGTAAGGAGTTGAGTTACCTGAAGGCCACATACCGGATGTTCAGGACAGCTACAAGTATGTGGGGAGCCTGCAGGTACAAGGAAGCCACGACGAGGACACAAGGAAGGCTGCAACATCAAGTACCTCCAAAGAGTGAGACAGGTCCTAAAGAGCCAGCTGAATGGGAAGAACAAGATCAGGGCCATCAGCATATTTGTCCCAACCAGTCATCAGATACCCAGCGGCAATAGTGCGCTGGTCAAGAAATGAATTGGAAGTGGCTGACATCAAGGCTCGGAAACTACTAATAATACATGGAGAATTCCACCCAATGTCCAACATCAAGTGACTGTAAACCTGCCAGTTAAAGGAGGATGGGGATTTGGAAGTGTCAAGGACTCAGTCCTGGAAGAAACAGGAAACATCCATGAGTACGTCAGGAAGATGGCTCCCAAGGACATAATGCTAGGAGAATACCTCAGACAGCAGGCAGGGGACATGGAAATGGAAGTGGGTGAAGTAGAGCCAGTGGACCAGAGGCCATGGCAGGACAAGCCACTGCACGGGATGTACACTGCCGGATATCAGAGGAGACTGACATAAGAAGGTCCTACCGATGGCTGGGAATCAAGGGATATGGGGACAAGGCAGGGACTGGGTATTGATAGTGAATGATCAGCCATGATCTCAGAATGGCGGTGCAGACTCGAGGGGCCGAATGGTCTACTTCTGCACCTATTGTCTATTGTCTAAATGGCAGGGCTGAGGGACAGCACAAAGGCGCTGCTCATGGCTGCACAAGAACAGGTACTGAGCACAACAACAAAAGATGCAGGGGGCTATTACACCAGACAGGACCCAAGATGCAGGCTGTGTAACGAAGCCACTGAAACCATCCAGCACATAGCAGCAGAGTGCAAGATGCAGGTATGGACAGTATACACTGAATGGCACGACCAAGTTGCAGGACTTGTGTATAGAAACATCTGTATGAATGGATTGGACACTCCCAAGTCCAACTGAGAAACATCTGAAAAGGGAGTGGCGAATGACAGAGCTAAGATCCAACTAAAAACTGATAAGCAGGTACCAACCAGACATAGTAATATTGGACAAGGAACAGAAGAAAGCAATAGTCATAGATGCGGCAATCCCAAATGACAGTAACATCAGGGACAAAGAATATGAGAAGCTGCAGAAGTACCAGGGCTCAAAAGAGCAGATAGAAAGGATGTGGAAGGATAAGCCAGAGTAATCCCAGTGGTGATAGGAGCACTTGAAACTGTGACACTTGGACTGGGAGAGTGGCTGCAACAAATCCTGGGAACAACATCTGTGATCTCGGTCCAGAAGAGCACACTACTAGGAACAGCAAGGATACTGTGCTGAGTCCCCAAGCTCCCAGGCCTCTGAGATTTGGGGAAAATGTACATGGACACCACCCATAAGGAGTGAGGAAAAATATGTGTAAAAATAAGAAAGTAGTGATGTAGTGTTCACAGGTTCAATGTCATACAGAAATCTGACGGCAGAGGGAAGAAGCTGTTCCTGAATCATTGAGTGTGTGTCTTCAAGCTCCTGTACCTCCTCCCTGATGGTAGCAATGAAGACAAGTTATGTCCTAGGAGATGGGAGTCCTTAATGATGGATGCCACCTTTTTGAGGCATCGCTCCTCGAAGATGTCCTGGATACTATGGAGGCTGGTGCCTATAATGGAACTGACTAGGTTCACAACAGTTTATTTCAATCCTGTGCAATATCCCCCCCAACCCCATACCAGACGGTGATGCAGCCAGTCAGAATGCTCCCTATGATAAACCTGTTACACTTTAGTCTGCACTGTTACCTTGTTCTACCTCGATCCACTGTGCAATGGATTGATCGGGTGAAAAAAGTGCAAGACAAGCTTTTCTCTGTATCGTGGTACGTGAGACAATAATTAGCCAATACTCCTCAACACCAAGTTGCCATACCTTCCATACATCTCCTTCTTTTCACTGATCATATTGATCATATTGACATATTGACAAAGTTTGCTTTGTCAGCCAAGCTTCCCTAAACTTACCATGTTCGCTCCTTATCCTTACAGGGACCTGCTGACTCTGAGCTCTTACCTTTAAACACCTCCCATTTATCAGCTGTTGTTTTCCCCTCCAGCAACTGCTCCTAGACTTCTTCAACCAGGTCCCAACTTATGTCATCAGAATCCACCTTCAGGGCCCCATCTCCTGGTCCAGCTTTAACTTTCTCCAAGAACACCTGCAAGTTTACCGAACTATGGTCCCTATTCCCAAAGGGAAAGGGCTCTTCCGCAGACACACCAGTCGTTTCCTAAGACGAGGGCAGGTCCACCTCACTCTGTTGTAGGACTGTATACATACTGCTTCAAAAAACACTAGTGGATATGCTTCCTGAGTTCACCCCATCTAAACATTCATCTGGTCATCCTATTGCAGGAGGAATGAGGGGGCTCTAATCCAGGATGCAGTCTGGATTAGAGGCAATGTGCTACAAGGAGAGGTTGGACAGAATTGGGCTGGTTTCTCTGAAGCATCAGAGGCCGAGGGGTGACCTGAGAGAAGTTTATAGGATTATGGAAAGGTTGAGTAAAGTAGACAGTCAGTATCTTTTTCCCAGGGTTGAAATGTCAAAACCAGAGGGCACGTATTTAAGGTGAAAGGGACGAGAAAGGCCTTTTTTTCACACAGAGAGTGGTGAATGCCTGCAATGTGATGCCCGGGGCAGTGGTGGAGGCAGGTATGATAGAGGCATTCATGAGGGTCTTCGATAGGCAATGGAAGGCCATTTTTATGGCAGATGGTATTAATTTAGCTGGGCATTTGATTAGTAATTTAATTATTCTGGCACAGCATCTGGAGTCAAAGGGCCTGTTCCAGTGTTGTACTGTTCAATGTTCCAAGTCCTTTGTGCTAAGACAATCCCAGTCAATATTGGGAAAATTAAATTCCCCATTACAGATTAGATTTAAACTCAGCTTTATTTGTCAACGTACATCGAAACGTACAGTGAAATGCCTCGTTTCCATCAATGGCCAACACAGTCCGAGGATGTCCCGGGGTAGCCCACAATTGTCGCCATGCTTCTGGCGCCAACGTAACTTGCCCACGACTTACTAACCCTAACCCGCGCATTTTTAGAGTGTGGGAGGAAACTGGAGCACAGGGAGAACGTACAAACTCCTTATAGACGGTGGCGGGAATTGAACCCAGATCACTGGCACTGAATACAATGCCCCTCTCTTCCTATAACCCCATTACTTTTACACACTTTAAGATCTGCCTACTTTCTGTTCTTTGAATTCCCACCGAGTAACTGTGAAGTCCTTTAACCACATCAAAGTGACCGTCCCTTTCTTGTTCCCTAATTTAAAGAGGAGACATGAGCAATGTTAATAGATCATGAGGGAGTGTCGTGACTTTCTGATACAATGAATACAATAGAAGATGAGGTTGATGACACAAATCTAGGTGAGGTTCCTTGGTTACTTGTGGGATGTTTTGCTCAATATCCATCCAGAGACGAAGAGTACTCAGTGCGAGGTTTGCTCCCCACCCATGTCTACTTCCATCCCAATCATACCTGTGTGAGAATAAGCAATTTTTCTCCCCATATCCATGCAAAAAGAAAGCTGGGTGACAACTAATTCAATCTTGATTCATAATTCCAGCCCTGACAATTCTTGAAAGGGTAATTGGTCATGGTAAGTTGCCCCAATATGCAGGCTTTTTCCACTGAGGTCAGGGGAGAAAAAAAAAACAGAGGACATGGGTTAAGGGTGAAGGGGGAGAAGTTTAAAGGGAACATGGGGGGGCAGGCTTTTTCACACAGAGAGTGGTGGGAGTGTGGAATGAGCTGCCAGATGAGGTTGTAAACGTGGGCTCACTTTTAACATTTAAGAAAAACTTGGACAGGTACACGGATGAGAGGGGTATGGAGGGATATGGTCCAGGTGCAGGTCAGTGGGACTAGGCAGCAAAATGGTTCGGCACAGCCAAGAAGGGCCAAAAGGCCTGTTTCTGTGCTGGAATGTTCTGTGGTTCTATGGAAAGGGAATGCCAGTCTTTGTTCGTATTTGGTTTTTCATGAATTCAATATTTCTTTATTTTGCTGTAAAGGCCTGTAAGAAAATGGAATTCAAGCTAACATATGGTAACATATATTGTGTGTATTTTGATAATAAATTTTACGTGACTGGACGTCAGGAAAACTAAAAGGGTTAGACAGGGGTTTGTAGAGAAGTTGGTACTGATGGACAGCAGAGCTTCTGTGGGCCGAAGGGCCTGTATATCGCAGACCCCCAGGAAAGATATATCCTGACTATATTTACTTCATACAGTAGGAATAAAATCTCTGAAAGCATAAAATAACTCCACGCTGACAGTACCCGAGGCCAGAATTGAACCTGAGTCACGGGACCTGTGAAAGACCTAGAGAGAGTGGATGTGGAGAGGAAGAGGATGTTTCCTATAATGGGACAGTCTAGGACCAGAGGGCACAGACTCAGATAGAGGGATGTCCCTTTGTGTGTATTTGAAGTGGAGGTTTATAGGCTCTTGATTAGTAAGGGTGTCAAAAGTTACTGGAAGAAGGCGGGAGGATGGGGTTGAGGAGGATAATTTTATAAAGCAACACACACAAAATGCTGGTGGAACGCAGCAGGCCAGGCAGCATCCATAGGAAGAAGTACAGTCAACGTTTTGGGTCGAGACCCTTCATCAGGACTAACGGAAAAAAGAGATAGTAAGAGATTTGAAAGTGGAAGGGGGAGGGGAAACCTGAGACTCCCTTGCTTTCTTCCAGGGCTTTCCGTCCTATGATCCTCCCCCTTCTCTAGCCTTGTATCCCTTTTGCCAATCAACTTCCCAGCTCTTAGCTTTATTCCTCCCCCTCCTGTCTTCTCCTATCATTTCTGGTGTCCCCCTCCCCCTCCCACTTTCAAATCTCTTACTATCTCTTTTTTCCCCTTAGTCCTGACAATGGGTCTCGGCCCGAAATGGCCAGGACAGCGCTTCTTCCTATAGATGCTGCCTGGCCTGCTGCATTCCACCAGCATTTTGTGTGTGTTGCTTGAATTTCCAGCATCTGCAGATTTCCTTGTGTTAACTTTATAAAGTTCTGGTTTGGCCTGGACTATTGCATACAGGTCAGGCTGCCTCACCTTAGGAAGGAAGTTGAGGCTTTGGAGAGGGTGCAGAAGAGGTTTACCAGGACGCTGCCTGGTTTAGAGGGCATGAGCTATCATGAGAGGCTGGATAAACTTGGGTTGTTTTCTCTGGAGTGGCAGGGGCTGAGGGGAGATCTGATAGAGGTTTACAAGGTTATGAGGGGCATAGATAGAGTAGACAGGGAGTATCTGTTTCCCGGGGTCGAAATGTCTAACACCAGAGCATTGAAGATGAGAGGGAGTAGGTTCAAGGGGAATGTGAGGGGTAAGTTTTTTACTCATAGTACCTGGTATGGTGGTAGAGGCAAATACATTAGAGGCTTTAAGGAATGTTTTGACAGGCACATGGATGTGAGGAAGGAGGAGGGATATGAACATTGTGTAGGTAGAAGGGATTGGTTTTTGGGTGTTTTTTGATTTGCTTTTTAGCTGGTTTAGCATGACGTTGTGGGCTGAATGGCCTGTTCCTGTGCTGTACTGTTCTATGTTGGAATGGCGGAGAAGACTCAGTGGGCTCATGAAGACAGCAGTTCTAACAGCTCGGAAGGAGCCACTGAGCTCGGAAGGATTCCACCTTCTGGTCATTTCACAGTCACAGGCTGCACCAA
Organism: Hypanus sabinus; assembly: GCF_030144855.1. Classification (NCBI taxonomy): domain Eukaryota; kingdom Metazoa; phylum Chordata; class Chondrichthyes; order Myliobatiformes; family Dasyatidae; genus Hypanus; species Hypanus sabinus. Next base: position 19,188,601 of record NC_082734.1, read on the forward strand.
GGATGGATTTGTTCTGCAGCCACGCTGACCACAACAATTTCTACCAGGAACCCGCCAGCTGACACCCACCCACCTGCCCAGACAGGTAAACCAGGCAACGGCGGTGACGCTGAGCACCCAGCATGGCAGGGTCACCCATCCACAGTCAGCTGTTCACAGGAAGTCCTACCCTGACTGGAGGAGGGGTTTCTGGAGCGCAGTCCTCCCGAAGAACAGCCACAGGCCGAGCGGGTCCTTCGCCGGAGCGGGCCGCCCAGCACACGACCAAGCAGAATGGACAGAAGTTAAACCTCTGTACAACTGGTTTCAGCCGAGAGCAGAGTTCACTCGCTCCTGATGGACATATCCTTGCAGCTTTCGTCACAGAGTTGAGTTTGAAAAGTTTAGCAATGGGCAAGTGTTGCACCTTCAGTTTCTCCACCACTTGCCAAGATCCTCCAGCTCAAATCCCCTTTCCTACCCATTCCCTGATTCCACTAACACTTTTAGTGTTCAAAACCCTGCTAGTTTCAGCCTTGACTACAGAGTCACACAAAGTCACGCAGCACAGAACGAGGCCCTTTGGCCCATTGAGTCTGTGCTTTCAGGCACCAATTCATAGTCATCCCGTTTCATCCTCCCTACGACCCATCAAATCCCCCACATTTAACCTCTTGTCTGCACTCCAGGAGCAATATACATCAGTCATTAACTTGCAGGGTGCCTGGTATATGGACGGAGACTGGAGCACCCGGAGGAACTCCGTGCAGTCACGGGGAGAGGGAAACAACATTCCAGACATAGGATCCGTGGGAGGGGAGGAACATTTTGGGTTGAAATGCTGCATCAGTTCTTCCAGCCGCTTCTTTGTTGCTCCAGGTTGCAACAGCTGCAGTTTGTTGACTCTCCAGTCACAGGAGAATGTACAGACGTACACGGGATGATGTCAGATTTAACCCTGGTTTACTGGAACAATAAGACTGCAGTCATTCTTCCTGCACGTGCCCTTGCTGCCCTGTTTCCTCAGGGCTGAGAAATCCAGCTATCCGGAGTGGAGATCTCCAAATGTTGGCAACCCTTTGAGTGAAGAGATTTCCCTTCCTCCTAGTGCTGTGTTTGATCACTGTGGGTTCTTCAGCCTGAGGAAACCGTCCCTCTGCATGGAGCCATCCACTTGCCCCAGAACCTTCATACTTCAGTACAAAGTCCTCTCATTCCTCCAGACTCCAGCAACAGCCAGTCCTAATCCAACCGTTCCTCACAGTAAATGGTGGCTGAATGGGGCGAGAGTAGTGCTACTGACCTCCAATGCTGTCTGTGTGGAGTTTGCACAATCTCCCTGTGGGAGCATGCAATTTCCAAGGTGCTGCGGTTTCCTCTCCAAAACATACCAGTCAGAAGTCTAACTGGCCACTGTAAATCACCACTTGTACGTAGGCAAGTGGTTGAATTTGGGGAGAGTTGATGGAGATGTGGAGGTGAGTAAAAAGTGGGGAAATGGGAATTAAGTATAATCAGTGTGGACTTAAAGAACTAAAGGAGCTCTTTTGTATTGTTTCTCTCCAGAACAAGCCTGGAATCAACCCAGCACATCTGACACAAGTATATCCTTAGGTGTAGAGACCAAGACCACCAATTCTATGATCTCCACCAATGACTACAGTGCCCTGCCCTCACTCATCAATTGGTCAGCAAGCATGCCCTGTTACCTGATTGGATAATACTATAAGGGAGTACCATTTGGAGTATTGCATACAGTTTTGTTTAAGAAAGAATGTGTTGACATTGGAGAGGGTTGAGAGGAAGTTCACAAGAATGATTCGGGGATTGAAAGGCATATCATATGAAGAGTGATTGACGGCGCTGGGCCTTTGCTCGCTGGAATTTAGAAGAATAAGGGGGATATTATTGAAACCTATCTTATGTTAAAAGGCCTAGATAGAGTGGATGTGCAGAGGATGTTTTCTATGGTGGAAGAGTCTAGGACCAGAGGGCACAGCCTCAGAATAGAGGGATGGAGGTGAAGAGGAATTTCTTTAGCCAGAGGGAAGTGAATCTGTGGAACTTGTTGCTAAGGTGTACTTTAGGCAGAGGTTGATAGGTTCTTGATTAGTCAGGGCATGAAAGGTTATGGAGAGATGGCAGGCGAATGGGGTTGGGAGGGAAATGGTGGAGAAGGTTTGATGGATTGAATGACCTAATTCTGCTCCCATGTCTTATGGTATTATGATCTTACAACGCTTAGGCAGAGTGACTGGAGAAAAACTATTCCTGCTGGCCAAGGGATCAAGGAGCGGGTGATGTAGAATGGAGGTTAGCAGAAGGAGCAAAGGCGAGGAAGAACATTTGATGCAGTGAGTGCTTGGCATCTGGAGGGAGTGGAAGAGGCAGATTCAATGGTGCAACAACCAAGGTACTGGAAGAACCCAAGGGCTCAGGCAGCATCTGTGGAAGGAAATGGACAGTCACCTCTCGAATTAAGAGGCTTCACCTAAATTGAAGGAACAGAAGGGGGGAGCCAGTGTAAAAAGGGGAAGGGAATGGGCAGAGCAAGGGCTGCCAAACAACAGGTCGTTCCAGGACTTCCAGTCAGAAGATACCCATGCGCCACTACCCTCTGCCCTCTGTCGTTGAGCCAATTTTAAATCCAGTTTGTCAATATGCCTTGGATGCCAGTGCTTCAACTGAGTGAACAACAGGAAGTTCTTGGGGTCTGAGGGGTGATGAGGGTTAGGCAGATGGAGGATGGGAGTGTGCGAATAGTGACAGAGGCTGGGAGGTGATAATTGGAGGCAACAAAGGGCTGTAGTTGGTGGTAACTGTTGGGAAAGTAAGGTGGAACATGAAATGAAGTAAGAGTGGGGGTGTGGACTAGGCAGGTGGGAGCCCATGGGAGGAGTCAAAAGACAACAGGTGCAGGAGTAGGCCATTCAGCCCTTCGAGCCAGCACCGCCATTCAATGTGATCATGGCTGATCATCCACAACCAGTACCTCGTTCCTACCTTCTCCCCCATATCTCTTGACTCCGCTATCTTTAAGAGTTCTATCTAACTCTTTCTTGAAAGCATTCAGAGAATTGGCCTCCTCTGCCTTCTGAGGCAGAGCATTCCATTGATCCACAGCTCTCTGGGTGAAAAAGTTTTTACTGAACTCTGTTCTAAATGGCCTACCCTTTTTCCTTAAACTGTGGCCTCTAGTTCTGGACTCCCCCAGCATCGGTTTCAATCAGATCCCCTCTCATCCTTCTAAATTCCAGTGTATACAAGCCCAGTCGTTCCGATCTTTCAAAATATGACTGGAATATTGGGGGATGTTCAGATGCAGTGGGTGGAGTTTCAAAGGGCAGCTGGAAAAGTATCTGGAAGAGAAATAACTTTGCAGGGTTGTGAGGAGAAGGCAGTGGAATGAGATGATACACACGATGGGCTGAGTGGCCACATTCCCTGGAGAAACGAAACATTACAGATGCTGAAACCCGGAGAGCAGCACAGTGGGTCGAGCAGCATCTGTGTGGTGAAAGGAATTGTCAAAAGTGTGCAACAGGACAATTCCTTCCCTCCAACAGATGATGCCTGAGCTGGCAAAGTTTCCTCCAGCATGTTGTTTGTTGGGTTCCTTCTTTTATAATCATTCTCTGTTTGATAGATCTTCCACCCTCAAACCCCCTCTTAGTATTCCTACCACAACTGAAGTGCTGGAAGATTGTCGGATCTTTCAGCAATGTTTCTGCAGACTGCAGGCCCCTCGCGGAGCCTTGGCAAGTCCGGTGAAGTGACATGAGTTTGCAGACCGCCACTGGCCTGGTAATTAGCTGTGAAGTGCCCCCTGATTGGTGTTAATTGCTGCAGCCGCGTCTTTTGTCCCGGGAGGTCTGCAGGGTGAAGGCGGCCGAACTGCCCCTTGGCGTGGTGGGAGGGGGGTGTGGGGGACGTCTGCCGTGCCTGTACGGCACAGAGCCTCCACCCCCTCATCGCGCCCACCCGCCCCTCTGGCTGCAGTGGCTCCGCCGGTGGATATAAAGCCCGGTGACTTTGTCAGTGCGCTGGCCCTGGTGCGGGGCGCTCACTCTGCCGTGTGACAGCAGGAGCCAGCGGGAGGCCTGCCAGTTAGCACGAAGGAGGTGGCACTGAATCGTAGCAGGCCAGGTGCTGCACTGTGTGCGAGGTGAACCCCCTGCCGGGCGATCAGGACTACTGCCTGCGGAGAGCCATGTGTTCTCCGTATGGATAGAACCAATGCCAACTCTCCTGAAACATTTCCAGCTCAAGAGCTCCAAACTGCTGGTACTCGATGCTGCTGCGCTCCTCACCTCTATTCTCCCGTCGGCTGTTGCAGCTACGGGCAGAGAGGGTGGGGGGCGTGGACCACCAGGCGTCTCTCCCACTGTGAATGGACCTCTTGTATCCTACAAAATCTTGATCTCCCGATCCACCGCGTCGTGGAGCCTGCACTTTATTCATCCACCTGCACCGCAGGTTCTCTATGCCGGCAACACCGTGTTCGATACAAACCAGGGATTCCCGCAGATGCTGGCAATCTAGAGCAACGCACGCAAACTGTTGGAGGAACTCCGCAGGTTGATTAATTAATTGTTAGAGACGCAGCTCCTTCCGGCCTAATGGGACCGATTATCTTCCTAATCTGTACGTCTTTGGATTGTCTGAGGATACCGGAGCACCAGGAGGAAATCCACGCGGGTTACAGGGAGAGTGTACAGACTCCCTACGGACAGTGGTGGAGTCGACTCCGCCTTGCCAGTGCTGTAACTGCGTGACGCTAACTTCTACCTTCATCATGAAGGGTCTAGCCGACCATAATAAAGGGTCCCGACCCAAAATGTTGACTGTTTGTTCTCAGTAGACGCTGCCTGAGCTGTTGAGTTTCTCCGGCATTTTGTGTGTGTCATTCTGCGCTCTCTATTCCGCTGCCCCCTTCCTTCCTTGGTGACCTTTTTCACTACCTGGATGACACGCAAACAAGAGGCTTTCTCTGTATCTCAGTAAATGTGACAGCAATTGACCAGTCAGGCCGATATTCTCATGGTTAATATACAAGGTTAAAATGCTCTCCGGTGACCGGGAATAAAATCCCTTCCAGCAATGCCCCCAGAGAGTATTGGCCTTACTAATAGCAGCGCGTATTGACTATGTTTTCGACTGATCATTCTGTGACCTTTAGATCTTGAGTTCATACCAGTCCCTGGCTTATGTGAGCAATCTCTCCTCTCTGGGCAGAATCCTTCAGGTAAAAAAAAGTCCTCTGAACTTAAACCCACTTCCACGAGCTTAAAGCATTGGCTGGGTCCCACTGGGAGCAGAGGAGGTTACCGCATATCCAGGAGTGTGGGGATGAGGCAGTTCAACCTGTAAACCTGTTCCACTTGCTTAGATGATGCTAACCTGAGAAAAATTCTGCAGATCTGAAACAAAAACAGAGAGTGCTGGGAATACCCAACGGGTCAGGCAGCACCTGTGGAGTGAGAAACGTTCAGCGTTGCAGCTCATGTTCCTATCCCACTGGCAAAAAGACTCTTGAACACACTTCTTGCTAATAATAAACACTTGACCTCGCGATCTACCTTGGCATTGCACTTGCACCTCATTGTCTAGCTGCACTGTACTTTCTCCTGAACGTAAGGCACAGGGCGCCGCGGTAGCGGTTAGCACGATGCTGTTGCAGTGCGCGGCGTCCCAGTTCCGAGTTCAATTCTGACGCCATCTGTAAGGAGTTTGCACGTCCTCCCCGTGGAATGAGAGGGATTTCTCTGGGTCCTCTGACTTTCTCCCGCAATCCATAATTGGTCCTGTAATCAGGCCAGGGTTACATCGGGCGTTGCAGAGTGGTATGGCACCCAGGGCCTATTCTGTGCTGAATCTCAGCAATGAAATAAATAAATAGTTGTGATTTTAATGCTATTCCCTTATACTACCCGAATGTACTAACAGTTTAATATGAACTGCATGGATGGACTGTTTCTTAGTACATGTGACATCATAAAACAAGAAGCTTGATGCCATCCAGTACAAGGTAGCCCACTTGACTGGTGCCCCTTCCACAAGCATCCAATCCCCCACCATCGACGGACAGTTGCAGCAGTGCGTACTGTCTACAAGATGCACTGCAACAACACACCGAAGTTCCTAAGGCAGCACCTTCCAGACCCACTATCTAGAAGGCCGAAAACAGCAGATACCTGGGAACACCACTACTTGGAAATCCCCCTCCAAGTCGCTCACCATGCTGACTTGGAAACATGTCACTGGGTCAAGATCACGGAATTGTCCCCCTAACAGCACCGTGGGTGTACATGCATCTCAGGGGCAGCAGCGGTTCAAGGAGGCAGCTCACCACCATCTCAACTGCAACTAGAGATGGGCAATAAATGCTGGCAGCTGGCGACACCCACATCCCATAAATGAATGAAAAAAAATTCCAATTCCAATGTTTTTCTCACTTTCAACCTCCATTCAGAAGACACCGATCACACTGCCCTCTGTCTCCTACCGAGTTTACCAATACGCCTTGGATCCCACGTACCTCAGATGTCTGGACAAGCTTTCAGAGGGAAAGTGCGCTCCCCTTTGGATGAGGGAGTATTTCCTGGCAATACCCTGTGTGGCTGGATTATCATCTTAACTCAGCTGTTGCCAATCTGCCTCCAGTATCGAGCATGGCCTTTACTGGTCAGGTGAGGTGTGAGAGGATTCTGGCCTTTTACTGAGGAGGCTGCCACTCCTTGGATGGACTGAGTAAGCAAAAGCATTAGCTGCGGGAGCTCGGAACACAGCGAAACCTGGGGGTAGGGGCGTCAATGGCCTATACCAGAAGACAGTCATTTCAGGTGAGTTAATATGAGTTGAGGCCAGTGGAGGGTGTCAGAGGAAGTTTTTTTTACACAGAGAGTGGGGGGTGCCTAGATAGCACGGGGAGTGGTGAGACATTTCAGAGACTCTTAGATACGTGGATGTAAGAAAACTGGAGGAGTTTTGGGTTTTATAGGAAGAAAGAGTTAGATTGATCATGGAGAAGATTTATATAGGTAGGCCCAACATTGTGGACTGAATGTGCCATATTGTTCCATGTTCTATGTTCAAGACACCAGAACACAGGTTCAGTGTTGGAGCACAAGAGGCCAAGGTATGGGTAAGGATGTCATTGGTAAGGAGGGGTGGCTTACAGTGGGTGGGCTGTCCATGGGAAGGGTGTGAGTGCCCATAACAATGGTGGGTGGGCTGTCCGTGACTTACTGCCCGTTAGGCCGGGGGCGTTTAAGGTGGCAGTGAAGGTCCTCCATCTGTCTGTCCATACTGTTGCACTCAGATGTAGAAGGATTTTTCACTGCTGTTTCCGTAAAAATTTTACCAGTCAGGGTTGTTAGCTCTGAGCTGAACCCCTGAACCCGGAGAACCGGTGGTCTGGCCTCTACCCTTTGACTTGTTTGGCATGGGTGACCCTACCAAGAGTTAAAGCATAGAGCCCTGACTCCAGCCAACGTAGCTCCCTGGGTCACTGAGGCTCGCAAGCCCTTAAACCCTACAAGAAGGTTGTCATCCTCTTGGATCAGGTGAACGATGATCTTACTGAATAATGGAATAGGTATGATTTACTCAGGGTGATTCAGAATGAGAATCAGGTTTTATATCACTGGTGTATGTTGTGAAACTTGTCTTTGTGGCTGCAGCAAGTGCAGTACATGACAATTAAACTATAAATTACAAGAAGAAATATGCATGAAAAATAAATTAAATAGTGTAAAAAGAGAGCAAAATATACTGAGGTAGTACGTGAGTTCATTTTTCATTCAGAAACCTGATGGTGGAAGTGAAGAAGCTGTTCCTAAAATGTTGAGTGTGTTCCTTAGGTAGCAATGAGAAGAGAGCATGTCCTGGATGACAGGGGTCCTTAATAATGGATGCTGCCTTCTTGAGGCTTCAAGTTCTGAATATGTTCTTGACGCTGGGCTGGCTTGATCCCGTGAAGGGATTGGCTGTGTTTACAACCTCCTGCAGCTTTTCCCAAACCTGTCCATACCAGATGTGATGCGACGAGTTAGAATGCTTTCCACGATACATCTGTAGAGATTTGCGAAATTTTGAAGATTACCATTCATGGGATGGGTGTGGTGCCCATGGTAATGGTGCCATATGGAAGTAGTGGGTGCACATGGGAAGAGGGCCCATGGAAAATGGGATTGGATGCCATGGAAAGGATATGTTCCTGATGGATATGAGGGATCCCATAGGAAGGATTGGATGCCATAGGATGGGTGGAGTTCCCAAGGGAAAAACAGCGTGCCCATGGGAAGAAGGGTGGTGCATAGGAAGGACTGAGTAATCCTGCTAGGGCAACAGTTGATGAGGTCGAGGTGCCTGTTGAGTAGGGCTGCCGTAGTAACGATGAACCTCTGCTACTGATATTATTGCCAAGGTCTGTGGAATAATAACACCGGCAGGATCCATACCCATGGCTGAGTCCTAATTTGCCAACCCTGCAACAGGTGACCATTCCCTCTGGATACCCTACTGGACTCCATTCTGATCATTCTGAAGCCTGTCCTTTTTGTTGAAAACACAGCAGTTATGCTTGCAAAGTACAAGCCAGAAATGTTCTTGCACCCTTGGGCTGAAGCTCGAAGTTCAGCCGATCCCTCCACCCTCCCACTATTCTCCCTCTTGCGAGACAGCCCCAGCCATGATCTTACACAAATGATCTTACAGCAACATTTCCAGGCATGCAGTGATGCATAACGTTTACAGGGTTCATGGTCCAAGGCAGAATCCATGGCCCATCTGGACATCTAGACCTATTGGGAGTCTCATCAGAATGGGACCATGGATAGAGGACTCCAACTTTGAGGGGGCTGACAGAGTAGATATCGAGGGAAACAAATGAGTATATTTATTTATTTTATGTATTGAATAGTTTCAGAATTATTTCAGGCGGAGATGAGATAGAATTCTTTTTTGCAGGGGTTCCCAACCTGGGGTCCACGGACCCTTCTGTTAATGGTAGGGGTCCATGACTTTAAAAAAAGGGTTGGAACCCCTGCTTTAGAGGGCTATGAATCTATGAGCTGTGGAAGTGAAGTCATTGAAAACACTATTAGACAAGGGAGTGAAAGAGCCTTGGGAGAGAGCAGGAAAGTGAAGTCGGAAGATGTGGACGGATGGGCTGTGATCTGATTGAATCATTGTGAAAATTATTTAAATCAGTATTATTTAAATGTTGTGATGTCAATATATGTTGACATTCCATGACAACCTAATGTTCATTGAATTAGAAAATGAGCTTGCAGGAAGAATGAACTGCTATGAAGTTAAATAGGATGTTGGTCTTCATTGCAATGGGGTGGAGTATCAGTGGTGGAGATTCCAGCTCCAGTTATACAGCATTTGTGTGCTGTTTTGTTCTTATACTTATAGAGGGAAGGGCAGTACATTGTGTCCTGCAAGAGGGGCTTATTTTTAACAGATAATGAAAAGACTCCATGCTCAGGATTTCAGAAGGATAAGAGGAGATCTCATAGATATATTTAAGACTCTGAGGGAAATACAAGATGCTGGCATCTGGAGCAATGGACAAACTGCTAGAGGAACACTATGAGTCAAAAAGCATCTGTGGGGGGGGGGGGGGGGTGGAGAATCAGGTTGTCCTGATGCGGTATCTCAACCTGAAACATCAACAATTTTTTCTCTCCCCCCCACCACCCCCCACAGATGCCTCTTGACCTGTTCAGTTCCTCCAGCAGATTGTTTATTGTTCCCAATTCAGAGGGAGCTTGATAGGGAACATTTTTTAAAAGATAAGTAGGGGGAGCTTGGAAACTGGGTCACGGTCCAAAGGTGAAGACACAGAGAAGAAGGAATTTCTTCTTTCAGAATGCCATGAATCATTGCAATTCTCTACCCCACGGAACTGTTGAAGGCAAATGATCAGATATGTCTGTGGCTGTGGTAAATGGTAATCAGTGATCATGGAAGTCAGTCAGGTCCGAGGCAAAGGTAGGATCTGTCATGATCTGATTGAATCAGGGAGCAAGCACAAAGGAGCCATACTCCTGTTCCTGGTTTTTATGAGGTGTTTTCTTACGTGGAGAAGCTGAGGTTCTTTCCTTCAGAGCAGAGATGTTTAGTGGGGGATTTGAGGGATGTGTTGGAAAACAAGACAGTGAAAAATTGGTTTCAATGGCAGAAATGTCAGCAATCTCAGGTTTGAGGTGACTGGCAGAAGTCCCAGATGCGGCTCGAATGGGACACTTCTACAGAGTGAGTCGCCGGGAAGTGGGATGCCTGGTCTGGAAGAGCAATGGAAATGGACTCAAAAGTGACATCCGTCATTCACTAAACACGTGCCTGATCCAATCCTGACCTCAGATCCACTTCCCTGCCCAATCTGTACAACCTTTGGTCTTCCTTGTCATCCAAAAATCTACCTCACCCTCAAAAGGGGCATGGGGACAGTGGCTTTTTCCAAAGGGCTAACATAGTCACAATGGGCAGAATGGTCCAGTGATGTATTGCTGTAGTGTTGCATCTTTAGTTTTCCCTCAGATATATCTGTCGTTCCACATGGTCACAATCTACATGTTCTCTCATCCAGGGGAAAGTTTTCCAAGTATCCCAGGGCTCGGAGTGAATATTTATCCCTTATCCTATCCTCATTTAGACTAGATTAACTAATCAATTATCTGATTGTGATTTATTGAGAGCTTACTCCCAAACAACTGGAAACAAACCAGTTGCAACTGCGCTTCCCAGGTGTCTGGCATTTGTACAATCCTTCCCTTAATGGCGTGATCCCTTGTTCACTGTTTCCCTTCCCTCCACTTAAGGGAAGGATTGTACAAATGCCAGATAAGGGATAAATATTCACTCCGAGCCCTGGGATACACACACTACAGCAATACATCACTGGACCATTCTGCCCATTGTGACTATGTTAGCCCTTTGGAAAAAGCCACTGTCCCCATGCCCCTTTTGAGGGTGAGGTAGATTTTTGGATGACAAGGAAGACCAAAGGTTGTACAGATTGGGCAGGGAAGTGGATCTGAGGTCAGGATTGGATCAGGCACGTGTTTAGTGAATGACGGATGTCACTTTTGAGTCCATTTCCATTGCTCTTCCAGACCAGGCATCCCACTTCCCGGCGACTCACTCTGTAGAAGTGTCCCATTCGAGCCGCATCTGGGACTTCTGCCAGTCACCTCAAACCTGAGATTGCTGACATTTCTGCCATTGAAACCAATTTTTCACTGTCTTGTTTTCCATCACATCCTTCAAATCCCCCATTAAACACTTCTGCTCTGAAGGGAAGAACCTCAGCTTCTCCACGTAAGAAAACAGCTCATAAAAACCAGGAACAGGAGTATGGCTCCTTTGTGCTTGCTCCCTGATTTAATCAGATCATGACAGATTTTACCTTTGCCTCGGACCTGACTGACCTCCACGGTCACTGATTACCATTTACCACAGCCATAGACATATCTGATCATTTGCCATGGGGTAGAGAATTGCAAAGATTCATGGCCAGAGAGCCAGGGTAGCCACCAGCACTGGACTCAAGCAGTTGATGACTGAACTCTTCCAACCAGAGCATTCCGAACCTCATTGGTTCACTCTCTGCGCTGATGGGAAGAGTCCTGCAGATCCTGGGCATCTGAAATAAACACTGGAGATGCTGAAAAATACTCGGCAAGGTAGTCAGCTCCTGTGGAGAAAAGAAATCAAACGACATGCTGAAACGCTGTCTTTTAATAAAGTTTTTACTTTGCCATTACAGCCTCCACACAGTTTTTTTCCAACATCTCATGTTTATACTTAAAATATCTTCACCTCCAGATGCAGCGTACCTTTAGATAATCTACATATTTATCACGCATCTTAATAGTGTCTTTAGGGGAGTGAAGCATCCCAAACCACCTCACAGGAGCATTAACAAACGCAAACTAGTACTGAAACAAAGCAAGGAGGGGGTTTGGGTTTCAGAGTAGATTTGGTAAGCGAAGCAAGGTTACAGAAGGGAGGATTAAAGATGGCACAGGAATTTTTGTTCTGTGTCCAGGAGAGATTTTTGACGCAGTAGACAGACCAGCGAGAGAGGGAGCCTTACTGGATCTTGGGAAAATTAGCCAATCAGTGTAGAGGCATTAGCCCTTCATATATCTCAAAGTAGCTATGGAAGAAGGTGGGGATCAACCAGGAATAATAGTCTTACACTTGATGCACCATCAATAACTCACTCTGAGACATGAAGGCGAGATATCGGCTTTTATTGACTGGAAGAAGGAACAAGCAGTGGTTGACCACCATACTACATCCTTGAGACTGAGAGGCCGGGCTCAGGCCTCAAACGCCTTTATACTGGGGTCTGTGGGAGGAACCACAGGAGCAGTCAGCAGGGGGCATGTCCAGACAGGTATATGTAGTTCACCACAACACTGTGGGCAGATCTGATAGGACTTGGCAAAGGTAGACTGGGAGAATGTACCTGCAGGAATGTGTGTAAAATGGGAACCATTCAAAGGGTAAGTAGCTGGAGTTCAGGGCCTTAATGTTCCTGTAAGGGTGAATGTCAGTGCAGTAAATACAGGGAACCCTGGATGTCAAGGGATGGATAAAAAGAAAAAAAGAAAGCCCTTGACAAACATAGGGAACTAATGACAGTGAGGCCTGTTAAGAGTATAACATATATAGGGTGAAAGTGATGGGTCACAAAATGTCACTGGCAGATGGAGGTAAATATACAGTCATTGTATTGGACTGTTTAGGGTAAAAACATATCCAGGGAAAGAGGACAACAGGGGCAATTTGTGTGTGGATCAGGGGTGAAAGTGAGGGGCAAAAGACTCCCCAAGAGCAGTTTCTTCTTGGAAATGGATGATGTTTTTTTTCTTTCCTTGGTATTCACAAAGGAAATAGACTTAGAAATTGAGAACGCATAAAAAGGTGAGATCTGTTTTAGAGCATGTCCCTATAAATAAATTAGAGGTACTTGAGGCCTTAGCAGATGTAAAGGTGGATAAATCCACAGATAGGATGGGATTTATCCCAGGCTGCAGTCGGAGGCGAGGGAAGAGATTCCTGGGGCTTTGGCTGAGACTTATAAATTTTGCTGGATTTTTGTGGCACCAGATAACAGGAAGATGGCAAGTGTGGTCCCACTTTTCAAGAAAGGCAACAGGGAAATTTATAATCTAACTTTAGTGGGCAGTTCTTGGAAAAAATTCTGAGGGATTTTTAAAAAATTCTCCCCCCATCATTTTTTTTATTGCAAGCATTTCTTTTAGCTAACTCTATGCCCAGTTCTAAATTAACCTTTAAACCTGCTTTCTGGTCTGTAATTCTTTGCTCTTGCATTTCAATTTAAATCAGATTGCACCAACAGTTACGTGGCAGTTCCATACAAAAGCCATGATTGTGTATCTGTGGAATGCGTGGAGATTGGATATCAGCCCACCTGACCTCTTGCTTCACACTTAATCTTACATTAGAGTCCAGGATCATTTTATACATGGCTGCGTGAATGCACTTCGTACCTGGCCCCTCAGCAACACAGGCCCATTCGTGAAAACAGTTATCATCCTTCAATGAAATGGTAAGCTGGCTAGGTCTATTTTGTTTAGTATTTTTTATTTCACTGTTTATGTTCTCTATTAATTAACAGCAATTTAATGAGTTTTAAAATAGATTTATCCTTTTTAACTTTTATGAGTTTAAATGTTAGAAATAATTCAGTAAGTGTGCAGCTCAGGTTGGATTGAGTTGGAAATTTACTTGCAAACGTTTCGTCACCTTGCAAGGGGGCATCATCCCTGTGCTGTTAATTGTGGTAAGCCCTTCGAATGTTTGGCCTTCATATACTTTTCAATCAACTGATTGGACATCATTTCAAAAACTCAGTTGTGATGTGGGGAGGAAATTTCATTGCTGATTGGGTGTGTGGTGAACTTCGAGTGTTGTGGTCTGGAATTTTGCCCGCATCGGCTCCTAAATTAGATTGAGGTCGACATGTTTGTTTACAGAATGGCGGGGGAGAAACCACTCTTTTAGGAATTCTCTTTGATTGCCATGTTTGCTTGTGCCATGACTTTCACTGATGCCCCATTGAATTTGAGCACCTCTTGATCTTCATGGTTAGAGATTTATGGCGCTTTGTGGATAGCTTACTCCCAATTTTAATGTTTTTGAATTATTTACATCAATTTCAACGGTCTTTTCGTGTCAGACATTTAAAACCAGTGAAATGGTCCCCACCAGCAGCCCCCCATGGATGGGACAGCTGTGGACACCTCTGCCTTAGAAATATTCAAGCCTTGTGATTATGCTGTTCTTTGACAAAAGGTGTTCTAAAGATTCCCCGAGAGCAGTTACTTCTTGGAAATGGACATGCTTTTTTCTTTTAAACAGTGACCCCATTCTAATCTTTGGCACAAGGAGGCTTACTCTCTATTTGTACAGCAATGCGGCACTGCTGGTAAAGCCAATGCCCGTGAATGGAAAATCCTACTAAAAGTAGTAGTAGATACGGCTCAGTCCATCACGGGTAAAGCTCTCTAACCATTGAGTATATCTACACGCAACACTGTCACAGGAAAGCAGCATCTATTATCAGGGACCCCCACCACCTAGGACATGCTCCCATTGGTGCCATCAGGAAGAAGGTACAGGAGCCTCAGGACTCGCACCACCAGGTTCAGGAACAGTTATTACCCCTCAACCATCAGGTTCTTGAACCAAAGAGGATAACTTCACTCAACTTCACTTGCCTCATCATTGAAATTTTCCCACAACTTCTGAACTTAGTTTTAAGGACTCTTCATCTCTGGTTCTCAATATCTATTGCTTATTTATTTATTATTATTATTATTATTATTATTATTTGATACCTGTACCTGGCTGGAAGCCTATGAAGAGTTTATTTGTTACTGAGTGTAAGTCTCCTGTGCGGGGTCTGGATATTGGCAGGTTAGAGAACATTTACCAGACGTACCTTGACTGGACTGTTTGTCTCATATGGAAGGGCTGCACAGGTAGTGTTTGTATCTACTGGAGAATCAGAGGGACCTTCATTAAAGCATGGAATATCATGAGGGTCCATAACAGGGTGGCTTAAAGAGAAACATCACAACAGGCCCTTTAGCCCATCAACTCCATGTCAACCATCAGGCACACACTCACATTAATTTTACCCCTTTTTAATCTGCCCCCATCCACATAACTGTTTCCCTCCCCTCCCCACCCCAAACCTTCCCAAGAGGCAACTAACCCACTAAGCCATGCTTGTGCTGACTGTCAACAGCTACTTGAGGCGTCAAACAGAACAACACTTACATTTATGTAGCAGCCTTCATATAGTTAAATGTCCCTGTGCGCTGTGCTGGAGTATTAGCAGACATTGGCCTGATGAGGAATGTGAGGAGGTACTCAGACAGGCCTCCTGAGTGATAAAGGTCACCATTTGGGTCATGCCCTCTTCACATTTACTGCCATCAAGGAGGAGGTACAGGGGCCTGAAGACACACGCAGCGTGTTAAGAACAGCTTATTCTCCTCCGCCATCTCTTCTTGTACAGTAGTATTCACCTCTGAACACTACCTTACTATTCCTCTTTTGCACAATAATCTATTGTAACATACAGTAATTTTTATGTCTTACATTGTGCTCCTGCCACAAAACAATAAATTTCATGGCATATGTCAATAATAATAAATCTGAGAAAAAAATATTGGATGCTGACAAGTTGCTAAAATGGCCGCCGTTGCTGCAGCAACATCGGACTGTCTTAGGTAAGTTCAACACACGTGAAGCATTTTCAAATTGAAAAGGTGTGTAATCATTGGCACACCTTTTGGAAATCTTGAGTAACACACACAGAATGCTGGAGGAGCTCAGCAAGTCAGGCAGCAGTTACAGAGGGCAATAAACAATGAATGTTTCGGCTCAAGAGCCTCCATAGATGCTGCCTGGCTTGCTGAGTTCCTCCAACAACTTATCTGTGCTGCTAAAGGTGTGTAAAATATGGACACAGTTTGGGGCCCTCTGTTAATACTGACACACTCCCAGGGATTCCCTGTAAACAGGGACACAGTCCTGGGGACCTCCTGGATCACTTGCACATATCTCTGACCAGTAATCAATACTGACACACTGCCTGGACTCACTGAGTCCCTGGCATTGGGTGGAGAGGGGTGTGTGGAGAGAGTGAAGTGCAGGATCCATGAAAATAGGTCAGCACAGACTCAATGGGCTGAAAGGCCTACTTCTACATTGTATGACTGAATCGTAAAACAGTTCCTTGGCTGATGCTGATGGATGTTACAGCTCTGGGACTGATAGAGGGGATCACCAATCAGACCAAATTAACACAGGCTGCTGCCGCCCCCTCTCCCACGCTTGTAGTCTGCTCATGATCGAGAAAGCTCACCAAGGCCTCTACCCCCTCAGAAATCTGGCACATCACCGTCGACCCTTAGCAATTTTTATCGATGCACCACACAGAAATCATCCTATTCGGATCTACAATGGCCTGGTATGGCAACTGCACGAGACTGCAGAGAGTTGCAGGCGCAGTCAGCACACAGGAACCAGCCTCCCCTCTGTGGACTGTGTCCATACCTCTCACTGCCTCATTAGAGTAGCCAGCATAATCAAAGACCCCACCCAACTTGGCCATTCTCTCTTCACCCCTCTCCCATTGGGAAGAGGACTCAAAAGCCAGAAAGCTTTTCCCTGTCCAAATGCTCAAGAAAGGCCTCTACCCCACTGTTCTACAACGACTGAACGAATTCCCCCATACAAGATGGACTCTTGAGCTCACAATCTACCTCATTGCAGCCTTGCACCTTGTCCTATGTAGCAAAGCAACGTAGCAATACTGGGCAGTGGAGGGATGGGAACGTGGAAGCCGAGATGGCAGAGAGAGAGAGAGAGAGAGAGAGAGAGAGATCCTGTTAGCCCCAGCCTCAGCGAGGAGTGTCACCTGGCCACTTTCGGTGCACAGTCTCCCTGAAGCAGAGGATAGGGAAGGAAGGGGTGGGCTGACAACGGCTTGGTGAGTGAGGAGAATTGAGCAGGAAGACTTCACGTTGAAATGCAGGGAGGTTGGCTAATTAGACTTGGGGCAGACTGATAAGGACCCAGCATTCTGACAAGGCCTGTCAGGTATCGGTATTGAAATTGTCACATACCGAGAAACAGTGAAGAGCATGTCTTGGATATGGCTCATACAGATCAGATCGTTACACATTGAGGTAAATCAATAACAACCCAGAATAAAAGTGTAAATCGACCAAAAAGGTGCCATGCAGTTGAACAATAAAGTGCAAGACTCTGCTCTTTTCCATAGATGCTGCCCGGCCTGCGGCGTTCCTCTAGCATTTTGTGTGTGCTGCTTTGCATTTCCAGCATCTGCAGATGTTCCCTTGTTTCTAAGTGCAAGATCATAATGAGGTAAACCGTCAGACCGAGAGTGCATCTTATTGTACAAAATAAGTCCATTCAGGAGTCTGATAAAGTAGGGTAGAAGCTGTCCTCGAGCCTGGTGGCACGTGCTTTCAGGCTTTTGTATCTTCTGCCTGATTGGTGAGGGGAGAAGGGAGAATGTCCGGGATGGGGCAGGGTCTTTGTGCTGGAACTTTCAGCCCCCAATGTTCATCGACCATTCCGAAGGAAGGCAGCCTTCCTCGGGGTAACAGTTATCACAGGAGCATCATTCATCCGCTGGTGTGAGGGTGAATGACAAGAGACTGTCCCTGAGCCTCTCCAGGGAGAGTTAGACCTCTGCAGCACCCTTGTCTGTGCCTAGCGGCAGCTCATTTAATGTGGGGACATGGGGTTGGAGAAAAGGGCTAGTCAAAGCACAGGAAGGTTTCTGAGGTAACACACACAAAATGGTGGAGGAAACTTAGCAGGTCAGGCAGCATCTATGGAGGGGAACGAACAGTCAGCGTTTTGGGCTGAGACCTTTTTCCGGGCCTGGAAAGGAAGGAGGACAGAAATCAGGATAAGGTACGTGGAGAGGAGGAGGAGTACGGGCTGGCAGGTGGTAGGGGACACCAGTTGACTGGGAATGTAGGTGGCTGTCTGAGGGAGGGAGGCTGATGTGAGAAGGTGGGACCCCCACACTACCCAGGGTCATCCTCAGGGGCCCCCACTACCCAGGTCATGCTCTCTTCTCACTACTACATGTGGTGTATTGGTACCACAGGGATGGTGCCTGGCAGTCGGGAGAGTCTAAGGCAGCAGACAGATGCTGCAGCACTCCAATGGTGATGTTGTTGTATGGTCTAGCTATCATCCCGGACTGCCAGATGGGAACGTCATACAGATGTTATTATTTGGTCAAAATGGTGCCAGATGTGCTGGAAAGCTTTCCAGGTGTTTTGATGTAACCGGGCAGTGTTGGGATAAAGGAATTCCTCGCAAGCCTTCATATACTGGAGAATTGTCAGCCGCTAACCACTGCAGTCGGGTATGGGGGACCGTCAACGCCCAAGGTTTCCGCCAACTGGCTGACCACCCCAGCTTGGGACCAGCAGGCCACTGTGAGCCATCACAGCCAGCTCACTGCTGCTCAGGATGATACTGCACGGCAAGGTGACGTTCAGGCCCTCGAAAGAGCTCTGGGGGGTGGTCTCGCTGATCTGGCCTTTTGCTGCTTAAGCATTTGGCCCAATTCCCCTTTTACACATTGTAGTTGATTCTCCACCTGCGGCCCCTCCCGGCTAGGTGCTCCAGATTGCGAGAACTCACAACATCTCCCCCCACCACCTGCGCCTGCCCTGCCGCTAGTAATCTGTGTGTCTGGTTACTGATTCGCGTTCGGTGCATAATTATAAACCTCTTCATCAGCTTCACCATGCTGAAGCACAGCCCCATAGGCTGGGCTACTGTCACCCACAGTTCCAGCAGCCCGTGCTTGAACCTGACCTGACGCTGTCTGCATGTTCCCCTGTGACCATGTGGATTTCCCCTGGGTGCTCCGGTTTTGTCCCACTTCCCAAAGATGTGTGGGCTGGGAGGTTAATTATCATTGTTTTTGACCCCGAGGACCTTTACTCCTTGGAGTATAGGAATCAGAATCAGGTTCAATATCACCAACATATGCCGAGGAATTTATTGTCTTTGCGGCAACAGTACAATGCAATACATAATAATAGGGGATAAAAGTTAAAATACAATGGTTAAATAGGGAGTGCAAAAATAGAAATCAAAAAGTAGTGAGGTAGTGTTCATGGGTTCGAAGTCCATTCAGAAATCGGATGGCAGAGGGGAAGAAGCTGTCCCTGAATCGTTGAGTGCTCCTGTACCTCCTTCCTGCTGGTAGCAATGTGGGATGATCTCACAGAGGTTTATAAGGTGATGAGAACAATAGTTAGGATGAGCAGTCTACTTTCCAGGGTTGGGGAATCGGGAACTAGAGGGCATAGTTTTGTCAGAGGTGAAAGGGGCAACTTTTTTTTTACACAGCGGTGGTCGATGTGTGGACCACCTGCCAGAGGAACTAGCTGAGACAGGTTCATATGTGGACGGGTACATGGGTGACTAGAATGGGCCAAGTGCTGGGAGATGGGATGCGTTGCAATATACATCTTGGTCAGCTTGGGCAAGAATTGGCTAGAGGGCCATTTGTTCATGTTGTATAACTTTGTGGCTTTTATGGGTAGTGATGGAATCTGGGTAGGGTTGATGGGAACTGGGACAGAGTCGTTTACAGGGGATATGAGTGGGGAATGGGATTGCACTGAGAGTCAATGGGTTGAGTGGCCTCTTTCAAAATTGTATGGATATATAAGAGTTTGTGAGACCATACACAGCATTGTGCCCTGCAATCTCTGCAAACTTTGGCTGTTTCTGAACCCCACACAACTCTACCACAGAGTTTCACCTCACCATCCAGGGAGCAGAATCTGAAGGGAGATCTGACAGAGGTTTACAAGATTATGAGAGGCACAGACAGAGTGGACAGAGAGTATCTGTTTCCCAGGGTTGAAATGTCTAGTACCAGAGGCATGCTTTGAAGGTGAGAGGGGGTAGGTTCAAGGGGGGTTTTTTACTCAGAGTGGTGGATGTCTGGAATGTGCTGCCTGGTACAGTGGCAGAGGCAAATACATTAGAGGCTTCTGAAAGACATTTGGATAGGCACGTGGACATGAGGAAGATGGGGGGATATGGACATGGTGTAGGTAGGAGGGATCAGTGTTTGGGTGTTTTTGATTTGCTCTTTAGCTGGTTCAGTACAACATTGTGGGCCAAATGGCCTGTTCTTAGGTAGACCTGTTCCTTTATAATTTAAGGCACAGGCGCCAGAATGAAGCAACAACTTAGTGTTTTATAGACCTTCAGCAAGATTCAGAGAAGTGAAGAGTGTTTTGTTGTCAGTGACTGGGCAATATACAATCAATGCATCTGCATTCAAAGTGGGCATTCAGAGCTGCATTTATATAGCACCCGCTTCAACCTGAAGATATTCCAAAGTGGTCACAGCTAGTGGGAGTGCTGGAGGTGTGATCATGGCAATGAAACTGGGGTCTTTACAGATGTCTGGGTTCAGGGTACACACTGGAATTCTGAGGGACCTGGTGCAGGACAGGGGTATCTGTGAACAGCTGGAGCCTTGAGATGAGGCCCTGCCAATCTCCCAGATGGAGATCATTGCAAAGAGAAGAAAGAAGTGCCCCTGCTGGCATGGCCCACATTCAACCGGTCTCTGCTATCTCCCCACGCTGAGAAAACCTGCATGACAAGCAATGGCCGCACTTCAAAACCCACCACCCACTCAAACATGCAACGTCAATGCAGGCTCTCCCTTCTCCCCGGCTGAGTAAACTGGGCACCGGGTGACGCTTTGACATGCAAAAGCTCCGTCATTTATAACGAAAAACAACAGCCCAATCGAGACAACGAACCCACTTAAATGCGAACCAAAATCTGCAGGATAAATAATTCATCCCGGTGATTGGAACAAACCTCCAAACACTCATAACGCTGGCGCAAGCCAAATTACTGGAGAGGAACTGGCAGGAGTCGTAAAAGCCCGATTAATCAGCACACTCGAGTGAGCATCCCACAGGTACCACTTAAAAAGACTGATCACAAACACAGCTACATTTCCCAATAAACGCCAGGTCCGTCCCTGAGCAAACATAACGCATGACAGGTGCATGGAATTAATTTCACCTCCATGGAGCAGAGCAGGCTTCTGAAATGGCAGACAGGGAAATGACCTGGTCTTTCTTATTTTGGGAACACTAACCCGTAGCTGAGGAACATCTGTAAACTCAGACACTCCTCCAGAGACACTTCCGAAATAACGACAGAGTCCTGGGTGAAAACGGCCATCCGGGGAGCTTCTTTGAATATTAAACCACTCGCAGGATTGAAGGCGGATTCCAAAGGCACTTTTAAATGCTGAATCATTCCTTGGTATTTATTATTTTGTGATTTAAATTTTATTGAATTCTTTTACAAATTTTCCCCGAAACCTTGAGTCAGTGTTGAAATCGTGTAAATTATAGCTTACAAAACATAAAATTATCCATAAAATAAAAAACATGGCAGAAATAAATATCAATATAACAACCATGTGTGTCTATTTAGACCTTTAATAACAGAAAAGACTGCCATTCAGCAATATGCTTTACCACTATTCCTACCCCCACGCCCCCCCCGAAACCTAAATATCTAAATTGTTCCTCCAGGACAACATCACCTGACTGTGCGGGTGATGCCTCCCTCCCAGATGCGCTGAATAACTTTTACGCCCGTTTTGAAGTGGAAAATGACATGGCAGCGAGGAAATCCACACCCCCTCCAAATGACCAGGTGCTGTGTCTCACTGTGGCTGATGTGAGAAGAACCCTGTGCAGGGTCATCCCACGGAAGGCTGCTAGACCAGACAACATTCCCAGTAGAGTGCTCAGAGGATGCGCAGACCAGCTAGCAGATGTTCTCACTGACATCTTCAACATCTCCCTGAACAGCGCCAACGGTCCAACATGCTTCAAGGCCTCTACCATCGTCCCCATGCCGAAGAAGTCTTCAGTGTCCTGCCTAAATGACTACCATCCCGTTGCACTTACATCCATCATCATGAAGTGTTTCGAGAGGCTCGTCATGAGGCATATCAAGACCCTTCTGCCCCCTCACTGGACCCCCTGCAGTTTGCGTACCATCCCAACCGCTCAACAGATGACACCATTGCTATCACCCTCCACCTGGCCCTAACCCACCTGGACAAAGAAGACACATACGTTCAGATGCAGTTCATAGACTTCAGTTCAGCATTCAACACAATCATCCCTCAGAAACTGATTGGAATGCTGAGCCTACTCTGCAACTGGATACTAGACTTCCTGACTGGGAGACCTCAGTCAGTCTGGATCGGGAGCAGCATCTCCAACACCATCACACTGAGCACGGGGGCCCCAAGGGCTGTGTGCTCAGTCCACTGCTGTTCACTCTGCTGGCCATGACTGTGCTGCAACACACAGCTCAAACCACATCATCAAGTTCGCCGATGACACGACCGTGGTGGGTCCCATCAGCAAGAACGACGAGTCAGCTTACAGAGAGGAGGTGCAGTGGCTAATGGACCGGTGCAGAGCCAACAACCTGTCTCTGAATGTGAACAAAACAAAAGAGATGGTTGTTGACTCCCCACTGAACATCGACGGCTCCTCAGTAGAGATCATAAAGAGCACCAAATTTCTTGGTGTTCACCTGGCGGAGAATCTCACCTGGTACCTCAACACCAGCTCCATAGCAAAGAAAACCCAGCAGCATCTCTACTTTCTGCGAAGACTGAGGAAAGTCCATCTCCCACCCCCCCCCCCCCCCAATCCTCATCACATTCTACAGGGGTTGTATTGAGAGCATCCTGAGCAGCTGCATCACTGCCTGGTTCGGAAATTGCACCATCTTGGATCGTAAGACCCTGCAGCGGATAGTGAGGTCAGCTGAGAAGATCCATTGGGGTCTCTCTTCCTGCCATCACAGACATTTATACTACACGCTGCATCCGCAAAGCTAACAGCATTATGAAGGACCCCACACACCCCTCATACAATCTCTTCTCCATCCTGCCTTCTGGGAAAAGACATCAAAGCATTCGGGCACTCACAACCAGACTATATAACAGTTTCTTCCCTCAACCTATCAGACTCCTCAATACCCAGAGCCTGGACTGACACCTTACTGCTATTGTCCTGTTTATTATTTATTGTAATGCCTGCACTGTTTTGTGCACTTTATGCAGTCCAGTGTAGGTCTGTAGTGTAGTGTAGCTTTCTCTCTGTTATTTTTCTTTACATAGTTCAGTCTAGTTTTTGTACTGTGTCATGTAACACCATGGTCCTGAAAAAAACGTTGTCTCATTTTTACTATGTACTGTACCAGCAGTTATGGTCGAAATGACAATAAAAGTGACTTGATTTGACTTGAAATATTTGCCTCATTTTTGTGTATAGATGTCCAGTCTATCAAACTATTTGTAAAACATGAGTTCAAAAGCTGCCACTTTGACTATTTCTGTGACCCACTCCTGAAACAATGGTCCCCCCAAGTTCCTCCAACCTCTAAGTATAATGTGTCTTCCTACCATTATACTTGTCTGGATCCAATTTTGAGAGTGTTTATCCCCAAGTAACCCAAGTGTGTCTCCCAAGACAAAAGGTCTGGGGCAGAAAGGGAGTTGTTACCTGAAACTTCACCAATATATTTATGTATCATAATCCAAAATTCTTGAATTCTGGGATAGGACCAGAGAGCATGTACTAAGTCCCATTTTTCCACCTCACAGCACCAGTATTCAGGGGTGTTTTTGAAGCTAATCTATGTAACGTTGCTGGAGTCCAATAGAAACAGTGTAGGATCTTAAACTGAATAAGGTGCAGCCTCAGGTCTCTTGACATTATTTTGACATTTTTGCAAATTTTGTCCCACTTTTTTGTCTCAGAAGTCACACTCAGGTCTTTTTCCCATGCTCTTTTAAGACCCAACAGAATTTTGTCCCCAGAAATTTGTGTTAAAGCTGAATAATAAATTGAGGCTTTGTGACCTTTACCATCTGCAGCCAGTACAGTAGACAGTATCGCAGCAACTTGTGGGGGTTGCTGTGTAGAACCAAAAGTTGCATGTAGCAAATGACACAGTTGAAGGTATCTCCAAAATTGTGACCTAGAGCTATCATACTGTTGGGATAATTGAGTAAAAGATTTTAAACTATCACCATTATAAAGGTTTCCCAATTTAATTATATCTTTCCCTTGCCATTCCCTCGAGAAGAAAGGGGACTTATCAATACACAACTTTGGGTTCATCCAGATACTCGAGGCTTCATTCAAATATGGATTAAATTTAAATAATTTGGCTATGTTATTCCAGAACAAATGCATATGCAATATAATTGGGTGAGACCTTGCCTCAGGAGGTAACTTGATAGACAAACATTGTAACGGAGGGATGGGAGGAGGAGCAGAGCACTCAATACGATACCAAGGGGGCGCTCTCTCCAGAGAGAGAGACCAATGTGCTAAATGTTTAAGAGTAAAGGCTTAGTAATAATATATTAACTTTGGCAAACCTAAGCCGCCCCCCACTTTCAACTGGCAATTATAATTTCTTAAAGTTTAAGCGTGGGCATTTACCATTCCAAATAAAAGCCTTAATTATTTTATCAAATTGCTTAAAATACGTTAATGGGATTTGATCTGGTAACGATTGGAGCAGATAATTAACCTCTGGAATGCTATTCACCTTCAAGGCATTTACTTTTCCCAACAAGGACAGATACAATGATGACCATCTGTCTACATCACATGAAATTCTCTGCAATAATGGATCAAAATTTACCTTTACTAAATCCTTCAGCTGAGGGGGAAAGTTAATATCTAAATATCGTATACCCTTCTTTGGCCAGTGAAATTGCCCTGAGTAAAAAGCAGATTCAGGGCAATATGCAGTCAATGGTAGTGCTTCTGATTTTGTCCAATTAACCTTATAACCTGAGAATCTAGAGTAAGACTTTATAATGTTAAAAAGACAGGGCACCGACTGACTAGGGTCGGACACAAATAATAAAATATCATCCGCATAAAGCATCAGTTTATGAACCTGTCCTCCCACAGATACCCCTATAAAGTTCTCATTCTCTCCAATAGCTGCTGCCAGAGACTCCAAAGCTAGACAGAACAACACTGGGGAAAGTGGGGAACCCTGTCAGGTACCCCTTCTAAGAGAGAAGTAAGGTGAAATGTAACCACTAGTTTGAAGGGCTGCTTCAGAGTTATTATATAACAGCCTGGTATTTATAAACTCGAGAGATTCTGTGGATGCTGGAAATCCAACGCGCACAAAATGCTGGAGGAACTCAGCCGGTCAGGCAGCATCTATGGAAATGAATAAACAGTCTCCGTCTCGGCCCGAAACGCCAACTGCTTATTCTTTTCCATAGATGCTGCCTCCTCCAGGAGGACCACAACCTAGTTGGGGTTTGGGGGCTTGCGTGCCTCAGTGGCCCGGAGAGCTATGCTGGCCTTTATGCTTTGGCTCTTGATAGGGTCACCCACACCAAACAGGTCAAAGGCTAGAGGTCAGACTAAGAGTGTTCCGTCAGTTTGGGGGTTCAGTTCAGAGTCAACAACTCTAACTGGTAAAGTAAAACTGTTATGGAAACAACAATGAAGAATCCTCCTACATTTGAGTGGCCAAGGACAGAAATGGAGGACCTTAGTTGCTGCCCTAAACACCAGCAGTGCAGCAGGCTGGAAGAAAGTGTAGATACTGCATGACCTGCTGAGTTCCTCATTGGTGTTTACTATATCTCTGATGTCCAAAAGCTGTCTAAATACTCACATGTTCCCTGTAAATACTGACTACTCCCGGGCACATCCTGTAAACACAGACACACTAAGCAACTAGAATGAAATCAGTCCATTGAGGAATGCAGAGTGTATAGAAATGGGCTTCAAAAAGAAATTACAAGAGCAAAAGGACGTTAAATATCCTTGGTAGAACATGGAAATCTAGAGCACATTACAGGCCCTTCGGCCCACAATGTTGTGCTGACTAAGTAACCTACTCTAGAAACTGCCTAGAATTTCCCTAGCACATAGCCCTCCATTTTTCTAAGCTCCATATACCCATCTAAGAGGCTCTTAAAAGACCCCACCGTATCCACTTCCACCACCACCGCCGGCAGTACATTCCTCGTACTCATCACTCTCTGTGTGAAAAATTTACCCCTGACATCCCCTCGGTATTTATTTCCAAGCACCTTAAAACTGTGCCCCCCTCATGTTAGGAAAAATCCTCTGGCTATCCACACGATCAATGCCCCCATCATCTTAAAGGTAAAAGTAAGGAGAATCCTTCTAGAAGTATGTTAGAGAAAGAGGATAGGTAGAAAAATAGTGGGTTCTGTTGAGATTTCTTTGCTTTGTGGCTGCCTGTCAGGAGCCAAACCTCATTATACAACATTGTATAATATATACATACTTTGATAATAAATGTACTTCGAACTTTGGAATCCATCAGGAAGGGACGAGGTCCTAGCTACCACTCCCCTTCCCTCCATCTTCTTATTCTGGGTTCTGCCCCTTTCTTGTCCGGTCCTGATGAAGGGTCTTGGCCTGAAATATCAACCTTTTACTTTCCTCCATGGATGCTGTCCGACTTGCTGTGTTCCTCCAGTATTGTGTGTGTGTGTGTGTGTGTGTGTGTGTGTGTGTGTGTGTGTGTGTGTGTGTGTGTGTGTGTGTGTGTGTGTGTGTGTGTGTGTGTGTGTGTCCAGACTGAATGCTTGCAACTCTGTATTCTGCAGGATGTGAAGGTTAGTGAATTCAGGGAGGGTTACGTGATAGCCTGGAGCATGACAGTATTAAGAATCTGGAGATGTCAGATGTTAGGAGGGATCAGAATGGATAAACACCCAGGGCTGTTTGAGATCTATCGCAAGCTGCTGTGGGAAGCAAAGCAGGAGATTGCTGAGACCCTGTCAGAGGTTTTTTGCACCTTTGCTGCCCACAGGTAAGCTGGAGGTTATTATATGGTATTAGGCTGGATCAGAAGTTTAGTGACATGGGATACATTATTATGTTTATCGGGATGGAGGCCGGTGACTAGCGGGGGTGCCTCAGGGATCTGTTTTGGGCCCAATATTGTTTGTAATATACATAAATGATCTGGATGATGGGGTGGTAAATTGGATTAGTAAGTATGCCGATGATACTAAGGTAGGAGGTGTTGTGGATAATGAGGTGGATTTTCAAAGCTTGCAGGGAGATTTATGCCGGTTAGAAGAATGGGCTGAACGTTGGCAGATGGAGTTTAATGCTGAGAAGTGTGAGGTTCTACATTTTGGCAGGAATAATCCAAATAGAACATACAGAGTAAATGGTAGGGCATTGAGGAATGCAGAGGAACAGAGAGATCTAGGAATAACTGTGCATAGTTCCCTGAAAGTGGAGTCTCATGTAGATAGGGTGGTGAAGAGGGCTTTTGGAACGCTGGCCTTTATAAATCAAAGCATTGAGTACAGAAGTTGGGATGTAATGCTAAAGTTGTACAAGGCATTGGTAAGGCCAAATTTGGAATATTGTGTGCAGTTCTGGTCACCGAATTATAGGAAAGATATCAATAAATTAGAGAGAGTGCAGAGACGATTTACTAGGATGTTACCTGGGTTTCAGCAATTAAGTTACAGAGAAAGGTTGAACAAGTTAGGTCTCTATTCATTGGAGCGTAGAAGGTTGAGGGGGGATTTGATCGAGGTATTTAAAATTTTGAGAGGGATAGATAGAGTTGACGTGAACAGGCTGTTTCCATTGAGAGTAGGGGAGATTCAAACTAGAGGACATGATTTGAGAGTTAGGGGGCAGAAGTTTAAGGGAAATATGAGGGGGTATTTCTTTACTCAAAGAGTGATAGCTGTGTGGAATGAGCTTCCTGTAGAAGTAGTAGAGGCCAGTTCAGTTGTGTCATTTAAGGTAAAATTGGATAGGTATATGGACAGGAAAGGAGTGGAGGGTTATGGGCTAAGTGCGGGTAGGTGGGACTAGGTGAGATTAAGGGTTCGGCACGGACTAGGAGGGCCAAGATGGCCTGTTTCGTGCTGTGATTGTTATATGGTTATATGGTTATAAGCCACTAACTGGATCCAGAACTGGCTTGGTGATAAGAGGCAAACAGCAAGACCTAAAGGATGTTTTCCTGACTGAAGATCACAGCACATGTATGCACACATGAAATGCAATGGCATCACATGCACGCGGCTCGTAAACATAAGTTGTACGCCAGCTTTTACAAGGACAAACACAGTGAGAGCAAAATAACGACAAAATTGATTGTAATGAGAAAGGATTGGAGTACTGTTAAACTGTAGTGGTGAATAGGATTCTGACGGTAGGTTCAAGACCGAATTGTTGAAGGGAAGCAGCTGCCCTCGAACCTGGTGCTGTGGGAGTTTGGGCTTCTGAACCCCCTGCCTGATGGTAGCTGTGAAAAGGTGGCTCCAAGAAGAAAAGTCAACACACACAAAATGCTGGAGGAACTCAGCAGGACAGGCATCATCTATGGAAATGAATAAACAGTCAACATTTCGGGTCGAGACGCTTTTCGGTGTTGGCAGAAGCAAGAATAAGAAGGTGGGGGAGAAAGGACAGGTACAATCTGGCAGCGAGGGCCCTGTCCCATCCTGATTCCTTGCTGATGAAGTACACTCATTTTCTGCCTACCTTCTTCCTCTCACATTTTTATAGAGTCTAAGGATTCTCCTTACTCTTACCTTCTCATCTCCTTTTGCTCTTCTAATTTCTTTTTGAAGCCCACTTCTATTTACTCTGTGCTCCTCAATGGACTGATTTAATTCCAGTTGCTTAGAGTGCCTGTGCACACAGGGCAGGCCTGGGAGAGGCCAGCATTTACAAGGACCATGTGAGTACTTTAGAGGGTTTTGGAGATCAGATGTCAATACCAAGGGAGGAACTCAGCAGGTTAGGCAGCATCTATGGAACCAGAGGAAGGGTCTCGGCCCAAAATGTCGACTGTTCACTCTTTTTCCTAGATGCTGCCTGGCCTGCTGAGTTCCTCCAGCATTTCGTGTGTGTTGCTTTTGGATTTCCTGCATCTACCGGTTTTCTTCTGTTAAAGTCGATACCTAGTAGTGCACCGTTGGGATCAGTGCTGGGAAATTAGTTATTTGTGATATATATTAACAACTTAGGTGTGAATTTAGGCAGAATGATTAGTAAAATTGTGAATGACGTGAAAATTGCTGGTAGTCTGGATAGCGAGGTAGGTTATCTAAGGCTACAGCGAGTGGAAAATTGGGCAGAACTTTGGCAGATGGAATTTGATCTCAGCAGGTGTGAGGCACTGTGTTTTGGGGAACAGAATGGGGGTAGGAATGGGGGCAGGAAGGAATGATGATAAACAGGAAGGTCAAGGAATCCAAGTCACAGTTCCCTCAAAGTGGCAGCACAGAGCTATAGGGCACTAAATGAAGGCATCTGGCACAGTTCAGCTGTAGAATGGAAGGATTGGGATGTCATGATGTAACTGTTGTAGACAAGAGAAAATCTGCAGTTGCTGGAAATACAAGCAATACACACAAAATGCTGGAGGAACTCAGCAGGCCAGGCAGCATCTTTGGTAAAGAGTACAGTCGACGTTTTGGGCGGAGACTCTTCAGCAGGACTATAACTATGTTATAGACTGTACTTGGGAGTATGCAGCAGTTCCGATCAGCATACTGTGATTCTGCCAGAGAGAACGCAGAGGAGGTTCACCAGAATGGTGCCTGGTTTGAAAGAGTTCAGTTAAGTAGAGAGGCTGGATATCCTTTGGAGCGAAGGAGACTGAAGGAGTCCTGCTGAAGGGTCTCAGCCCGAAATGTCAACTGTACTCTTTTCCACAGATGCTGCCTGGCCTGCTGAGTTCCTCCAGCATTCTGAGTGTGTTGCTTGGATTTCCAGCGTCTGCAGATTTACTGGTGTTTGTGACGGGACTGAAGGGTGACTTGGTTAAGGAGTATAATACTATAGCAGGCGCAGGATATCTAGACAGTCAGCATTTTTCCCACTGCAGGGACATCAAAAATGAGAAGGCACAGGTTTGAGGGAACAATTTTAAAGGTAGTTTGGTGTTTTTTTGTTACAAAGAGAACGATCAATATTTGGAATAAGCTTCCAGAAGAGGTGCTGGGCTCAGGAACATTTACTATGTTGAAGGAGTTTTCAGTCAGGAACTCAGAAACGTAAGCAATAGGGGGGATATGGTACTAAAGAGGGCAAATTGGACTAGTATTGATGGGCAGAAAGGCTGGGATGGAACTGGGGGACTGAATGGCATGTTTTGTAATGTACAATTCAAGGTAGTCTCTGAAAATTCTGACACATCCTGGGACCCCGGGAAACTGATACACTCCTGTGAACTGTTCAAATACTGAAACTATCCCAGGAAACTGCTGACGATGTCCTGAGTGATGCTCCTCAACAACCAGGAAATAGTCAAGGACCGATGCCTCAAAAATCCATCATTAAGCACCCCCATCACCCAGGACATGCCTTGCTCTCAATGCTACCATCAGGAAGGAGGTACAGGAGCCTGAAGGCACACACTCAGTGATTCAGGAACAGCTTCTTCCCCTCTGCTATCAGATAACTGAATGGGGAATGAACCCATGAACACTACTTCACTACTCTTCTCTTTTTGCATAATTATTTAATTTAATTTTTTAAATACACATACACACACTACATTTATTTACTGCAACTTATAGCTTATTTATCATATTGTAATGTAAACAGCAAATTTCATGACACTGATACACTCCCCAGATCACCCTGTAATTATTAACGTACTCCCTGGCTCTCTGTAAATACTGACACACTCATTGCACTCCCAGTAAATACTGATGCACTCCCTGGTCCTCTGTAAATACTGACACACTCCCTGGCTCTCCCAGTAAATTCAGACACACTCTCTGATTCCCCCTCTAAATACAAACAGAATTCCAGGCACCCCAGTAAGTAGCAGGAGTGAGTGCCATTGGTATTACAAAGGAAAAAATGCTAGACAAACTCAATGGTCTTAAGGAAGATAAGTCACCTGGACCAGATGGACTACATCCCAGAGTCCTGAGAGAGGTTGTTGAAAAGATAACGGATGCGGTGGTCGTGATCTTTCAAGAATCACTTGATTCTGGTATGGTCCTGGTATGGTCCTGGTATGGTCCTGGAGGACTGGAAGGTTTAGAAAGGGAGGATGGCAATAGAAAGGAAATTCTAGGCCTGTTAGCCTAATCTCAGTGGCTGGGAAAGCGTTGGAGTCTATTAAGAATGAGGGTTCAAGGAACTTGGAGACTAATGATAAAATAAGTCAAAGTCACCATGGTTTTTGTCAAGGGAAATCTTGCCTGACAAATCTGTTAGAGATCTTTGAGGAAGTAAAAAGCAGGGTGGACAAAGGAGAAGTAGTGGATGTCATTTATTTGGATTTTCAGAAGGCGTAAGATAAGGTGCCACGCATGGGGCTGCTTAACAAGATAAAATCCAATGGCGTTACAGGAAAGATACTGGCATGGATAGCAGAATGGCTGACAGGCAGGAGGTAGCGAGTGGGAATAAAGGGAGCCTTTTCTGGTTGACTGCTGGTGATTGGTGGTGTTCATTAGGGATCAGTATTGGGACTGCTACTTTTCACATTGTTTGTCAATGGTTTAGATTATGAAATTGATGACTTTGTGGCAAAGTTTGCCGATGATACGAAGATAGGCGGAGGGGTTGGTAGTGCTGAGGAAGCAAAGCGATTGCAGCAGGATTTGGACAAATTGGAAGAATGGGCAAAAAGGTGACAGATGGAATACAGTGTTGGGAAATGTATGATAATACATTTTGGTAATAAGGAACAATAATGTGGATATTATCTAAATGGGGAGAAAATTCAAACATCAGAGGTGCAGCGAATCCTTGTGCAAGACTCCCAGCAGGTTAATTTGCAGGTTGAGTCTGTGGTAAAGAAGGCAAGTGCAAAGATCACTTTTGTTTCAATGGGAACAGAATATAAAAGCAAGGAGATAATGCTAAGGCTGCACTGGAAGTATTGTCGGCAGTTTTTGGCCTCATACCTCAGAAAGGATGTGTTGCCATTGGACAGAGTCCGGAGAAGGTTCATAAAGATGATTCCAGGAATGAAGGGGTTAACATCTAAGGAGCGTTTGGCAGTTTTGGGCCTGAACTCACTAGAATTTAGAAGAAAGTGGGGGGGAGGGGGATCTCACTGAAACCTACCAAATGTTGAAAGGACTATAGATAGGGTGGATGTGAAGATGTTTCCTATGGTGGGGGTTTCCAGAACCAGAAATCACAGCCTCAAAATTGAGGGGTGACCCTTTAAAACAGAGGTAAGGAGGAATTCTTTGAGCCAGAGAGTAGTAAACCTGTGGAATGCTCTGCCACAGACTGTGGCGGAGGCCAAGTCTGTGCTTATATTTAAGGCAGAAATTGATCATTTCCTGATCAGTCAGGGCATCAAAGGATACGGTGAGAAGGCAGGTGTGTGGGGTTGAGTGGGATCCAGGATGATGGAATGGGAGAGTGGACTCGAAGGGCTGAATGGCCTAATTGTGTTCCTATGTCTTATGGTCTTATGGTCTTAAGTACTGACACATTCCTTGGTCTCCCTGTAAATACTGACGAAACTATCTGTGTCTACCATGTTCCCTCGATCTCCCTGTAAATACTAACACACTCCCTGGTCCCCCTGTAAATACTGACACACTCCCTGGATGTCCCTGTAAATACTGACACACTCCCTGGTCCCCCTGTAAATACTGACACACTCCCTGGATGTCCCTGTAAATACTGACACACTCCCTGGATGTCCCTGTAAATACTGACACACTCCCTGGTCTCCCTGTAAATACTGACACACTCCCTGGATGTCCCTGTAAATACTGACACACTCCCTGGATGTCCCTGTAAATACTGACACACTCCCTGGATGTCCCTGTAAATACTGACACACCCCCTGAGTCCCCAGTAAATACTGACACATCCCCTGTGGGTGCCCAGTAAATACTTATACACCCCTTGGGTCCGCCTCTAAAAGCTGATACTATCCCTGGGTCCCCCCCCCCCCCCTCCCCGTAGGTACCGACACTCTCCCCAGGACCTGTTGTAAATACGGACACATGCCCTGGTAACGCTCTGTAAATGCTGACACACTTCGCGGGGTTCTCCCAGGAATACTGACAACACGCCTCATGACTCCCTATAAGCACTCATACACTCCTTCAGGCCCACACTTCGGCTGATCCTATAATTACTCATCTGACTCCCCGTGAGCTGCAGCGTCGGGGTACCCTGCCCTGACTGAGGTGGACCGAGTTTTGCCTGTGCCGAACGTAGCAGACCTCGTTCCACCAGCCGCCTCCGGTCTGAGTACTGGCAATAGGCCCGGCCCAGCACTCTGTCCACCCGAGGAGTGACCCCCAAACACACTTATGAGTGAGCCTCGTATTGTCTGATATCCTGTGCACTGACAGCAGCAAGTCACCGGCCGAAGAGCATCTCGTCGTAACGTGGTGAAGCTGGATGGCGGGTCGCTGCCCGCATACTCTCTCCGCTACCCTTTCTCTAGTCCCGACACACAGGCACCTTCTTTGGGAAGCATCGAGGAGACCTTCAAAAGGCGATGGCTTAAGAAGGTGGCGTCCATCATTAAGGACCCCCGATAGGCAGGACGTGCCCCCTTCTCATCAAGCAGGAGGTACAGGAGCCTGAAGACGCACACTCAACATAATAGAGACAGCTCCTTCCCATCCACCATCAGAGTTCTGAACGCACACTACCTCGCTACGCTTTGCTCTCTTTATTAAATTTAATTTTAATACCTATTTCTTATTGTAATTTATGGATTTTTATCGCTGTGTATTGCAATGTACTGCTGCTGAGAATATGCCGGTGATATTCAATCTGTTTCCGATTCAGTGTACCTTCATCGCGCTCCATCAGAGTGATACATCGAGATCCCGTTGACGAAAGCGGGCTGGTCTTCAGCATTTAACATGCCGGCACCGCAGACGACCTCAATGAGATGGCGACACATTCAGAAGGTCTGAACCGGCGGGGCAGGAGGCGTCTGCGTGCTCCTGGCTGCACATCTGGACTCCAGCACGTTCATCGTTAAACATCTGGATCCTACGAACTGGCGCTGTGCCACATCTGGACCAGCGCCCAGGCTCACATCCACACTCAACTGCTTATAGAACGGTACAGCTCAGAAACAGACCCTTCGGCCCACAATGTTGTGCTGAACCGATTAAATTAGGAATCAAATGGCCAACCAAACTAATCCCTTCTGCCTACAGGATGTCCATATTCTTCCATTTCCCTCACATTTATTGCCCATCTAAATGCCTATTAAAGGTCTCCAATGCTTCTGCCCCTACCACTACCCCGGGTAGCTCATTCCAGGCACCTATCGTTCTCTGAGTATAAAAACTTTCCCTCACATCTTGTTTGAACTTACCCCTTCTCACCTTATAAATGCATGCCCTCTGGTACAGGTGTCCTCACCCCCCCCCCTTTACAAAGGTGGAGCGTTCCTGTGAAACCTTTCTTAAGCCAAAATGGCGTAAAGCGAAGAACCATTAATTTATATGGGAAAAATTTCTGCAAAAGCGAAAATCTTCTTTGTAATGTGCTAACAAGTTACTAACGTAGGTGTTTTGTAATAGCGAAGTGGCGTAAAGCGAACACTTGTAAAGCGGGGGACGCCTGTATTAGATTGAACTTAGCCCCCATGAATAACTTGTTGAACATTTGGATCACCGCTGACCCCTGAGGCCAGTGTTATACGGAAGGAATATCTGACTCAGGTCTGGGGTATGTTGGGTCAGTGAGGACTGTACATTACTCCACATTGGCCCTTAATCTCGGAGCTGAAACCTCAGCAGGCGTCGCTGAAAGTGGTTGTTGGTGAAGGAGGGGCTACCTACCAGCGCTGTTCCTCGATATTCTCGGCGAGAGACTGCCCGTGATGGGCACCTGCACTGCTCCGATGCTCCCATCGCGCTCGATGCAATCCATGGCAGGGTTGCCCTGCTGCTTCAGGAGATCAGTAAGGGCCCTGGAAGGGAGAGGAGGGAACAATGAGTCACAAATTCTGGTCACACAGCTCTTCCACCTTCTGTCCCATCTTTCCCCAATGTCCCACACTCCTGGGAAGGGTTTCCCGGCTACCCTTCAGTTCTGGGCCCTGGTGGTGTGTATGAGCCTGTAGAGAGCATCAGCACTGGTCTGCCATCCACTATGGTCTAAACTGTACACAACCTGGAAAACCTTTGGGACTTGAGATCTTGTTTGATTCATCTCTTCCCCAGACCAAGAGAA
This sequence comes from Hypanus sabinus, assembly GCF_030144855.1. Taxonomy (NCBI): domain Eukaryota; kingdom Metazoa; phylum Chordata; class Chondrichthyes; order Myliobatiformes; family Dasyatidae; genus Hypanus; species Hypanus sabinus. Next base: position 19,223,970 of record NC_082734.1, read on the forward strand.
ATGATACATTTGGCCTAACACAGACAAAAAATGCTAGACAATGGGAGCAGGGTAGGCCACCAGTCTCCTCAGGCCTCGATATAACCATAGCTGGTCTAGGCCAGCCTCAACACCATTTCTCCATACCACTCTCTTCCTCAATCTGTCTTTTTTTCATCCATCTCCATTTAAAAACTTCTGCTTATCCAGATCCCACCATCCACCAGGACACAGACTTCTGGTGATTCACTCTCCACTGCAAAAAGACATTTCTATGTACCTCAGTTTGAAATACTTTGTAGTGAGAATCTCCTACTAGAGAAAATATCTCAACATCCACTCTGTTGAGCCTTCTTGGGATCTTAGATATTTGAATATTGTCATTTCTCATTCTTCTAAACTCCAAGGAATACAGATCTTAGTCTCTCTTGAAAGGACAATCCTTCCATCCAAAGAATTAACCTGGTGAATTTCCCCTGAACCGGCTCCATTGTTACTATCATCATCATCATTATTTGCCGTACCAAATGACATCATCATTATGTGCCATGTTATATGAAGTGGGCAATCATGGACTCCATGACCATGATTGTTTTAGGCAAATTTTTCTTTAGAAGTGGTTTGCCATCGTCTTTTCCTGGCCACTGCCTTTACAAGATGGGTGACCCCAGCCATTATCAATACTCTTATATCAATGATCAGACTGTCTGTCTGGCGTCAGTTGGTGGTCACATACCAGGACTTGTGATGTGCACTAGCTGCTCATATGACCGTCCACCACCTCCTTCCATGGCTTCACCTGAAACTGGTTGTGGGGCTAAGCGGGTGCCCAAGGGTGACCTGCAGGCTAGCAGAGGGAAGGAGCGCCTTACACCTCCTTTGGTAGGGGTGCATCTCCACCTAGCCACCCAAAATGTTGCTATATCCTTTCTGAATTAAAAGGAGCAAGCTGTGCCCAGTTTTCCAAGTGTGGCCTCACCAACATCCTGTCAGCTTTACCAAAACCTCCCTATTCATATGCCTTTATAATAAAGGCCAACGTGTCATCTTCCTCCTTAGCTGCTTGCTGAATCTCGCTGCTAACTTTGTGGTTCATGTACTAGAGCATCTGAGTTCCTCTAAACTTCACTCACATGCAAACAAGAGAGAAATCCAAGCAACAGACACAAAATGCTGGAGGAACTCGGCATGCCAGGCAGCATCTATGGAAAAAAAAGTTCAGCTGACGTTTCAGGCCAAGACATCAATTGTTTACTCTTTTCCATAGATGCTGCCTGGCCTGCCGAGTTCCTTCCAGCATTTTGTGTGAGCCTCACTCACATGCAGTCTCTTTCCATCTAGCTAAAATTCTGCCTTTTGTTCCCTCTTATTGAAGTGTGGAATCTCACACTTTCACGGTTGAAGTTGTCTAAGGTGTTGGTGAGGCCTAATTTGGAGAATTTGTGCGGTTTTGGTCACCTCCCTACAGGAAAGATGTAAATAAGGTTGAAAGAGTACAGAGAAAATTTACAAGGATGTTGCAGGGTCTGGAGGACCTGTGTTATCAGGAGAGATTGGTAGGTTAGGATTTTATTCCTTGGAGCATAGAAGACTGAGGAGATTTGATAGAGGCATACAAAATTATGAGGGGTGTAGATAGGGTAAAGCAAGCAGGCTTTTTCCACTGAGGTTGACTGGGACTACAACTAGAGGTTATAGGTTAAGGGTGAAAGGGGAAAAGTTTAAGGGCAACATAAGGGGGAAGTTCTTCACTCAAAAGATTGTGTGAGTGTGGAATGAGCTGCTAGTGCAAGTGTTGCATGTGAGCTTGGCTTCAAAATCTAAGAGAAGTTTGGATAGGTAGATGGAAGGTAGGAATATGGAGGGCTGTGGTCCCAGCACAGGTCGATGGGAGTAGGTAGTTTAAATCATTCAGCATGGATTAGAGGGGCCAAAGAGCCTGTTACTGAGTTGAACTTTTCAATGACTCGATGACATTATTTGTCAATCTTTTGACACTCAATAAATCTATCCATATCCCTTTGTAGAATCATAGTTTCCTGATCACAAAGTGCCCTTCCACCTATTTCTGCATCACTAGCATATTTAGTAACCCTCCTCTAGCTCAAGAAAGCTGATCCCTGAGGTGCTCCATTAGTCACCTCTTCCAGTCTGAAAAGGACAGATTTATTCTAACTCTGTTTTTTTTATGAGATATGCCGTTTTCAGTTCATTCAAACACACTTTGTTTGATACCTTGGTCACTGATTTCATGCACCAACCTCTTATGCAGTACCTTGTCAAATGCCAGTCGGAATCTAAATATGCTACATTCGCGGACTCTCCTGTTTCAACATTCCATATTCTCAAAGAATTTAAGCACGATTTATTTTTCCTAAAACTGTGATGACAAAGTTCAGTTTTCTTAAATGATTAATTATTTTATTTTTGATTACTGACTGTAGCGATTTGCCAGTGATAGATGTTCAGCTAGCTGGCCCATAGCTTTCCACCTTCTCCCTTACTGCTTTTTGAACAAGGGAGTCACAATGGCTGTTTTGTAATCTTTTGCAATCTAATAAGCCCTCCTAAAGATGCATGAGCTAAAGTTCAAAAGTTCAAAGTAAATTTATTATCAAAGTACATCTATATTATCACATATATTCATTTTCTCACAGGGATTTACAGATGAAAAATGACATACTGTACAATACTGTTCCTTCTCCAGCCCCGTATCTCTTTCACCAATCAACTTCCCAGCTCTTTACTTCTTCTCTCCCTCCCCCGGTTTCACCTATCACCTTGTGTTTCTCTCTCTACCCCCCCCCCACCAACCTTTTAAATCTACTCCTCATCTTTTTTTTTCTCCAGTTCTGCTGAAGAGCTTCAGCTCAAAGCGTTGACTGTACTCTTTTCCATAGATGCTGCCTGGCCTCCTGAGTTCCTCCAGCATTTTGTCTGTGATACTGTACAATAGAATATATGAAAAGCTATCCCATGACCATGATTGTTTTTGGTAATTTTTCTACAGAAAAATGGTTGGCCATCGCCTTCTTCCGGGGAGTGTCTTCACAAGACGGGTAACTCCAGCAATTATCAATACTCTTCAGAGATTGTCTGCCTGATGTCAGTGGTCACATAACCAGGACTTGTAATCTGCACCGACTGCTCATACAGCCATCCACCACCTCCTCCCATGGCTTCACGTGAGCCTGATCGGGTGGGGGGAGGGCATTAAGTAGGTGCTACACTTTGCCCAGGGTGACCTGCAGGCTAGCAGAGGGAAGGTGCCCCTTGCACCTCGTTTGGTAGAGACGTATCGCCATCTCACCACCCGAGGGCAAGTCAGAGAAGCAACCAATGTAAATGAGAAGGCACACTGTATAATACTGAGAACATGTGTTGCAAAGAGTTCTTGAAAGTGGGTCTGTAGAATCAGTTCATAGGAATATTGATTGAAGTTATCCATGCTGATGGTAATAACTGCTCTTGAACCTGGGGGTGTGGGATCTAGGTTTCTATACCTCATGCCCAATAGTAGTAGTGAGAAGAAGACATGGTCTGGGTGGTTATGAAGGTTGTCAGTGAATAACTCACTTCCTTTAAAAAGCCTAGCAAGCAGTCCATCAGGTTCTGGTGGCTTGTCTGCCATTTAGGCCCCTTCCTCTCAGGCTTCTCCAATACAAATCGACCAGATAGAACTCAGGCCATCTTGTCCACAGGTTACACTCCTTCACTGGGCAGGTGATGGAGCCCCATCCAACAGTTCAGTGTTACCTCTATAGGCAATGTATAGGAGAAGCCCTTCATGAAGCCTTAGTTCAGATGCCAAGTCAGTGGTGTATAACCAGCCATATTATGGAGTTGCGGCGTGTAGCCTGACCATGGAAATGGCCCAAGGAGCCAGAACGTGGAGCTGCATCACAGGACCATAATTCTGGAGCTCTAACAAGAGGCTGTACCGTGGAGCTCCGTCATGTCCACAACCACAGGGATGGGTTATGGAGTTGCAAAGGCACCGTGAGCTGTCACATGGAAACACACTTTGGAGCTACATCACGGGGCCTTGCTATGAGTGAGAAGTATGGAGCTAGACCGTAGTGTCAAACGGTGACCAAGGCAGTGCAGGTTCTGCAGGCCTGCGAACGGATCTTGTGTGGAGATTCCCTGGGTTAAGAGGAATTATGCTGCGACTATGCTGAGTGATGTGTTTGGAAGCTCACACAGCTGGAAGAAGTACAACAAGTGAACAAACCGAAAATCGCAAGCAATTGCAAGCTGAAAGTATTAGTGGAGAATCTGCTGGGCTGAGAAATACATCATATCTGCATTCAGTCCTCTCCTTCACTGAAAGCAATCCGCAGTACAGTCCCTGGTACAGTCCCAGTGAACATCCCCTTAGTACAATTCCACTATACTGCTCCCAGTATATCCCCACTGTACAGCTCCACTACATACCCACAGTATAATCCACAGTACAGCATTATGGTAGAGTTCTATGGTACAGACCCCTGGTTCAACCCCACAGTGCAGCCATGTGGTTCAACCCCACACTACAACACCGAAGTGCAGTCCCACAGTACAGTCGCTGGTACAGCCCCACATTACAGTTGAGGGTACAGCCCCAGTACAGTCGATGGTACAGTCCCACAGTACAATCGATGGTACTGCCCCACAGTACAGTTGATGGTACAGTCCCACAGTACAATCGATGGTACTGCCCCACAGTACAGTTGATGTATAGCTCCACAGTACAGTCGATGGTACAGTCCTACAGTACAATCGATGGTACTGCCCCACAGTACAGTTGATGTATAGCTCCACAGTACAGTCGATGGTACAGCCCCACAGTACAGTTGATGTATAGCTCCACAGTACAGTCGATGGTACAGTTCCATAGTACAGTTGATGTACAGCCCCACAGTACAGTTGATGGTACAGTTCCATAGTACAGTTGATGTACAGCCCCACAGTACAGTTGATGTACAGTCCCACAGTACAGTTGATGGTACAGTCCCACAGTACAGTCGATGTACAGCCCCACAGTACAGTCGATGTATAGCTCCACAGTACAGTCGATGGTACAGTTCCATAGTACAGTTGATGGTACAGTCCCACAGTACAGTCCCACAGTAGAGCTGCATGGTGTAGCCGATGATACAACATCATGAGACAGTCTCATTGTACTATGAGAGTCTCATGTTACAGACCCATGTTAGAGACATACAACACAGCCCCATGGTGCAGCCCTACAGTATAACCGCACAGATTAGCCCTGTAGTACAGCTCCATAGTTTTCAGGAAATAGGGCTGGGGGGAGATATGGAACAGGCAGAAGGGATCAGTTTAGTTCAGCATTGTGCTCAGCATGGACACTGGGGACCGAGGGTCAGCTCCTGTGCTGTACTGTTCACCCCACCCCCCCCCCCCCACCGGTACTGTCTCACATTCTCATGGAAGATGGCCACTGTAGAGGTCCAGGGTACCTTGCTGGTCTAGAGAGTAGACCCAAGCTTTAATTCCACAATTCAGCCCCGTGGCCCAGCCGCACGGTACAGCCCAGTTCTACAGACTTGTGATAGAGGCTGTCCAAGCAGCCCCGTGGCAGAGACACACAGTACAGCACAGTGATATGGAGTCCCACAGTGAAGACTCATGGTAGAGTCCCACAGTATAATCTCACTGTGCCACCCCTCGGTGCAAACATGCCACCGTCCCACTGTAACAAGAGAAAATCTGCAGATGCTGGATAAAAAGTACAGTCAACGTTTCAGGCCGAAGCCCTGCCGGAGGGTTCTGGCCTGAAAGGTCGACTACACTCTTTTCCCAGATGCGGCCTGGTCTGCCGAGTTCCTCCAGCTTTTGTGTGTGTGTGTGTGTGTTGCACTGTATATCGCTGTGGTACAGACACACAGTCACTGAACTCAGCCCCACAGGGTATGATCCACAGTACAGCTCAACTTCCTCCTGGTGGAGCCCTGACATTAAGCGCCAGGATACAGTCCAGAGAGAGAGAGCACTATAGTACAGAGCAGGAGTACAGTGACACGGAGCGGATTCACCAAAAAGGCTCCGTGGTACGGCCGACATGAAACAACTCCTTGCTGTACAGTCCAACACAACAGATCCATGATATCACCTTACAGAACAGGCCCGCAGCAGAGCTGCAGTGCCAGTCAGTCGTTCAGTCCCATGACATAACCCACAGGACGAGATGAGCTTCAAGGTCCTGATTATGCTCCGGTGACGCAATACGCCACAGTACAGCGGCAGAGCAAAGCCACGTGGCCAGAGCTGGCAGTGCAGCCAGACCGAACCGCATGGTACAGACCCGCACTACAGCCACGAGTAGTGAGATACTGTCCCAGGAGTGTCCTGGGGTCATCGACTGTATCTGGTGCTCGCGGTGTGGCCTCCTGTATACTCGGTGAGAGGCAACACGGCTTGGGAGACTACTTTGCCGAGCACCCGTGTTCCGTCTGCCACAGAAAGGGGGATCTCCGTGTGGCCACCCATTTGAACTCGACTTCCCATTCCCATTCCGACTGCCGTGATGAGGCCACACTCGGGTTGGAGGAGCAATACCTTATATTCCATCTGGGTAGCATTTGACCTCATGGCATGAGCATCGATTTCTTGAACTTCTGGTAATTTCCGCACCCCCCCCCCCCCACCTTCACCATTCTCCCATTTCCGTTTCCCTCCCTCACCTTATCTGCTTTCCTGCCCATCGCCTCCCTCTGGTGCTCCTCCCCCTTCCCCTTCTTCCATGGCCTTCTGTCCCCTCCTGTCAGATTCCCCCTTCTCCAGCCCTGCATCTCTTTCACCAATCAACTTCCCAGCTCTTTACTTCACTCCCTCCCCCTCTCCCGGTTTCACCTACCACCTGTATTTCTTCCTCCAGTCCTCCCAACTTCTTACTCTGACTTCTCCCCTTCCTTTCCAGTCCTGAAGAAGGGTCCCAGTCCAAAACACCAACTGTTTATTCTTCTGCGTAGATGCTGCCTGCGCTGCTGAGTTTCTCCAGCAGTTTGTTTGTGTTGCTCCAGATTTCCACATTTTCTTGTGTTGGTACTGTTCCATGATACAGGTCGACTACAGTCCCACTTTATATCTCTATGATATGACTCCCCCCACCCGAGTGCAGGCCCACCAGTTAGTTCCACACTACAGCCCCGCCACGTAGCTTCATAATTCTGTCCTCTATGCAGCTCAGGCAGAGATCTTTGGCTTCAGCATTTCACTTGTTCCTTCAACAGAAGCCCAACCAATCTCTCTCCACCTTCTCTTTAGTCAATTTTGTCTGTAAGTTATAAAATACTTGATAAGGTAGCCGTTCCTTCCCAGCGATGTAACAGAACAGTGCAGTAACCTCATACACCTTATGGAACAAATTCATCTACCACCCACTTGTCCATTAATTCCAGCAAGTTCCTACAATTTAAAGTCGTTGCTATGGGAATTCACATGGATCCAAGCTCCAAGCCTGAAACCTCCCCAGAGCTGTGGAACAGTCCTTTTTGGGGCCCCTCTCCTTGTGGTTCATTTTCAGTGCATTTAGCACGGGAGCAGAAAGCAGAGGTTTTAACTTTGCAGCCGGTATCTCAGTCTTGCTCCATCTGCCCTTCCCTTTCCCGTCTTCCTCACCTCCCCGTAAGGAGGTTCCCAAGAATGAAAGGGCTAACATATGAGAAGCGTTTAATGGCTCTGGGCCTGTACTCACTGGGGTTTAGAAGAACGAGAGGGGGGATATAACCATATAACAATTACAGTATGGAAACAGGCCATCTCGGCCCGTCTAGTCTGTGCCAGACGCTTACTCTCACCTAGTCCCACTGACCCGCACTCAGCCCATAACCCTCCATTCCTTTCCTGTCCATATACCTATCCAATTTTGCTTTAAATGACAATACCGAACCTGCCTGTACCACTTCTACTGGAAGCTCGTTCCACACAGCTACCACTCTCTGAGTAAAGAAATTCCTCCTCATGTTACCCTTAAACTTTTGCCCCCTAAGTCTCAACTCATGACCTTTTGTTTGAATCTCCCCTACTCTGGGATCTCTTATCGAATACTGAAAGGTATAGAGTGGGTGTGGAGAGGATGTTTCCCACACTAAGACCAGAGGACACAGCCTCAGAACAGAGGGATGTCCCTTCTGTGCTGACCTTCTTGCCCACATATACCAGTCCGAGTTGACTCTTTTAGTGGGTATAAATGTCCCTTAAAGAAAATAATTGTATCTGAGGAACACACACAAAATGCTGGAGGAATTCAGCAGGCCAGGCAGCATCTATGGAAAAGAGTATAGTCAACGTTTTGGGGACCCTTCTTTGTGTCTGATTCCACCACGGCTTCTGACCATACGTTCCAGTTTTTAGCCACTTTCTGTGCAAGAAACAGGACTAAAGATCAACTTTAAAACTCCTTCCTCTCAATTTATACTTAAGCTCTCTTGTTTTCACTTCCTTTACACTGGGAGAAAGGTTTTGATTATCTACCCTGTCTACGTCTCTCATAATGTTACATTAGACAATAGACAGTAGGTGCAGGAGTAGGCCATTCGGCCCTTCTAGCCAGCACCGCCATTCACTGCGATCATGGCTGATCATACACAATCAGTACCCCGTTCCTGCCCTCTCCCCATATCCCTTGACCCAGCTACCTATAAGAGCTCTATCTAACTCTCTCTTGAATGCATCCAGAGTCTTGGCCTCCTGGGGCAGAGCATTCCACGTTGTTACGTTGTTCTATCAGACCATTCCTCAGCGGTCCAATCTCTCCCCATAGTCTAAGTCCTTCGTCTTAGGCAACGTCCTGTTAAATTTCCTCAGCACTCTCTCCAGCACTATTATACCCCTCCTATAGTGAGGTGACAGGACGGTACAGGGTAACTCCAGCTGTAGGCTGAGACAATTTGGAAAGGGTGGTTATCAGAGACAGTGTGGCAATGTGCAACGAGTTATATAAGAAGATAAGAAATAGGAGCAGGAGTCGGCCATCTGGCCCGACGAGCCTGCCCCGCCATTCAATAAGATCATGGCTGATCTGGCCATGGACTCATCTCCACCTACCTGCCTTTTCCCCGTAACCCTTAATTCCCCTACTATGTAAAAATCTATCCAAACTTGTCTTAAATATATTTACTGACGTAGACTCCATTGCTTCATTAGGCAGAGAATTCCATAGATTCACCACATTCTGGGAAAAGCAGTTCCTCCTCATCTCCATCTTAAATCTACTCCCCTGAACCTCGAGGCTATGTCCCCTAGTCCTAGTCTCACCTATCAGTGGAAACCACTTTCCTGCCTCTATCTTATCTACCCCTTTTGTAATTTTATATGTCTCTAGATGATCTCCTGTCATTCTTCTGAACTCCAGCGAGTACAGTCCCAGGTGACTCAATCTCTTCTCAATGAGTGACCTGGAGCTGCAGGCACTGGAAGCCCTAAAATAAAAAAAAATAAGAAACTGGAAACACGTCACCAGGTCGGGCAGCATCTGCAGAGAGAAAAACACAGATGGTGAAGGGTAAGCGTAAGGGATTCTGCAGGTGAGTAACACACGCAAAATGCTGAAGTAAGTCAGCAGGTCAGGCAGCATCTATAGAGGCGATGTTTTGCGTCAAGACCTTACGTGAAGATTTTTAAATTTGAAACATTCTCTCTCTCTCTCTCCACTGTTGCCACCTGACCTTCTGAGTGCCTCCAGAGTTTTCTGCTTTTACAAACGTGTATATTGAATGAGTTTTCAGATGGAGTGGGATGCTACTGTCAGTCCGTACGGTGAGTTACAGACATGCATTAGAGTCAGTGAACTGTTTGATAAATTAGTCAGGTCCCCTTGACAGACCATCTGAAAGTGGCTCACTCACAATGATGCTGATTAGTTCTGTCACAGTATTTCTGTTTTGCAGGGAAGGGAACCAAATAAAAATTCACATTTCTGTAATTGAAGTACCATCTTCAATTTACAGCGATTGTCAATAATTTATCGGCCTGTCATGTCGCACCCGTTTTGCTCAAGCGGCAGCCAGCATTAACAGCAAATGAAGTACATGCGATGGGGCGAGCAGAGCTCCTGGGGGAACCTAACTGGGGGAAGACTACTGGAAGCCCGTCTCCCGAGACAGCAGGTCTGCCAGTCAGACCACCTCGACTGTCAGAAACGTCACTCACACAATGGCTGACAACAGCAAGCTGCATTTGCATGGCCTTTCCCAAAGCGCACAAGAAAGGATTTGGATTTCTAGAACTCCCAAAGCACTTCTTAGTGAGAAACTGTAGTCACAGTTGTACTGAAGGAGTCAAGGCAAGTCTCACGAACAGGAAGGCATCAGTGACTAAATGAAAAACCAAAAATGCCAAAGGAAACGTTCTCAGTTCTGGAGAAGGGTCCTGTACCTGAAACATTGGTCAGGTCACCTTCCACTGATGCTGCCTGACATGGGTCTTCCCTGTGTTTTTTGGTTTTATCTCAGATTTGCAGCATCTGCACTTGTGCTTTGATTTTCCACAACTAAACAATGCTGCCTCAGTGTCGATTGTAGTCACTCCCACCTCTATCTTTGGAATATAACTCATTGGTCTATGTTTGGACCAAGGTTTGAAAAAATGGCTGGTCCTGTGCAATAATCTTAAACATGTCCGATGCTGGGGTTGAATCTGGAGTAGAAAGCCACTGCTAGGTCTCTGGGGACTGTTCATTAAGCATTTTGAGGGAGATTCTCCTCGCCATCTCTGCCTCAGCTGCTTCTCTCGGGACCAGACATTGTGGATTCAAGACCTACTCAAATACTGTGAGAAGTTACTGTGAATTTGTGCTCCAACTTCAGACTTGAGGGAGTGTCGCAGTGTCAGTGGTATCATCTTTCAAAGGAGACATTCACCTAAGCCCTTTCTGCCTCTCGGGTGAATGTGTGAGATATCAGGTCAGCATTTGAGTAGCAGGGAAAACCCACCAGTGCCTGACCATCAATCCACTTCCTCGGGGTGTGTGGAAGGATCCTGTCTTGTACTGACCAGCTGTTACACTCGCAATGTCACTGTCCTGCAATTGACAAAGATATCACAGAAATTCAATAGAACAGCATCTCATATTCCACCTGGGTGGTCTACAACCATAATGACTGGCTATTGAATTTTCCAGTTCTAGGAGGACCACAACCTCACTGTGGTTTGGAGGCTTGTGTGTCTCAATGACCCTGAGAGTTAGGCTGGCTGGAGTCAGGACTTGCTGCTTTTGCTCTTGGTAGGGTACAGGTCAAAGGGCAGAGGACAAACTTAGAGTGGTCCACTGGTCCTCCAGGTTTAGGGGTTCAGCTCAGGGCTAACAACCCTGACATGAAAATCTATGGCCCTCTGGCCCATAACATGTAACCTACTCTAGAAACTACCTAGAATTACCCTACAACATAGCTCTCTATTTTTCTAAGCTCCATGTACCTATCTAAGAGTTTCTTAAAAGACCCTATTGTATCCACCTCCACCACCACTCTTGCATTCCAAGTACCCGCCACTCTCTGTGTGAAAAACTTACCCCTGACAACCCCTCTGTATCCACCTCCAAGCACCTTAAAACTATGCCCCCTCACGTTAGCCATTTCAGCCCTGGGGAAAAGCCTCTGACTATCCACGTGATCAATGCCTCTCATCATCTTATACACCTCTATCAGGTCACCTCTCATCCTCCATCGCTCCAAGGAGGAATGGCCGAGTTCACTCAGCCTACTGTTGTAAGGCATGCTCCCCAATCCAGGCAACATCCTCGTAAATCTCCTCTGCACTCTCTCCAGAGAATCCACTTCCTTCCTGTAGTGAGGCGACCAGATCTGAGCACGGTACTCCAAGTGGAGTCCAACTGACCAAACAAAATTGTTACGGAGACAGCGATTCTTCTACATCTGAGTGTGACGGTATTCCTGAGTCTCCACCCGGGACCTGTGTGACTGACAGTAGTGAAAGCCAAGAGGAAGTTTCTGACATACTGAAGGAAGTCCTGGACACCGCTGGAGATGGAGGACCTTCATTGCTGCCCTAAACGCCAGCAGCATAACCATACCTCGTATGTTCTCCCCACGCTTTCCAGTCTCTCTCCTTCTGATCCACCTCCGGTCCTAGCAATTTTGTTCCTATTTCCATACACCTCCTCCAGCCTCCCCCATCAGCCTTTTATTTCTTCCTTCCCCTCACGGTTCCATTCAATTCACTACTCACACATCCATCTTAATTCCAGCACTGGGAGCCTTTGTGTCCCCACTTATCGCCTGCCAGCCTGTCTCTGCTTTCATCCTCCCTGCACCCTAGTGACTCACCTACCTCCGCTGATCACCCACCCACCTCGACCCTCTCCCCACCCAGCTCCATCTGCCTGTTATCCGTTACCCCTCCTCGATCCACCCATCACCTACTAACGCCTGCCACAGCTCCTTTGCTCTCCTCGTTACATCGACTACCTTCCTTCTCCAGCTCTCAGCCGTGTCATGGGGCTTTGACCTGAAACATCAGCAGATCCTTTCCCCACAGACGCTGCTTGATCTGGCAGATAGATTGTTGCTCCGGATTCTGGTGTCGGCAGACTCTTTCGTCTCCACAGAAACTCAGTGTCTCCTTTTTTCCTTCTTTTCGCTAAACAGTTTTCCCACTAAATGCCTAATGCCTGAACAATGGTGCCTGCATCAGATTTACACCAGGTACACCAGAGGATAGCTCGTCAGCCTGGGAAGGCAATCCATCTAAGAGAGTGAAGACTCTGATTTCAAACCTTAGCTGCCTTGCGGCCATACCCACTCATGGGAAAGGCTTCGGGAGTAAACCCTGAGGACAAATCCAGGGCTGGAGTCCCTAAGGCAGTCCGACGTTGTCTTCAGCCTCGTTCTGGTAACCCCTGTGACGTCACTGGTGCCAAGCTGTACCGGCCCTTGCCCTTCCCTTGGACAACATCGGTGGTGTGGAGAGGGGAGACTTGCTGTTTGGGCAACTGCCAGTCTTCCATACAACCTTGCCCAGGCCTGTGCCCTGGAGAAGACTTTCCAGGCGCAGGTCCAAGTTCTCGCGAGACTAACGGACGCCATACACCAGAGGGCTCTGCAGTCACATCAAAGGAAGACAAATCTTTGCTTTGACACCGTCACATGGGTCACCTCTGCTAAGCACCAGCATATAGTCTGGCTCCAGCTCACACCAAGGTAGAGATGTCTGCGTACCTGGGGCAGCTACTAGTGCCGGGGATCTGCCAGGAGCAGGCCGGACGTGTGGTCTTCAATAAGGGAGTGAGTTTTCTATAGTCCCTTACCACATAAGAGGCCATCCAGCCCACTGTTAATGCTGACTCAGAGCAATCTCATTTGTCCTATTTCCTCACCTTAACATCTTTCCACATTCCCATCAACCCTGCAACCCTGTGACCCTTCTCCCAAAAAGACCCATCTCTTGCCTGCACATGAGGACCAATTTACAGTGACGTGCACGTCTTTGGGATGTAGGAGAGAACTGAAGCAGTTGGCAGAAGCCCACATGGTCACAGAGAGAAGGCACAACACCAGAAGTCAGGATGATCCTAGCTCGCCAGAGCTCTCCCCGCCCAGTCAACTCCTTCTGTAGCAACTTCAGAAACATGGCTGAGAATGGGGAGGGGTCTACTTCTGGCCGAAAGGATCTCCACCTACCTCGATGTCACGGGAAGAAAATTCGCCTCGACTTCCTCAGGAGGCTGAAGAAATTCTACATATCGCTGGCGACCCTTACAGATTGTTATCAATGCACAGAAAGCAGTCTGTCGGGATGCATCCCGGTTTGGTATGGCAACAGCTCTGCGTGTGATTGCAAGATGTTGTGGACGCAGTTCAGCTCACCCTGGAAGCCAGCGTGCCAGTAACTCACTAATCTTAACACTAACCATGGGAGGAAACTAGAGCACCCAGAGGAAACCTGCAGGGTCATGGGGAGAACATACAAACTCCACTGACAGTTAGATTGATCTCGCAGTAGGTTAAAAGGTCAGCATGATATTGTGGGCCGAATGGCCTGTACTATACTGTAATGTTCTATGTACCTTATGTAACTAGGTGACTGCTGAATTTTTTTTTATTGTTAACATGCACTTATGTATTCACCCTGGTAAAACAGCTGCTTGAGCCTTTAAGGGAAAACGATGCGTCATTATGCACGTGTGGAGTGGAAAGACAAGTTACAAGGTTCTAGAAAGAACATTGAATGCTAGTCGTATGGTGAGAAAAGGTGAATAATATCTGATAATATTCATACAAATTTGTTTATACTTGTTTGTAAATCTAGAATATTGACATGATTTGATATGATTTTCACGAGTAAGGTATCAGCACTGGACACATGGTTGCGTAAAGTTCCTTTTCGGCCTAGTAGATTCTAGTCATTTAAAGTACAAGGCAATATATTGTAAAAGTTTGGTAAAAGTTTATCTCTGTCTTACTTTATTGTTTCATGTCTAAATGTGAATGCGTAGTGTGAGCAGGGAGAACTCACCCAATTTCCCTCGGGATCAATAAAGTATGTCTGTCTGCCTGTCTGTCTGTCTGTCTGTCTGTCTGTCTGTCTTCAGGGTCTCACCAATATGTGTTTGGAGGCTACACACATCTGTGCCAAAGTGAGTATATCTCTTAGTTAAGATGAGATATATTTATTCATATTTTTTGATGTACATAAGGTACAGGGTTGATGGGATTCTAATGTTGTTTGTATTGTTTTTTTTAGAATTGCCGCTATTGTATTGGTTTTGTATATTTTATTTATTTTCATAGTGCATACTTTGCAAGGGTGTGGTCTGAAATTAAACTGAAATTGTAACAGCAGGAGCTGGTTTTTTTGTTAAATATTCATTTTGTTGTTTTTATTTTTATACCCTCTTTCTGCATTACAACATCTAAAACAGATAATGGAATTAACGACCCAAAAAAGTATTTGTTGTTCTGCATGTGTATTTTCCCAAGGCTAAAAAATGTATGTGTAGTGTTGCGCTAACCACACATACTGTTAGTGCCTATGGAGTGGGAACCATTGCTCTGTTGTCCCACAACAACGACAAGATGCAGAGAATGGAATGGACTGGACTTAAACTCCATTGTCAGTGGTGCAGAGACCTGCCACTCTGATCTCCATATTCCATTAATGAATAAATGTTTCGCTTTGGCTGTGACTTTTAAGCGATAATTAACTGCAAATAAGTTTCAATTTTAATACACTGGTGTCCCATCTGTCTATGAGTCACATTCTGTGTGATTTCACAGGAGCGAAACGGCATGAATTATCTTGGGGGTGGGAACAGACCCACTTAACGGGGTAAAATTATTTACCTCAAAGGGAGGGGAGTGGGGGTTTTAATCTGAGTTACTTTTACTGCATGGATTAAATTATTTAATGGCGACACAACGCTTTAGAGTACCAGCAACCCAGGTTTATTACTCGCTGCTGCCTGTAAGGAGTTTGTACATTCTCCCCATGACCGCATGGGTTTCCTTTGGGTGCTCTGGTTCCCTCCCACAGTCCAATGACATTCCGGTTGGTAGGTTAATTGGTCGTTGTAAATTGCCCCGCGATTAGGCTAGGGTTAAATCGGGGGTTGCTAGGCGATGAGACTCAAAGGACTAGAAGGGCCTAATTCCATGCTGTATCTCAATCAATAAATTTACTTCAGCAGAAACGTAGAACTGAAGTGGGAGGAGGGTCTCAGTCACTGAAGCTTTTCCACACCATTCCACGAGGTCCAGGGCAGCCTACACCTATCACACAGCCTCTGTATCCTAGGATTTCCTTCAGTTTCCCAAATCTGTCGGTCTCAACCTTGAACAGATTTAGTCACGGAGCTGAGATCGACAAGGACATTTGCAACTCATTCAAGTACCATTGATTGGAACCATCAAACACAAGATGCTGGAGGAATCCAGCAGGTCAGGCAGCATCTATGGAGGGAAATGGATGGTCAACATTTTGGGCCGAGACCCCTCATTGGGGCCTGTTCATTTCCCTCCACAGAGGCTGCCTGACCTGCTGAGTTCCTCCAGCATTTTGAGTGTGTGTTGATCTAGGTTTCCAGCATCTGCAGAATCGCTTGACTGGAAGTCCACCAACCAACTGGAACATTCCTCCATCTACAGTGTAGGACATCTGCAAAATGTACCGACAGCACCACCCAAAGCCATGACCGCTCCCACCAAGGATGGAGGCCTGGTGGCTCTGAGATCCTTTGAGAGGCATGCATGAACTCCATCCTCCTAGCCTTGTCCCACTGCAATCCACCTGCTGCTGAAATAGGTCGACAATGGACACCACTTCACAATGGACACCCTATGCTCATCTCTGGAGTATTGGGATAACATCAACTCCTAAATCAGGCTATTGTTTACTGTCTGTGGATCCACTTTCAGTGCTATTATCCCAAGAAAATTTGTCCCAAACTTTGTTGACCTGGGACCCAATCCTTTCAAATAAACATAGAAATCTACAACACATTACTGGCTCTTCAGCCTACAAATTTGTGCCGACCATATAATCTACTCTACAAACTGGCTAGAATTTCCCTACTGCATAACCCTCTATTTTTCTAAGCTCTGTGTACCTATCTAAGAGTCTCTTAAAATACGCTATTGTATCCACCTCTACCACCTTCACTGGCAGTGCATTCCATGCACTCACCACTCTCTGTGTGAAATACTTAACTCTGACATCCCCCTTGTACTTACATCCAAGTGCCTTAAAACTATTCCCCCTTATGTTAGCCATTTCAGCTCTGGGGAAAAGCCTCTGGCTATTCACACGATCAGTATATCTCACATCATCTTGTACACCTCTATCAGGTCACCTCTCGTCCTCCATCTGTCCAAGCAGAAAAGGCCGAGTTCATTCAACCTATTCTCATAAGGCATGCTCCAGGCAACATCCTTGTAAATCTCCTCTGCACTCTCTCAATAATATCCTTCCCTTTGCAACTTCTTGAATTCCTGGTCAACGACCTCAATTATTAAGGATGGAGAGCTGCACCTCTCAATGTTCTCAGTTGGTCCACTACAAGGTTGCATCATCAGCCCCCTACTCTATCCACTCCCCTCACCACCCCCCTTCACTCAGGACTGTGTGGCAGATTCTGCAGTCGCTCGATCTACAAGTTTGCAGAGGATACCACTGGAGTGAGCCGTATCTCAAATGATGATGAGTCAGTGTGCAGGAAGGGAAAGAGAACTTAGTGACATGGTGTCATGACAACATCCTTTCCATCAATGACAATCAATGAAAGAGCTGGTCATTAACTTCAGGAATGGGAGTGGTGCACCCACTCCTGTCTTCATCAACAGTGCTCAGGTTAGAAAGGTTGAGAACTTCAGGTTCCTCGCAGTGAACATCACCGATAACCTGTTCTGGTCCAACCACATTGATGTCATGACCAAGAAGGTGCATCAGATGTTCTACTTCCTCAGGAAGCTATTGAAATTTAACATGTCTCCATTATTCTTTACCAACTGTCATAGAATGGAGAAGATGGCAGCGCGACACAGTTTGCAGCAGCCACTCTGGAGCTGTTACCTGTTATTTGTTAAGCAGGGTGCTGTGCACAATCCTAATCTGATGAAAAAGAGATGTGGGAGCACGGAGGAACATCTGGACATCTGCAGGAAGGCCTTCTTCATTGCTGCTGCTGTTGTGAGGTTCAGGACTTTGCTGAGAAGAACAGACCCCCCAGTCCTCGGCCTTGCGTTGCCGGTGGCTGTCATAGTGCGCTCGGTGAAGATGGTGCTCAGAGAGGCTGTGCCGGAGGGGATGGTCGGAGGCTCAGAGGTTCGACGGACTCAGAGTCCGCTGCAGTCGGGGCGCTTTCACTGTGTGCTGTGTCTGCGAGGTTGGGTCCGACAGAACTTTCATTGTGTGCTGCGTCCGCGAGGCTGAGTCAGGCGGCGCTGTGGTAGTCCATAGCAGGGGTATTCCCTTCTGCTGCTCACATGGGATAATGAGTCTATCAGGACCCTGAGGACTTGTGGGAACTGTGTGGTGGTTTCTTCCGAACTTATAGTCTTTTAACATCTTTGGACTATTTTTATTGTGCCCAGGGTCTGTTTTTTTATCAATCATGGTATTGTCTGCACTGTTGTAACTATATGCGAACTATAACTATATGTAACTATGTGGTTTTGTGTAGGTCTGGTAGCTTTAGTTTTTGGTTTGTTGGGTGGTAGAGTTGGTCTCCTGACTTGGTGTATCTGGGTAGTCTTGTTTTGTCTGGTGGATTTGGAGCTCCTTTCCGGGGAATGCGCTAAGATGGTAGCGCAATATTAATATGCAGCAGCCTCTCCAGACTCTGGATTTGGGGATTACCAAACATTATGTGGATTTTCTGGTGTAGTCTGTTTTGTCATATGCTTTTGTGATATCACTCTGGAGAATGTTGTCTCATTTTTTAACTGCATTGCATTTGTGGTTTCTAAATGACAATAAACTGAAACTGATTAACTGACAGATTAGAAGGCAAGGAATCCTGTCTGGCTTCACAGCTTGGTATGACAACCTCTTTTCTTATGACCACAAGAAATTCCAGAGATTTGTGGACATGGCTCACCACATCACAGAAACCAGCCTCCCCTTTGGGGATTCTGTCTACATTTCTCACTGCCTTAGTAAAGCAGGCAGCATAATTAAAGAGTCCACCCAGCCTAGGCATTCTCTCTTCTTCTCCTCCCACCAGGTAAGAGCTACCAAGGTCTAGGAGGCTGGTAGAATGGTGCGAGCACAACTATTTGAGTCTCAACTCAGACAAGACCAAACAGATGATTATGGACGCTAAGAAGGCGCAGGCTCTCCACTCCTCACTGCACGTCCACAGCTCCTCTATGGAGAGTTAGGAGCACCGAGTTTCTGGGAACGAACATGACAGATGCTGGTCCATCAACACCACCAGTCTGGTCAAGAAAGCACAGCAGCATCTCCATTTTCTGAGAAGATTGTTGTGAGTGAGGCTCTTCCTCCCCTCATTTTAACCAAGTTTTACTGGAGCACCACCGAGAGTGTCCTGACCAAGTGCATCACCATCTGGTATGGGAATTACAAGGCAGCTGACCGCAAGTCCCTACAAAGGCTTGGGAGGGCTCTGCTGAAAGGATCCTTGGGGTCTCTCTTCCACCCATTAGAGATATTTATCAGGAGCGCTGTGTACACAGGGCCCTTAGCATTGTCAATGGTCTTTGATCTCTCTCATCTCTTTTATCTCCCACCATCAGACAGAAGTACTGTAGCATTAAGGCAAGAACTGCTGGATGGAAAACAATTTCTTCTCCCAGGCTATAAGACTACAGAACTCGCTGCCACCACCCAGGTCTCATCACGTACGAAGCGCCAGTAGCGTTATACTGTTCACTTTGTAACTTATATCGTATGTGTATCTGATTTCTTGTTAGTTTATTTGTGATATTACTTTATGTGTTATGCGTGTGAGTTAGATGTGCTGAGATGCATACCTTAGCCCAGAGGAACATCGTTTGATTTGGCAGTATACATGTGTACCATTGAATGACAATAAACTGACCTTGAACTTGAAAGTACTTACTGCCAAGCTCAAGGGCACCTTGTATCCCACTGTTAGAAGAGTGTTGAACAGTCCCCTAGTATGAATACATGAACTCTTGGCCTCAGAATCTGTCTCAGCACAGCTCTTGTGTCTCACTGTCCTCCTGCCTACACTGCACTTTCTCTGTAAATCTAACACTAGATTCTGCATTATTGCTGTTTTCCCTTGTACTACCTCAATGTGCGGTTGTCATGAATGTTATGCAAAACAAAATGTTTCATTGTACCTTGGTACTTCTGATAAGAATAAACCCATTTAGCATATCAGTCCAAACTGGCTAAACCCTTGACCAACACTCCTCTTGAAACATCTACCTGCGATTTCCTTTAGAATCTTAGCAGGTCAGGCAGCATCTATGGAAATTAATAGACAGTCAACACGTCAGGGTCTCAGCCCGAAAGGTTGACTGCCTATTCATTGCCACAGACGCTACCTGGCCTGCTGAGTAACTCCAGCATTTTGTATGTGTTGCTCTGGATTTCCAGCGTCTGCAGACTTTCTCATATCTATCCTTTAGAATCTTATTTACTTCAATGGAGTTGCTTCTTATTGTTCAAAACTTCAGAGTGTAAATCAATTTGCTTTGGTGTGTCCTTATGGGATCACATGGGGAACCTCCTTGAACTATCCCCAGGGAGGCTCTGCACATTCCTCTTTCTACAGAGACTACAACACTCCTGATGTGGCCTCAACAAGCTGGGGTTGGTATGGTAGCATAGTGGTCAGCACAACGCTTCACCGTACCAGCGACCTGGGTTCAATTCCAGTCGCTCTCTCCATTTCTGCTGGGAAATGGGTTTCTTCCCACGTTCGAAGGATGTAGGATAATTCACCATTGTAAATTAGTTAAATCAGGTGGGCCAGAAGGCTGAATCAATGAGTAAATAAATAAATGAATAAATTCCCCTCGACTCTCACTTCTCACTAGGTTCTTCACTCCCGTACTCCATCTCTGCAATATAAGTACATAGTGTTACTGAAAATAGAAACAGTAATTGCTAGAGATAAACTAGCAGGTGTCAGGGGAAGAAGTCAACAGTTCAGTTCTGAGATCCCTTGACTGAGCTGAGAAAGAGGGAGAGGAATTTCTCACACAGGGTGAGATAAGCTCCTTCCTCTCAGTTCCATTTACCTTCTGATCTGTCCATGGTTCCTGCACGTTTGGAACCATTGCTTCAGGATTCCAAAGCAAACAGGCATTTCCAGTTTCCTGCTGTTGCTCCACCTGTTTACATCCATCTGCAGACTCCTCAAGTTTCCACCTGGCGATATATCATCTATGAGCCTGGATAAGGTCCACCCTGCCTTTTCACCAGGGCCTGTAGCACACCTTGTGAACAACTCGGCTCAGTGCCACTCTATCACCAGCATGCCAGCCCAAAAATGAGGCAACTGTTTCTACGCTGGTCCATGGGCTCCTCTTATGCCAAAGTGGAGTAACACCTTATATTCTGTCTGGAAAGCCTCCAGCCTGATGGCATCGATTTCTCCTTCTGGTAAACACACTCCCAACCCCCTTCCTCTGTTCCCTGCTCTGATCTTTTATCTCTTCCCACAAGCCTATTACCTCCCCCTGGGTCCCCTCCTCTCCCTTTCTCCTATGGTCCATTCTCCTCTCCTATCAGATTCTTTCTTCTCCAGCCCTAACCTTTCCCATCCACTTGGCTCCACCTATCCAGCTAACCTCCCCCCCATCTTTTTATTCTAACATCTTCCCTCTTCCTTTCAGTCCTGAAGATGGGTCTCAGCCCGATACATGACTGTTTGTTCATTTCCCTAGATGACGTATCACATCAACTCCTGGCAGCTCCTGCAGCCAAGCTGATGCAAAATGTACTGCTTCGCATTCCTTTGGACCACATCCGCAAAGCCGAGAGTGGGATCTTAATGTCTGGGCAGCCCAGGATCTCCACATTCATCACCCAGGTCTGTGACCCCGGGTGCATCCATTGTCTACTTAGACAGACAGAGACATTAATAATTAGATGCTGCCTGACCTGCTCAGTTCCTCCAGCATTTTGTGTGTGTTGCTCTGGATTTCCAACAAGCACTTTCTCCTGTTTGTACTCTCGGCTTTCTGATCTCTAATCAGCCCTCAACCATGCGCCTTAATTCTTTGATCTAATGGCCTTAGTGAATGATTTTGAAAATTCAGTCCTACTATGTTCACTGGTTCCCCATCTGCCAAACCAAAACATTTTGAGATTAATTACAGGGCAATAGGATATTGTATTAGAGTGTTGCAAGGCCTACATTTGGAGATTACAGTGGGCAGTTGATCAATGATGGTCCATAGGCCTTCTGCTACACAATTGTCCTGTTGATTATGTCATATTGCCCAATCATCGAAGATGCATTTTCAGCCCATCTCATCCATGTTTACTGTAATAGTTATCTATGTCAACACGAGGAAATCTGCAGATGCTGGAAATTCAAACAACAACACACACAAAATGTTGGTGGAACACAGCAGGCCAGGCAGCATTTTGTGTGTATTGTAGTTATCTATGTCATCTCATTTAACTACACCCCCTCTGCCTTTCCTATACAGATTCCTGTTTGTTTTCAGAATCAGAATCCAGTTTATTATCACCAGCTTGTGGCGTGAAATTTGTTAACTTAGCAGCAGCAGTTCATTGCAATACATAATCTAGCAGAGAGAGAAAAAAATAATAATAAATAAACAAGTAAACCAGTTACGTATATTGAATAGATTATTTTAAAATGTGCAAAAACAGAAATACTGTAAACAGTATTAAAAAAATGAGTCAGGAATCAGATGGCAGAGGGGAAGAAGCTGTTCCTGAATCGCTGAGTGTGTGCCTTCTGGCTTCTGAAGTCTCCTACCTGACAGTAACAGTAAACATTATAAACATTGTAATTGTATCTGTCTCCACTATCTCCTCTGGCAGCTTGTTCCAAATATTCAGCACCCTGTGTGAAAAGCTCACCCCTCAGAAGGCCTTTTAAAATTCATAACATAAGAATATAAGAAATAGGAGGAGGAAGAGGCCATATGGCCCATCGAGCCTGCTCCGCCATTCAATAAGATTATGTCTGATCTGGCCATGGACTCATCTCCACCTACCTGCCTTTCCCCATAACCCTTAATTCCCCTATTATCCAAAATTCTATCCAACCTTGTCTTAAATACAATTACTGATGTAGCCTCCACTGCTTCATTGGGCAGAGAGTTCCACAGATTCACCACTCTCTGGGAAAAGCAGTTCCTCCTCATCTCAGTCCTAAATCCACTCCCCCAAATCTTGAGGCTATGCCCCCTAGTTCTAGTCTCACCTACCCGAGGAAACAACTTTCCTGCCTCTATCTTATCTATCCCTTTCACAATTTTATATGTATCTATAAGATCTCTCATTCTTCTGAATTCCAGTGAGTACAGTCCCAGGTGATTCAATCTCTCCTCATAGTCTAACCCCTTCATCTCTGGAATCAACCTGGTGAACCTCCTCTGCACCACCTCCAAAGCCAGTATTATCCTTCCTCAAGGAAGGAGACCAGAACTGCACGCAATACTCCAGGTGCAGCCTCTGAATTCGTTACTTTTCACCTTAAATCTGTACCCTCTAGTTCCACAATCCCTTGCCTGGGGGTTGGGGACCTTCATAATCTTATATGCCTTTATAAGGTCACCCCTCAGCTCCTATGTTCCAATGAGAATAAACCCAGCCTATCCAATCTCTCCTTGTAACTAAAACCCTCCATTCCAGGCAACATCTGTTGAACACCTTTTACATTCTCTATAATTATACACTTTCTGTAATTTAATTTTTCTATAGTTATCATGTATTGCATTGTACTGCTGCCTCAAAGTTAACAAATTTCATGACATATGATATTAAACCTGATTCTGTACTCTTACATCTTCACTACTCTAACCCACTCTATTACCACCTGTATTGCTGATTTCAGGGAGCTATTAACTGACATACCAGGGTCTTCCATTATTCCAGCATTCCTATGGTCCCTGCCATTTACTCTACATATCTCACCAGAATTTGACTCCACACTTGCCTGGAGTAAATTCCACCTGCCACTATTCTGCCCAACTTTCCACCTGATCTACCTTCCCCTGTGTCCTCAACCAGTCTTCATCACTCTCAACTATATCTTTTCCTTCCATCTTCTAAATCCAGAACACTTACGTTCTCATCCAAATCAAATACACGGAATGTCCCAGCACTGATCCCAGCAGTACTCCACTTGTTACAGGGTTCCAGTCAGAAGGTCAACCGTCCACCAGCCCCTGCTTACCACCACCAAGCCAATTTTGGATCCATTTTGCCAGCATGCCTCAGACTCCTTGAGCCCGAACTTTTTGGGACTAGTCTGGATAAAAAGCCTTGCTGACATCCGTGAAAACTGTGCCTACTGCTGTGACTTCTTCAGTTTTGTTTTCAGTGAGAAAAGAAAGGAAATGTTTATTCCATTAATCAGTGACAACTAATCTAAGTGTGGTCTCTCAGTGCACCCTGGGTCCAGAGCAATCCACTCAGACCTGACAGTCTCTTGGCCCTGGTGAACCTGTCACACATTTATGATTTATTAGAAAAACTGACAGATTTGCATTTATTTAAGGATACCACAATGTCTGAAAGCAATTTGTCAGTAACTAAATAAATTATTTGTAACCAATCCTTCATCAGCTGCTGATTGCAGTCTTGTTGCAAACACAGCATGTAAATTGAGCACAGCAAGCTCCCTGAACACGACGCCAGGGCAAGGTGGTCCTGCTGGTTCTGCTGGTGCTTTTAGTGATGTCCAGGATCAGTCTCCTGCTGCCTTCCCAGTTCCCATCTCATGGGTATGGCTGCCATCGCAATGCAGGTAGCTGGCCACTCTCACACAATGGCTCTGACTGCCAGTAGGTAGACGTGGCTCCTGGTTTACAAGACAAAGATCCGATTTTGCTCTCTCTCCGCAATGGTCACTCCTCCCTCCGAGGCTATGAAGACTGCCTGGGCTGCTGTGCTCCATGCCTACTTATATGGTGAACTGATAAGTGAGGCTTTGGGCCTACTCTGGATGGTTCCAGGACTCAGACCTGAGGACTCAATATTGGTTCACATTGTTGTTGTTTGCTTCAATTGTTTACATGATTTGCATTTTTTTTTTCTTTCCCTTGCGTGTTGGTCTTTTATTTTCTTTCTTTAATTGCATTCTTTTAGTTTTCTTGCTTTGTGGCAGCCTGTGAGCGAGGAAATCTCAAGGTTGTATAATTTATACATTCTTTGATAATAAATGTACTTTGAATCTTCGCAAATGTCTTTGACAACTGCAACAATCCCAGCAACTCTAGGAAAATGGTCAGAATTTTGCAAATATTGTGAAAAAAAATGGAAAATGTTATTTTTAAGCACTTAACCTTTTTTAGTAGGCTGTCAAATGGAGAGTGGGGAAGATGGCACTGCTCTCTCAGTACCAGGAGGAGACTGTTGGAGCAGCCGGGGGGTCCACATAGTTTCCAATGAATAGGATTTATGTGGGGGTGTTCTACAGTGGGGCTGGTGATGTGGGGAGATATACTCCAGTCACTAGAGGATATGGTCCCAGGAGCCTCTCTGGATTGTGCCTTGTGATTTCTTTACTTTTCCAGTACAGTGTTAGCTTTTCTTTAGATCCAAAGGATCCTTCGATGCACTGCATAGCATCAGGGGACAGAGGTGGATAGTCAGCGCATCTAGAAGACATTCTTCCTGAGACAGTCTGGCCCTTACATCTCTTCCAACCTCTCCACCCAGCTGGCACTACCACACAAAATGGCTGCTTGACGTGTGCCCTCAGATCCAAGTCTCTGAACAGATCAACCCTCCGCACTTCCATATCATTCTTAAAGTGCTTCACATAAGTGCAAACACGGAACTAGAACCTGAAACTCCCCACCAATTGAATTCTAGAATAAAAACAGATAGAGCATTTTGCAACTTACTTTGAACAATTTTACGTGCACTCTGCAGAGAGATATGTTGCTCAGCACATCAGCTTCAGCCATACCTTCCCTTATCCTTCCTAACTCCCATCAGCACAACCCTCTAATCACTTGCTCCCTCTATTAGCCATGAAATGTCTCCTTGCTAGCTACCTCTATGGTCCTAAACGTAACTGTGGTGAACTACATATGCCTGTCTGGACACGCCCCCTGCTGACTACTCCTGTGGCTCCTCCCACAGACCCCGGTATAAAGGCGATTGAGGTCTGAGCCCGGCCTCTCTGTCTCCAGGATGTAGTATGGTGGTCAACCACTGCTTGTTCCTTCTTCCGGTCAATAAAAGCCAATATCTCGCCTTTACGTCTCAGAGAGAGTTATTGATGGTGCATCAATCGTGACATCCTTCGCACTATGAAGTGAAAAAGGTAAATTCCCATCTCATTCCTGGCTGGTCAGCTTTTCTCTTTCCTGGCTTCTGTCTTCATGCTGGGAGGTCATCTCCTTGTAGAGAGAGGCAGGTTACCTGTCCTCTCCTGATAGCTCCACTTACTGTGGACAAGAACTGTGAACTTGGCACAAGAGTTCAAAGTTCAAAGTAAATTCATTATCAAAGTGCATGAATGTCACTATACACAACCCTGATGTCTTGCAGGCATACTCAATAAATCCATAATAGAACAGTATCGATAATAGAATCAATGAAAGACCGCACCAACTTGGGTATTCAACCAGTGTGCAAAAGACAACAAACTATGCGTACAAAAATAAATAAGAATAATAATAAATAATCAATAAATATCAAGAACATGAGATGAAAGAGTCCTTGAAAGTGAGTCCTTAGGTTGTGGGAACCCCACAATGATGGGGTATGTGATCTCAGTGAAGTTATACCCTTTGGTTGAAGAGCCAGCTGGTTGAGGGGTAATAACTGTTACTGAATTTGGTGGTGTGAGTCCTGAGGCTCCTGTACCTCCTTCCTGATGGCGGCAGCAAGAAGAGAGCAATTCCTGGTTGGTGGGAACCCTTGATGATGATGCTGCTTTCCTGCGACTATGCTTCGTGTAGATGTGCTCAATGTTTGGGAGGGCTTTACCCATAATGGACTGGGCTGTATCCACTACTTTTTGTAGAATTTTCCATTCAAGGGCATTGGTGTTCCCATACCAGGTTGTGATGAAGCCAGTCAATACACTCTCCACTACACAGCTATAGAAGTTTGTTAAAGTTTTGCATATCATGCCGAATCTACATAAACTACTATGGATGGAGTGGCACTGCCGTGTTTTTGTCATAATTGCACTTACATGCTGGGCCCAGGACAGGTCCTCAGAGATAATAACACTGAGGAATTTGAAGTCGCTAATCCTCTCCACCTCTGATCACCCTCTGAACTTTTGCTGACAATCAAGAATTGTTCAATTGGATAACAAGATGTATGTTGGCTTTGCAGTTGGTGCCCAATGCTGAAAGCCAACGACAGGTGTAAGGGTGAGACTGCTTGGAGATGAAGGTCTTGGAGAACTTTGGAGAACTGACAATGGGAACTCAAGACCTGCCAAAAACAGGACCATCTTGCTTTATTCCTTGATGACAAAAGAGACTACTCATGCTTGAATCTGGGGCAACAAAGAAGCTGGAGGAACTCAATAGGTCAAGCAAGATCTGCAGAGGAAAATGGGCAAGACCCTTCACCTGGGCTGAGAGAGGGGGGAAAAGTAGCCGGTACAGAGAAATGATAAGAAGGGATGGAATAGGACCAGACAAGCCATAGGTCCATCCAGAGGAGGTGATGATAGATGATGGAGTGAAGAGTGGGACTAACAACAGAAGCTGATAGGTGGAGGTAATAAAGGGCTACAGATGGTGGAATCAGATAGGAAAAGAAGATGGAAGATGGAAATAAGCAAAGAAGGTGGAGAGGGGACCCAATGGACAGATGATGTGGATGGAGGAGGTGCAGGGTAAAGGGGAGATTGGAGGCTGGGGTGGGTGTAGGAGGAACTGGGTGGATTAGGAGGAGGGAGGCAGGGAGGGAGAGGGAGAGGGAGAGGGAGAGAGGGAGAGAGAGAGGGAGGGAGAGGGAGAGAGGGGGGAGGGAGAGAGAGGGAGAGGGAGAGGGAGAGGGAGAGGGAGAGGGAGAGGGAGAGAGAGAGAGAGAGAGAGAGAGAGAGAGAGAGAGAGAGAGAGACATGAACAGAGGAGCAGGTTACCTGAAATTGGAGAATTCAATGTTGACTCTGCAAATTTTACAACACCCATTCAGAATACCAGGTGCTGGTCCTCTGATTTGTGACTGGCCTCACCCTGGCAGTGGAGGACGCCAAGGACTGTTAGGTCAGTGTAGCAAAGGGAAGCGAATTAAAATGGCTGGTGAGCACAGGCACAATACGGTCACCTAGCCTGTGTTCGGTCTCACTGATGTAGAGGAGGCCACAACACGTGTATCAAATGCGATAAACCAGATTGGAGGAGATGCAGGTGAATGTCTCCCACACCTGAGACAGCTGTGGGGACTTGGATGGTGGCGAGGGAGGAAATGGAGGGGCAGACATTATGCCTCAGTATTTCTATCACACCTCTGTGATTTGCCTCCACATCTACTCTGCTACCTCCCACTGACTACTGGGACCCCCAACACAATGATTATCCTTTTGCATTTCCTTGGGGCCTTCTTTATTGATTTATTTAGAGGTATATCTCCTTCAGCCCAACAAGCTCACACTGCCCAGTTATACTCATGTGACCAATTAATCTACTAGCCCGTACGTCTTTGGAACATGAGAGGAAACCGAGGGAGCCCACCCAGTCATGGGGAGAATGTCTAAACTCTTTATAGACAGCGCAGGAATCGAGACCTGATTGCTGACATGTTAATAGTGTTATGCTAACCACTACGCTACCATGAGGGTCTTTTAGCCTCATCACTGTAATGCCGTCTCTCTGCTAGGACTCAAGAAGATTCCAGGCGCTGGAACGTGAGATGCCAGTCCTGGTTTTCCTTCAACCATCGCTCTGTGACAGCCCAACATTGCAATCCCTCTGTGAATGAGCCTGAAGATAAATGGCCACAAAATGAGTCACACTAAAAAGAGTAATATTACCACTCAGACATATCGGCTTTTGTCTGGGGATAGATGGGCAGGGAGCTGGTGTGAGAATAGATCGAAGTGAAGATAGATGGAGAGGGAGAGATAGGATTGTGGGTAAAATGGTTCAAAGGTCATAAAGTCAGAATGTTTTACAACAACTGAAACTTCTTAAGTCAGAGACATGAGAGATTTTGCAGATGCTGGAAATCTTGAGCAACACACACACACACACACACACACACATTCCTGGGGGAGCTGAAGAAGGGCCCCAGCCTGAGATGTCAACTGTTCATTTCCCTCCATTAACGCTGCCCGACCTGCTGAGTTTTCCTAGCATTTTGCGAGTGTTGCCTGACCTTTCTGAAGTTGGCTGTTTCCCAAGGGTCAGTAGCCGGAGGACAGCAACTGGAAGGACGTGGGGAGAAAGCCCGAAGTAAACACGGAATTGCTCCTACGCTGGGAATTGGTGAGGTCTGCAAGCTCTGCTGGAGGAGACACATTGAGGTGAAACTTTTGAAAAGAGAGCTGGTTAGACTGCTGAAAAAGGTGAAAATTGCAGGGCTAATGAGAATTGCGGCTAATTGCCAAGCACTTTTGAAATGCTGACGCGTGTGTTGGGATGAGGGGCTTCTTGTTCCTTGAGTTTAAAATTCTGCTGTTGTAACAAGATTGCAAAATACAGAGTGCTAATGAAACACTTCTAAAAATGTATTAATTTCCAATAATAAATGTAGAGGGAGTAATTATTAATACAGTCCATTAATAGGACAAGGTAAAATACATATCTAATTAGGAAGATCAGATTTCTATGTCTAAACAAGCACAACTTGGAAACTATACTTACACCAACAATAAAATAGAATCTTACTTTGATGAAATTCAGAGAATGATCATTATCCTATTAGCAACAACATTAATGTTTAGTGTAATTGCATACCAATTATATATGTAAATTCTGCTAATCTGAAGATATGCTAATATGAGGCGTGGTGGATTGTAAACCACCTCTTCGCAGTTCTCTGGCGTCCGCTCTATGAGACACAGTGCTTGCCAAGGAAACATTCGCGGGTTTTAATGGCTTCCGTCAAGAATGGATTGGACCATCTGATGGTGTCCCCAGGCCGGGGGATTTTCACCGACTCTGCCCTCTGACGAAGAGAGACGAGAGCACCAGTGTTCGGGGTCTTCCTCTCAAATTCACCCTGCGACTGCATGGATTTTCCTCCCCAGTCCCAAATACTTTTGGGATGCAGAGAGTACTAGAGCACGAAAACAGGCCCTTCAGCCCATATGGCCCATACTGACCAACATACCCACCTAAGCTAGTCCCAAATGCCCACATTTGCCCCCTAACCCTCTCTAAACCTTTTCTACCTACATGCCTGACCAAATGACTTTTATGCTGATGACTTGTCCTGACGAACGGTCTGGGCCCAAAACGTCAACTGTACTTCTTCCTATAGATGCTGCCTGGCCTGCTGCGATCCACCGGCATTTTGTGTGTGTGGTTTGAATTTCAAGAATCTGCAGCTTTCCTCATGTTTGACTTTTATACTAATTCGTATAATTTATTTAGCAATACAGTACAGAGAAGGCCATTCGGGCCCTTTGAGCCACGTTGCCCCAGACAAACCTCATTGACCCTGACCTAATCACGGGACAATTTACAATGATCCTGTTAACCTACCTGGTATGACATTGGACTGTGGGAGGAAACTGGAGTTCCAGGGGAAAACTCATATGGGGAGGACGTACAGAGTCTGCTTACAGGGCGGTGCTGGAATTGAACTCCGAGCTCCAGAATGCCTTGAGCTGTAAAAGCCTTGCGCCAACCAATACGCTACCGTGGCATCTACTAACACTACTACAGCACCAGGGACCCCGGTTCAGTTTTGCCGCTGTCTGTGGGGCGTTTGTTCTTCCTCCCTGCGACTACGTGGGTTTCTCCCGGCTGCTCTGGTTTCCACCTATATCCCAATGACGCACCGGTCAATCGGTCAGTTGGTCGACACATGGGTATAATTGGGTGGCACGGGCTTGTTGGGCTGAAGGGCCTGTTCCCATGCCATATCTCTCAATAAGCAACAATAAGTGTTTGTGTTCCCACCTCTACCACCTCCAAGTACCCACTATGTCCACTTTAAATCATCCCCCTCCCACCTTAATCCCATGTCCTCTGGTTTTTGTCCCTTTTCCTGGGAGGTTAACTGCTCGTTGTAAATTGCCTCAAGTGCGTAGGTGGATGGTGGTAGACTCTGTTGGTGTTTGTGGGGGGGGGGGAATGCGTGGGGAATGTAGGAGAGAATAGGGTTCAAGAGAAATCACTGGGTGAGTGAGATAGCTCCAAGACTGGACAAAGCCTAAATGGGCTGAATGGCCTCCTTCTGTATTGGGAGAAACTTAGATCTGAGAACAGCTGGGCTGCGGAGCTGGGGGTCATGCCCAGAAACTGGATTGGAGGGTCAGCCTCCAGCTTCGAACGCCAAGCTCCCACAGACGATCTGCCCCATGGGAAGAGCAAACCCCCTCGAACAGCCATGCTAAACAAAATGGCCGCCGGGCCACCCAAGCCTCCCCCCTTACACCAGCTTGTTCCGTTCATTATGGAAACATCCACAAACCTGGCTACTCCTTTACGATGCAATCTTCATGTATTTTGTAATTTATAGTAATTTTTAAGTCTTCCACTGTGCCGTTACTTCAAAACACCAAATTTCATGTCATTTAAGTCAGAATCGGAGTCAGGTTTAATATCACTGGCATACGTCGTGAAATTTTATGATTGTGCTGCAGCAGTACAGTTCAATGGAAGATAATATAGAAAAAACTGCAATTTACAGTAAGTATATATTTACATTAAATAGTTCAATTAAATAAGTAGTGCAAAAACAGAACTTAAAGAAAATAGTGAGGTAGTGTTCATGGGTTCAATGTCCATTCAGATGAGAGAGGGGAAGAAGCTGTTCCTGAATCATTGAGTGTGTGTTTTCAGGCTTCTGTACCTTCTTCCTGATGGTAGCAATGAGAAGAGGGCATGTCCTGGGTGGTGGGGGTCCTTAATGACAGATGACCACCACTTGCGATGCCCTGGAGAGAACTGAGGAGATGCTGTCAGCTTCTTCCCAGACTGGAGAGCGTCACACAAGTAAAATGGTTTTGTAGATGGAGAAACGTGTGGTGAAAGATGGTGAAGGGTGAGTGCCTTCACTCAAGTGTTCGTTGGCACAGAATGATTCATTTGGACAATGTCCACCCTGACTTCTAGCTGACATCTGTTTTTTATCCATTGGTACTCAAATCAGCCGCTGCACTTTCTACAACAGCAACTACAGTCCAGAAATGTCGATTGCCCAGAAGGGTCTTGGCCCAAAATGCCAGCTGTTTATTCCCCTACGTAGCTGCTGCTTGACCTGCTGAATTCATCCAGTATTTGTGTCTTTTGCGATATCTCAAGCTGCTGTGTCTTAGTTTAGAGGAGAAAGGGATTCTCACAGCCACCTACATGGGGCCGCACCCGACTCAACAATTTAGATGAAGGCATTGAGAATAACATCAGCAAATTTGCTGATGATACTAAGCTGGGTGGCAGTGTGACATGTGATGAAGATGTTAGGAGAATTCAGGGTGACTTGGATAGGCTGGGTGAGTGGGCAGATACTTGGCAGATGTCGTTTAATGTGAATAAGTGTGAGGTTATCCACTTTGGGAGTAAGAACAGGAAGGCAGATTATTATCTAAACAGTGTAGAGTTAGGTAAGGGAGAAATACAAAGAGATCTAGGAGTCCTTGTTCATCAGTCACTGAAGGTGAATGAGCAAGTGCAGCAGGCAGTGAAGAAAGCTAATGGAATGTTGGCCTTTATTACAAAGGGAATTGAGTACAAGAGCAAGGAAATCCTCCTGCATTTGTAGAGAGCCCTGGTGAGACCACATCTGGAGTATTGTGTACAATTTTGGTCTCCAGGGTTACGGAAGGACATCCCGGCTGTAGAGGAAGTGCAGCATAGATTCATGAGGTTAATTCCTGGGATGTCTGGACTGTCTTATGCAGAGAGGTTGGAGAGACTGGGCTTGTACACGCTGGAATTAAGGAGATTGAGAGGGGATCTGATTGAAACATATAAGATTATTAAGGGATTGGACAAGATAGAGGCAGGAAATATGTTCCAGATGCTGGGAAAGTCCAGTACCAGAGGGCATGGTTTGAGAATAAGGGGTAGGTCATTTAGGACAGAGTTAAGGAAAAACTTCTTCTCCCAGAGAGTTGTGGGGGTGTGGAATGCACTGCCTCAGAAGGTAGTGGAGGCCAATTCTCTGGATGCTTTCAAGAAGGAGCTAGATAGGTATCTTATGGGTAGGGGAATCAAGGGATATGGGGACAAGGCAGGAACCGGGTATTGATAGTAGTTGATCAGGCATGATCTCAAAATGGCGGTGCAGGCTCGAAGGGCCAAATGGTCTACTTCTGCACCTATTGTCTATTGTCCGTTGACTCGATGAAGAGCCTGTGCCATTATCCAGGAAAGAAAGGAAGCAATCAGGAATGGAGTGAAGATCTCTCCACATAAATGCCTGACAACACCAATGTCCCCCTGTTCCATCTGGAGATAAATCAGACAGAATGGCACTGAGAGTGGGGTCAGGGTTCATGGGTGTGGAGGCCTCAGGCCCAGTAACTGTTGGTCCTTGAAGGAGAGATCTGACACTCTCATCTGAACAGGCTGCTTCACGACCAGCCGACCATCCTGGATGGAGATTTGCCTCAGCAGCAGGAAATGTGTCAACGAATTCTGGACAGGCGGTCAGAAACCAAATAAGGTTCTCCTCAAGCTGTTACAAAGTAAATCAGGTTATCTGGTACCTTAAGGTTGTTATAGCGGGGGGTGGGGAGTGGTTGGGGTGGTAATGGGGACAAGCTCCCACTATCTATTAAATGCTCCCGATACAACTCAAAGAGCCTCTGACAACCAAGTCCTGCCCCCGGCCTCCAAATGTGGCTTAGCTACGAAGCCTGGCGGAAACATTTCTATTGTTGGGAGAATAGGCAAAGGTGGGTTGCTGGTGCCTTAAAACCAGTCGCTTTGTGTAGATGGGGCTCATCAGCTGTGGTTGGCAGCTCATCTAGGAGTAGGAAAACTCTGATCTCAAACCCCCGCTGCCTTGTGGCTATACCCACTCAGGGGCAAGGCTTCAGGAGGAAATCCCGAGGGTAAATTCTGGAAATGAGACCCTAAAGCAATCCTACATTGAGTTCAATGTTGACTGACAACATCGGTGACGCTGCTGGTACCAAATTGTATCGGTCTCTGCTGTTCCTTTGAGTTCAACAGATGTGTAGAGAGGGGGGAGCCCGCTACATGGGCAACAGCTTGTTCTCCATATTGTACTGCCCAGGCTTGTGTATCTCGACAGCTACGATGTAACATCCATGGTTGACCCATATCCACAGAGGTCTCACTCAGACAGAGAGAGAGAGACAGTCATTCAGACAGAGACAGACAGTCACTCAGACAGAGAGAAAGACAGTCACTCAGACAGAGAGAGACAGACAGTCACTCGAATAGAAAGACAGGCTGCCAGACAGAGAAACAGACAGTCACTCGGACGGCTAGTCTGACAGACAGACTGTCAGACAGAAAGATGGGCAGTCACTCGGCCAGAGACAAGAATTAGGAAGACATCAAGTGGACACACAGACAGTTAAACCAACAGGTCGGCAAAAAGGTACTGAAGCATTCGGACTCACACAACCAGACTGTGCAACAGTTTCTTCCCCCAAGTCATCAGACTCCTCAATACTCAGAGTCTAGACTGACATCTACATCATTTATTATTATATTGTAATTTGTCCTCCACTGTGCCGATTGTCTTGTTTATTAACAGTGCCCTGCACTGTTCTGTGCACTTTATGTAGTCCTGTGCAGGTCTGTAGCCTAGTGCAGTTTTTATGTTGTTTTACGTTGTCCAGTGTAGCCTTGTGCTGTCTCACATAGTCTAGTGTAGTTTTGTGTTGTTTTATGTAGCACCAGGGTCCTGGAGGAACGTTGTTTAATTTTTACTGTGTACTGTACCAGCAGCTTATGGTCGAAATGACAATAAACTTGACTTGAACAGAGAGACAGTCACTCAGGCATGGAGAGAACGTCTCCATTAGTTGGAGAGTCTAGGATTAGAGGGAATTCCCTTTAGAACTGGGAAGAGGAGGAATTTCTTCAGCCAGGAGGTGGTGAATCTGTGGACTTTGTTGCCACAAGGGTTGTGGAGACCAAGTCACTGTTGTACAGAAGGCAGAGACTGATAATTTCTTGACTGGTGAAGGGGTTAAGAGTTATGGAAACAAGGCAGGAGAATTGGGTTAACAACTGGCCAAGTGGTCTAATTCTGCTCCGCCAGTCAGACACCGATAGATAGACAAATTTATCGTAAACCATGTAGTTTAACAGAGTGTTTCAAAGCTTCTGGGTTCAGAGAGGCTCCATATTACAAAGAAACAGAATGACTTAGACGTACAGAGAGAAGTTGCTCTACACAGTTGGTCCATCCTGACATGAGTCAACAATCCTCCGCCCTTCTCCTCATCATCCCTTCCACCTCTGCCGCTCTCTCCTCCCTCACACGTGAGGAGGAGATGATTCTTCCTCCAATTCGCCCTATTGTGCCTTTGGGCTGAGACATTTTCCCAGAATTCCCTCTGGCTGAACAGTGACCGTTCTTTTTACTTAATAATTTATTTAGGGGTACAGCGAGGTAACAGGTCCTGCAGCCTGCACCGCCCAATCACATCCTTGTGGCCAGTTAACTTATTAACCCACACTTCTCTGGACTAACAGAGGAAACAGGAGCACCCGGAGGAAATTCCCATGGTAGCAGGGAGAAGGTACAATTTCCTTACTGACAGCAGCGGAATTGTACCTGGGTCCTCGGCGCTGTAAACTCTACGCCTGGAGATCAGCTGTGGATCTCTCACAGATGGAAGCATCCAGTCTGAACCATCTTGTACTGGATTGCATTTCACTTCTAATGGCATGTGGCATTGACCTGGATAGTAGTCTAGCGCCTGTGGAGATCATTAAATACCCTGCCGAACATCAACCTCACCCACGCTGATGAAGTAAGACAATGTTAGCTGAATGTAATGCAGGCTCTCCAGGGCAGCATTGATGGACTTGTTCCCATCACTGGGAGCTTCTGGGCCATGTCCAGTACCAGTACCTTTAGAAAGAAACCTCCAGTTTGAATTGTTCTTCTGCAGATATTGGTAATAGACACGAAGGCACTGGAACCTGGAGCAATGGTAGCGTAGCAGTTAGCGCAATGCTATTACGGCTCAGGGCGTTGCAGAGCTGGGAGTTCAATTCCGGTGCCGCCTATAAGGAATTCACATGTTCTCCCCACGGACCGCGTGTGTTCCCTCCGGGCGTGCCAGTTTCCCCCCACAGTCCAGCGACATGCCGGTTAGTAGGTTAATTGTTCATTGTAATTTGTCCTGTGATCAGGCTTGGGTTAAATAGGTGGGTTGCTAGGCAGTGCGGCATGTTGGGCTGGGAGGGCCTGTACCTCTAATGAATACATAAGCCTGCAATCTGCTGGAGGAACTCAACAGGTCGAGCAGCATCTGTAAAGGGAAAGGAGTTGGGTCAAGAGTGGATAAAAGGCCCAAGGGGATGTCTAAGAGGAAGGGAAGAGTTGAAGACTCGAGAAGAGGGTCATGAGTGGAAGGAGGTGGTAGGGGATGAGGATTCCTTGCCAAAGAAATAGGCACGGAGGCAGGGATGATGGAAGAGGACCTTCACATCATTATGGGCCTGCAGCTCATTGAGATGTGGCTGCAGGGGTGCATTAAGATTCGATGTTGACACTTCATTTCATTCTCCCCACCCTCACAGATGTCTCTTCACCCAGTGAGTTCCTCCAGTGGATAGGTTGTTGTAAAAACAATCATTAGGAGAATGGTTGCTCAAGGAAGGGGAAGTCGAGGGAACAAACACCCATCCTCATTGAGGGATAGGTAGTGGAAAGGGTGAGCAGTTTCAAAGTCCTGGGTGTCAAGAGGAATTAACAAGAGGAATTGAGTATAGGAGTAAAGAGATCCTTCTGCAGCTGTACAGGGCCCTGGTGAGACCACACCTGGAGTATTGTGTGCAGTTTTGGTCTCCAAATTTGAGGAAGGACATTCTTGCTATTGAGGGAGTGCAGCACAAGGTTAATTCCTGGAATAGTGGGACTGTCATATGTTGAAAGATTGGAGCAACTGGGTTTGTATACACTGGAATTTAGAAGGATGAGAGGGGATCTGATTGAGACATATAAGATTATTAAGGGATTGGACACGCTGGAGGTAGGAAGTATGTTCCCGCTGATGGGTGAGTCCAGAACTAGAGGCCACAGTTTAATAATAAGGGGTAGGCCATTTAGAACTGAGATGCGGAAAAACTTTTTCACCCAGAGAGTGGTGGATATGTGGAATGCTCTGCCCCAGAAGGCAGTGGAGGCCAAGTCTCTGGATGCATTCAAGAAAGAGGTAGATAGAGCTCTTATAGATAGCGGGGTCAAGGGGTATGGGGAGAGGGCAGGAACGGGGTACTGATTCTGTATGATCAGCCATGATCACAGTGAATGGCGGTGCCGGCTAGAAGGGCCGAATGGCCTACTCCTGCACCCATTATCTATTGTCAACAGCTCTGTGGACATACCCTGACCCTAACATCTTGATGCAGTTACAAAGAAAGCACGACAGTGGCAATATTTCATTAGGAGTTTGAGGAGGTTTGGTATGTCACCAAAGACACTCACAAATGTCTACAGATGTACCATGGAGAACATTCCAACTGGTTGCATCACTGTCTGGTATGGAGAGGCCCCTGCACAGGATTGGAAAAAGCTGCAGAAAGCTGCAAACTCAGCCAGCTACATCATGGGCACTACCTCCCCAGCATCCAGGACACCTTCAAAAGGCAAGGTCTCAAAAAGGCGGCATCCATTATTAAGGACTTCCATCACTCAGGACATGCCCTCATCTCATTGCTACCATCAAGGAGGAGGTACAGGAGCCTGAAGACACACACTCAATGTTTCAGGAACAGCTTCTTCTCCACCACCATCAGATTTCCAAATGGAAAATGCATACCACCTCACTTCTTTTTTCTTTCTTTGCTTTTTTTGCTCTACTTATTTAATTTATATTGGTGTGTGTGCATGTGTGGTGGAGTTGTCGGGGCGCTGTCATGACGAGCTTTTTGCACTGATCTTTTTGGAGATTGCTCATCATACAGCATGTCTTGGGCATCTGAAACCTGGCGGAGCCTGTCCTTCTCCAGGTTTTTGGAGCCGGCTGGATTTGAACTCGGGTGCCTTTGCTCAGAAGTCCGACGCTGATGCCACTACGCCACCGTATATATTCAGATTCAAAGCACAATATTATCAATGTATGTATGTTGTATACAACCCTGAGATTTCTCTTCCCACAGACAGCCACAAAACAAGGAAACACCGAGGAACCTGTTCAAAGAAAACAGCAAACACCCACAACACAAAAAACACTAAATCACACAAACGGCAAAACAACAAGCCAGTAACACACTGAGTTTTAAACTGCAGAGTCCTGGAAGCTGTCTGGGATGTTCGGTTCAGTTCTATTCAGCGCCGTATCATTCGTTGGCTGCAGGCCGCAGGGCTAGTCTGCCCCGCTTAAAATTGTACAAAATTAAAAAAGGAGTAACTGGAAATCTGAAACACAGATGAACCGCAGATCCTCTATAAACGAGTCCAATCCACGTACTGTGCCAGTCGAACCTCGCCCAAGACCCAAGACTCTGGCAGCAGCAAGCGAGAGGGAGAGGGAGGCCGGGGAAACGCAGGCGCTGAACACCTGCTTACCTTCCGCTCTCAGCCTCATTGATTTCAATCTTGCTCAACATATGTACTTGGTATAATTTACAGTTTTATATTATTATGCATTGCAATGTACTGCTGCCACAAAACAACAAGTTTCACGACCTGATTCTGATCTGAGGATTCAGTTCGTGTGCAGTTAGCAGGAGGAGAGTCCATCTTAACGAAATACCTATTGCTGCATGACAAAAAGAAACCAGGATCGTCTAAGGCTGGGTTTCGGGGAGATAGTTCCTCAATGAGGAATATTGCATACCATGCCACATCCCAGTGTTTAGCAGCAATGAAACCTCCCAGTTAATGAGTCACAGTGCTTGCTTCAGCTCTCAGTTTAACTCCAGATAGGATTGATGAGCTGTGGAGCAGTGTGTGGGTAGCAATTGTACGGGGAGGAGCGGACACAGAGCTTTAGATCACAGAGAGGGGCCCCTCAAACCAGCATCCCTGCCGATCTGTTTGCCCATTTACATTAATCCCATTTCCCTGTATTCTTCTCCATCCTGCTTATTTAATAGTCTTTAAGTGTTTGTTGAACACAGCAATTGTATCTGATTCCAACACCCCCTCTGGCAGCGCCCTCCACTCGGCAAAGTAGAAATGTGTGGACAACGGAGAGAGTGGTGGTTTGGAGAGGTTGGGGTGACGTGCGTTTGCAGGGAGTGTCAAATGGTGGCTTGACTGCCAGGGATTGATGATGAAGGTGGGCAGTAGTGGGGGTGGGTTGGGGGGGGGGCAAGCTAGTTAGGAGGATATTTGCTGTGAGAAGGATGATAGGGTGGGGTTAGCCAGCGTGAGTAGATGTTGGACACTCATGGGGTATCAGCTCTGAGGGAAAATGGACCCAGAGCTTTCCTGGCGTACATGACAAACAAACTCTTCTTGGGCTTCCAGCCGGGAACAAGTATAGATTTTAACCAATGTTTCAATGACGAACTCGGCCATCTTCATCAGGGATAATGTCTAGGCTGGTGGTATATATAGAAACATAGAAAACCTACAGCACAATACAGGCCCTTCGGCCCAAAAAGTTGTGCTGAACATGTCCCTACCTTAGAAATTACTAGGCTTACCATAGCCCTCTATTTTTCAAAGCTCCATGTACCTATCCAAAAGCCTCTTAAAAGACCCCATCATATCTGCCTCCACCACCGTCGCTGGCAGCCCATTCCACTCTCTCACCACTCACTGAGTAAAAAACTTACCCCTGATATCTCCTCTGTACCTACACCCCAGCATCTTAAACCTGTGTCCTTTTGTGGCAACTATTTCAGCCCTGGGAAAAAGCTTCTGACTATCCACACGATCAATGCCTCTCATCATCTTGTACACCTCTATCAGGTCACCTCTCATCCTCTGTCGCTCCAAGGAGAAAAGGCCAAGTTTACTCAACCTATTCTCATAAGGCAATCCAGGCAACATCCTTGTTGCTCTCCTCTTCAACCTTTCTATGGTTTCCACGTCCTTCCAGTAGTGAGGCGACCAGAATTGAGCACAGTACTCCAAGTGGGGTCTGACCAGGGTCCTATATAGCTGCAACATTACCTCTCAGCTCCTAAATTCAATTCCACGATTGATGAAGCCCAATACACCATATGCCTTCTTAGCCACAGAGTCAACCTGTGCAGCTGCTTTGAGTGTCCTATGGACTCAGACCCCAAAATCCCTCTGATCCCCCACACTGCCAAGAGTCTTACCATTAATACTATATTCTGCCATCATATTTGACCTACCAAAATCAACCACTTCACACTTATCTGGGTCGAACTCCATCTGCCACTTCTCAACCCAGTTTTGCATCCTATCAATGTCCCGCTGTAACGTCTGACAGCCCTCCACACTATCCACAACACCTCCAACCTTTGTGTCATATATACCCCACTGTCATCCATCTCTCCTGATTGGTTAGTCCTCAACCAATTGGGTTTCCCCCATCCTACCTGGTTGTTATGAGCAGTTTAACTGGGAGGTTAGGTAGAAGGTTGTTAACTAGGAGGATATCAGTTGTGGGAGGGCAAGGCAGTGGACTGTGTCTAGATGGACCGTCCAGCAAGGCCTTACATGAGGTCCAGTAAGGAAGATTAGACCACATGGGATCCAGGGAGAACTGGCTAAGTATATACATAATTGGAAGCAGAGGGTGGGGGTAGACAGGTGTTTAATTTTGGGGCTGTGTGCCACAGGGATCAGTGCTGGGCCCAATTGGGAGGTTACCACTTGGAGGTAGTAGCCCGCTTGTTTTCTTCAGGCGTTAATGTCACAGGCACACAGAGGAAAAGAAGGATGGTCATGGGTTCTCTGCAGTTCTTCAGGACATGGCGAGATCCCTCCCCAGCTGTGTGAATATTACTGGTTGCACACGGTACGAACACCTGACCCTTTGAGATGTGCTCTGAGCTTAGGCGCGCTGGTGAGGCAGTCCCTGGCAAACCTCCGCAAGCAAACACCGTAGCCAAAGATGGAGTCCAACAGCAACTTCCCATCTCCTCTCCCTAAATAAAATCCAAAGATCAAAGTCCCACTCACTACGAGGATGGCAAATCTTCGTAATCCTCAATCCCTGAGGGCTAAATAAGGGTTCGTTCCAAAGGGGGAGGTGGATGGATTACAGGATAGTAGAGACAGGCCCTTTGGCCCATCCAGTCTGTGATGAACATTTTAAACAACCTACTCTCATCGACCTGCACCTGGACCTTAACCCTCCACAACCCTCCCATCCATGTACCTATCCAAACTTCTTTTAAATGCTGAAGTTGAGCTCACATGCACCACAGGCGCTGGCAGTTCGTCCCACCCTCTCTGAGTGAAGAAGGTTCCCCTCATGTTCCCCTTCAACATTTCACCTTTCACCCTTAACCCGTGACCTCCAGTTGTAGTCCCACCCAAGCTGTGAATAGAGTGCAATGGAAGATTAGGATTATTTTACTGGCTGACAGAACAGGCCTGATGGGCTGAGTGGCCTCCCTGCTCCTGCTTCTTGTTTTTGCTCCCGCTGGGAACCATGGGAAACCCATATTCGTCTGAAGCCTGTCCTGTTTTTCCTTGGTCGGTCCCTCGGGGTTCATTCAGGTTCTGAAGTGATCAGTCCACTCAGACCCTTCTACAGGTGGGGCAAGAGACAGCTGATGTAGGCTTTGGAATTGGTCAACAATTGTCGCGTGGACAGAGGTACAAGGAAGAGCTTTGGCCTTCGTGTGATCCAGGTGGATCAGAAGCACACCGAAAGGGAAGCAGAGAAGATGCAGAGCAGGCAGACAGGTACAGTGCGAAGGTCTCTGCAAGATAAGTAGATCAAGGAGATCAAGAAGTTATCTTTTAGCATACGAGAGATCCTTTTGTAAGAGTGGGATTGATGTGCCCTCTGAGTCTGCTGGCACATGATCTCTCGCCTTGTAGATCCGCCTCATAGTAGGGTAAAAGGCTAGGGTAGAAGGTGACTTTGATCATGCTGGTTGCTTCTCTCAGATGTGGTTGGAGTCAATGGAGTGGGAAGCTGGCTTGCCTGACTGATTGCATCCACAAGTCTCCGCAATTCCTTGTGGTCTTGGCCAGATCAGTTGCCTGGCCAAGCTGTCAAGCATCCAGACAGGATCATCACCAACGCGAGAAAGTCCGGAGATGCTGGAAGGCCGCATGACGGGGGAGCTCAGCAGGCCAGGCAGCATCAATGGAAAAGAGCAAACAGTCAACGTTTCGGGCCGAGACCCTTCAGCAAATTGCGGGTGCTGATCCGGGTCAGACGCTGCCCAAGGTGCGTCAGGCAGTTTGGGAGAGGCTCACCCTTCCACCTGCAAAGGACAGAGGCCACTGCCATCTTCAAGCACCCTTTTCCTCAATAGACCAAAGGCCGTGCTGGCATATTGAAAGCTGTGGTGAATTTCCTCATCAGTATCTGTCTCCATTGGGAGCTGGCTCTCATGGTATGAGGACATCTCAAAATGAGCCTTTCTGGTTGGAGTGCAGGCTGTCCACTGGTACAGCAAGGAGGTATGCCAGAGGTGCTGTCGTACAGATGGAACAAAAACTAGATCTTTGCTCTCTCCCGTGAGCTGAGGAGATCTGGAGGAAGAGCTGGCTTGTTAGTTCCAGTGTCCTGATTCATACCGACCTCCCAGCACCATCATTCCCTGATGTTCTTTTCAGGGGGCTAAGTATGTGAAAATCGGTGCCGGCTGTCCCCTTCATCGTGGCAGTGTGAACATCACTAAATTCTTGTAGCTGTGAAACGCTCTCAGATGAGCTGAAAGTCTGGCAGGTGCTGTAGGGACACTTTCTCTCCAGTAGCAGTGGGTGCTCTGTGTCAGGCCGCTGGAGGTGCCCGGGGAGAGTGGGATCGTGCAACATCCTGGCTGTGCCCAGCAGGAAGGAGCGAACGCTTCTGGGAATGGCGTCACTTCCAGATGCTTACATGTCTACGGCAGTCCCCTGTCCTTGGTCCGGGAGAAGGAGGATCGCTGTGCTGTGGCACAGATAGTCAGTGGGAGTGCGATGTCACATCGCGCAGGGGAGACGACACCCACCCAGCAACGCTGCCTGTAGATCGGCAACACACTGTTGCTATTGGAAACTGCCTTGGTTGTTTCCATGGAAACACAGTAGTCTATGATGACCTACAGTGTGCCTGTAAATGTATCTGGACAGTGAGTCAATGCCAACAGCCCAGCGTGGTACCAGGAACTATGCAGGAGCATCATCCAGAGCAGCTGCAGAAACAGCGAAACGCTTGCCTTAATGCAGAGCCTTCTGTAACCAGTACACCATAACACACCATTGCAATACAGGCAAATGCAATCAGCACCAGTGTGCACAGAACAATCCCACAGAGCTGTTGAGGAACAAGCCGTAGGGGAGAAGTCCTATAATTGCCTTCACAGATCAGCCCTGGGAACTTTTACATCCAGAGTAAAGGGCAGGCAGCTCAGCTGTCCCAGCTCACCTGTAGGACAGCTCCTTTGGCAGTGAAACCCTCTCACCGAATGGCCTGCCTACCCTTGTACTGGGAAGTAAATCACAGGCTGTTAACCTTGCCTGACTGCACCCTGCCAGGTCACGTCTGCCACCCCTCGCTTTCCTTCCCCTTGTGCTTCGGAAGTTGCGCCTTCCTCCCGAACACACTCAAATTCCGGGAGGGGCTCGAGTGTGGGAGAGGA
Organism: Hypanus sabinus; assembly: GCF_030144855.1. Lineage (NCBI taxonomy): Eukaryota > Metazoa > Chordata > Chondrichthyes > Myliobatiformes > Dasyatidae > Hypanus > Hypanus sabinus. Next base: position 19,267,586 of record NC_082734.1, read on the forward strand.
GGGTGAAGGCTGTATGCACACTGATGGGATTAGTTTGCTGAGTTCACCACAGGATTGTTTGTTTTTAGTTAGAGATACAGCATGATACCAGGCCCTTCTTGCCCAACGAGCCCACGATGCTCAATTACACCCTGTCTAATTAATCTACTAACCCGTGACTCTCTGGAATCTGGGAGAAAACCAGAGCTCCAGGAGGAAACCCGCGCAGTCATAGGGAGACAGGGGCGGAACTGAAGATGGGTCACTGGCATTGTAACAACGTTAGGCTAACTACTATGCTACCATACCGAACTAACTGATACTCCTCTCCTCCAACTAGAGGCAACCTCATCTTCTCGTCACTCGCTCCCCATCACAGCTGTTCCTGTGGTCCATGTGTACAAGCTTTCTTCAAGAAGGCCCGCTAATTATCAAGGCAGTGATCTGGGAATAAATCACAATTCCTGGACAATTCTAGAAGGTTTGGAATCCTCTCCGACTGGCATGAATATACAGAAATAGTGCAGATGCTGGAAACCTGAAATAAAAATGCCAAATGCTGGAAGCGCTCAGCTGGCCAGGCAGCATCTGTAGAAAAGGACACATTTCAAGATCTGGTTTGAGATCCTTCATCAGATGCTGTCTGACCTTCTCTGTCTTCCCAACATTTTCTCTTTCTAATGTTCTGCTCTAACTGACCTTTAACCTCTCCTCCCATTCCCTCCCCAGAATACCAGCCTGTCATGTTCAGACCTGGGGTAAGGGTCCATATGTCTGACAGGGAGCAGAGGTTTGCTGGAAGGCAGACAATAAAGGTGGTGTAGTGGCATCAGCACCAGACTTCAAGGTGAATGGTCATGAGTTCGAATCTGGCCAGCCCCTTGCACGCTTTCCATCTGTACTGGGTTGGCCATCGAGCTAGCAACTCGGCCTCATTAAAAAAAACAGACAAATGCTGAGGAAACCACAAGGTTGCTGCACATGTTGCTACAAGATGTGGAAAGGAACAACAAGACAATCAAGATCACGGGTAGATATGGTGTAGGTGGGGTAATGGTGAGGGGGGTTAGCCAATAAATAGTGTCAAACTATTCTCCTTCCTGGAAAACTTCCCACTTTTGTTGAGTTTGTTGCCTCCTTGATAACAATGACCTACAACCAAAGCATTGTGCCTCCTTTACAGATGCTGACTGACCTGCTGAGAACTTTTTCCAGAGTTTTTGTTTCTTGAAGTTCTTTTGCAATTTCCTACCATTTCCCTTATTTCATGCTCTACCCATCAGAAGGTGGAATGGAGGAATCTGGTCCTTGGCAGCTGAGGGTAGTGGGTGAGAAGGAGCTACAAAACAAATTGGTGGCATAATGGTACCTCTTAGCTCCTGTGACCTGGCTTCAATCCTGATCTCTGGTACTGTCTGTGTAGAGTTTGCATGGTTTCCAGGAAACCATACGTGTTTCTGTGTGTTCTAGTTTCCTCCTACATCTCAAGTATACGTTGAGAGGTTAATTGCCTAATGTAAATTGCCCCTAGCATCTAGGTGGGGGTAGAATCTAGGGGAACTTTATGGGGATGCGGAGAGCATTAGGGACTATTCTGGGATTATGGATTAATTTCAACAGCAACCAGTCTTCAGATCTGAATGTGGGCTGTAGATTGAGTTTAAAATGTGGCTCAGAAGAACAGTCTTCCTGGAACTGCAGACTGGGGTCGATTGCAGACCAGGAAAAACCCCAATAACCTGAGATGTCTGCATATGCACGAATGCAATAAACACTCTGTTGACCTGATATGTCAGCATATGCATGAATGCAGCTCAGAGACAGCAATGATCAACACTCACTTTGAGTGTGTTGGTGTGAAGATTTAGGTGTTTGAAAATTATACGTACCTCAAAGGAAACACTTTGAGTGCACTGTAACTATAGAAGATGTCCTGCTGTTACCATTGATCTTCAACATATTAAAATGTGGTGTAACGTTGGATCAGAGAGCCCCTCTCCAGAGTGACTCCAAATGTTGTCAGCTTGTGTGTGCTGAATAAAGACTGATACTACTAACTGTGTGTCTCTCCAGTGGTTTTTGTTGACAGTCACAACAGAAGGGACAACATTAAATTGGTGTAGAATCAGTATAAGTGGTTGCTTGATGGTCAGTCTAAACAGCCTGTTTCCATGCTGGATGGTTCCACAACTTTGACTTAGAGTTGGGAGACATCTCTTTTGCTCAATAGTGGCCTCTGTGCATAATAACTGCTGGATGAGGCAGCAGAGCATAGCTGTGCCCTTGGGCTGTACTCTCATTACTGAGAGAGGAAGAAGCAAGCAGGCATTGAGACCCCACTGATCGATAGCTGGGAGACGATCTTCTCACACAATCCCAGACATTGTCCATCAGCCAACACTCTGCAATGTCCTTTTCAAGTGAAACTCGTCACACCCAGAGGCTGTACCCCCATCTTATCCTGCCTCAGTCACCTCCCCCCAACACAGACATGAGAAACCTTCAGTGACATGCCCTCAATGACACAGAGCAGTCTGGCACTCGTCTGCTCTGTACCGGTCCCCGACAGGGCTGGCTCTCTGCTCTGTGCAAGAGTCCAGCCATTGATTAACTGTGAGACACTGGCTCAGGTTGCAGGCTCAGGGTGTAGATCAACTGGCTCCTGCGTCAATGGTTTACTATTGGCAGATCACCCAGCAAGGGCTCGAACAATCAGTCGCTGTCAAGAGGGGAGTATTCCTGCTGTGGTGGGTTCAGCCCCACCTGCTCCCCGATGCTGCATTAGGGTTGAGGTTAGACTGACAGAGGCTGTTGGAAATCAGTGAGATAAGCTTGGTAGGTAGCACAGGGGGGAAGGCAATGAAAGTTTATAAGACATCAGAGCAGAATAAGGCCATTCGGCCCAACAAGTCTCCACCATTCTATCATGACTGATTTATTAGCCTTCTTAACCCCATTCTCCTGCCTTCTCCCATAACCTTTAACACCCTTGATAATTATGAACCAATCAACCTCTGCTTTGAATATATCCAAGGACTCGACCCCCACAGTCATCTGTGGCAATGAATTCCACCAATTCACCACCCTCTGGCTAAAGAAATTTCTCCTCATCTCTGTTCTAAATGGACATCCTTCTATCTGAGGTTTTCTGAGGCTATGCCCTCTGGTGCTACACTCCCCCATGATAGGAAATGTCATTTCCATGCCCACTCTGTCTAAGGTGGGCATTCAGTTCGAAGGGAGGGAGAGGTCACAACTGAACAGGTCAATGGAGGGGGAAGTTTTTGGAGCTGGCCACAAGCAGAGATGAAAGTGCACTTCCTGGCATCTGTTCAGTTACCCTGGGAAATGTCCTCATGGATAACATTGGTCTCATTAGCAGAAATACAAGAGATACTGCAGATGCTGGAATTCCAGATCCAGTCCTGCCAAAGGGTCTTGGACAGAGCTGTTGGATGTACCCTTCCACAGATGCTGCCTGCCCTGCTGAGTTCTTCCGGCAATTTTATGTGTGTTACCTGGATTTCCAGCATCTACAGGTTTTCTCTTGTTTGAAATCCAGATTCAGGTTTATTTACTGAGACATACAGTGAAATGGTTCATTTGCGTTAACAGCCCCCAGCACACGTTGGGGGTATGCTGGGGGCACCCGCAAATATCGCCACACATTCTGCACACTCTGGTGCCAACACAGCATGCCCGTAATGGTTGGCAGAGTAACGCAGAACCCACTGAAGCAGAGCACAATAAACAACAAAACCGGAACAGCAAAACAAGCCCCTTCACACACACACACTCCTCCAACTCCAGGACAGTCCTCTAGCCTCCATTCTCCAGGCTTCATCCAGACCGTTAACAGGTTGTTTTCAGAGTGTGTCATCTGGAAGCTCCCAGACCTTAGCAGGATTAAACCGGAAGGCATGTTTTAACTCTCTCCCCACCTATTCCCCAAGCATTGTGACAGGAAGGGAGGAAAGGGGATTAGGTGCGAGGTGGAGAGGATTGCATTAGTGATGTGTGCAGTTTTGGGCTCCTTATTTTAGAAAGGATTGGAGAGGGTTCAGAGAAGATTCACAAGAATGATTCCAGGAATGCAAGGGTTACCATATGAGGATCGTCTGGCAGCTCTTGGGCTGTATTGCCTGGAGCTGAGGAGAATGAGGGGAATCTCACAGGAACATTCCAAATGTGAAAAGGACTGAACAGATTAGATATGGCAGTTATTTCCCATGGTAGGGGAGTCCAGGACAAGAGGGCATGACTTCAGGATTGAAGGATGTCCATTTAAAACAGAGATGCGGAGAAATTACTTTAGTCAGAGGGTGGTAAATCTGTAGAATTTGTTGCCACGGGCAGCTGTGGAGGTTAAGTCATTGGGTGTATTTAAGGCAGAAAGAGATAGGTTCTTGATTAGCCAGGGCATCAAAGGGTATGGGGAGAAGGAAGGGGAGTGGGGATGACTGGAAGAATTGGATCAGCCATGATTGAATGGTACAGCAGACTTGATGGGCCAAATAGCCTACTTCTGCTCCTATATCTTATGGTCTTACTATTTTACTGAGGAAGGAAGATAATAAGACTGAAAGTTAAAAAATAAATTGCCTCTGAGCCAGAGGTGGCTGCAAGCTATTACAGTGAGCCTGTACGGGACAACCGGAGATGTAGGAGACGGCAGGTACTGGAATGTGGAGAACCAAAGAAAGAGCTGGAGTGACTCTGGGTTGAGCAGAATCTGTGGAGGCAGAGGCATGGTTAGACTTCTGGGCTGAATCCCTGCAACAGGGCTGGAGGAGTTGGCACTGTTAGTGACTAAGTGACTCTCCACTCTGCCGGTTTAGTCATGGGGTACCAACACACAGACTGATGCTCTGGATGGGATAGTGATAGTTGTAAGATTTTCGAGGATGTCGCCAGCACTTATTGCCCATCCCGAATTGCTCTTGGGAAGATGGATCTGAGCCACTTTCACTGACCACAGGACGGTGGGTAACTCGGAGAGGAACTTGGAGGAACAGTGTTCTCTGTGACTGCTGCCCTTGTCTTCAGTGGCAGAGGTTGGGGGCTCAGAGGAGGTGGAAGAGGAGGGCAAACACTGAGCAGACTATGCAGGGGGGCATGACTACCACCTAGTGAACTTTAGAAGGAAGTGTTGGCCTGACGGAGGAGGCAGTGAATCTTTGGCACTCTTTACCCTGGAGGTTAATACAGAGGCTTGGCCACTGATTGCAGACAGAGCTGAGAAGTTGAAATTTCTGGATAGCAGGCGGCACAGGAGATGGTGCTGTAGTTGGTTTGCCATGATCTAAGTGACAGAATTGGCTAGAGGGGCCAAATGGCCACATCCCGCTCGTGTCTCTCCTGGTTCCTATCAGCTAGTCCCACCTTCCTGCTGCGTGGATCTGCCAGATTTCCTCCCCTTCAGATACTTATCCAGTTTGTTTCCGTAGTTGCTGAGACTAACCCTGCTTTCAGGCAGCACTTTAAAGATTCCCTGCGTCCAGACCCATTGAAAAGCAGATTCCGCGAAGGAGCATTTTCACGTGGAGCCGTTGGCCACAGGATGGGTGCAGCCGGGGAGATCAGATCAGTAGCTGCAAGATATCCCGGCCATTTTCCGGTTTTGTTCCTATCGGACACACTGCTGAGCAGCAACGGCAATGCTAAGTGCTTGTCCATTATTTACGCCAAGACATTCCTCACCCCTGCAGCTCCTCTGAACATGTCAGTACTGTTTATTTTCTTCTATTGATAAACAGATTTCACGCCACAGTCACTACAAGACAAGAACAGCAACATCCTTGGCACACGGTTGAACCCTGTGCTTTCAAGTGGAACTCAGTGAATGCCTTGGGCTCAGGGATTGCAAACGATTAGTGCTCTACTAATTATTCTTGCCACTGCCCATGGATTCCGATTGCTTTTAAATGTCAACCTAGTCCATATTAAAGCTGGTATACAACGTCCCCCACAGTAACTAGAGTTGGGTCTGATATCCTTCTTCCTCTCCTCCCCACTGCCCTCCCTTTCCCTTCAAGAAATATGTTCCCCCACCTCCTTCACCATTCCCCATCCCATTTTCCCTCTCTCACCTGATCTCCTTGCCTGTACTCTCTGGTGCTCTTCCCCCTTTTTTTTTCTTTCATGGCCTTCTGTCCTCTCCAATTAGATTCCCCCCTTTTTTTTCACCAATCAACTTCCCAGTTTACTTCACCCCTCCCGGTTTCACCTATCACCTTGTGTTTCTTCCTCCACTCCCGCTACTTTCTAACTCTTTTTCTCTCCAGTCCTGAGGAAGGGACTTGGCCCGAAATGTCAACTGTACTCTTTTCCATAGATGCTGCCTGGCCTGGCTGAGTTCCTCCAGCACTTTGTGTGTGTGTTGCTTGGACTGAAACATGTCCTTTGTATGTATGGTAACACACACAAAACGCTGGAGGAACTCAGCAGATCAGGCAGCACCTATGGAGAGGAATAAACAGTGGACATTTCAGGCTGAAACCCTCTCCCTAGATGCTGCCCGACCTGCTGAGTTCCTCCAGCATTTAGTGTGTTTTGCTCTGGATTTTCTGGATCTGCAGGATCTCTTGGTTTCTTGTCTATATGTTGTGATGTTAGTTCTCAGTGCCATGTTGAACCAAGCAACAACCTCAGTTCCGTAGGGGAGGAGCTGGGGCATTCAGCTGCAAAGCCTCCTTCTTCTCTGAGTTCTGATGATTAAAAACCCCAATGTCATCAATCGAGTGGTGACATTGAGAGTTGAGTTGGGTTGCAACAGCAACCTTGTACTCAACATCAGCAAGACCAAAGTGTTGACTGTAGGCTTCAGGGAGGAGAAATTGGGAGAACACACACCAGTCCTTATCGAGGGATCAGCAATGGAAGGGGTGAACAGCCTCAAATTTCTATGTGTCAATATCTCAGATGATCTGTCCCGGGCCATGGATGTCAGAGGAACTGCAAGATACTGGGATAGTCCAGAAAAGTGAGGGTTGGGGTAAATCGGCCATGATCTTGTTGAATGGAGGCTGTGGATGCTGGAGCCTGAAACAAACAACAAACTGCTGGAGGAACTCAATGGGTCAGGGCCCCCAGCTGAAATGTGGACCATCTCTTGTCCTCCATGGTTGCCACTTGACTACCCAGTTCCTCCAGCAGTTCGTTGAATGATAGGGTGAGCTCAGGCTGAGAAGTACTCCTCCTAACTTTTATAAGAGTTATATTCTTATAACTAAGTCCCACCTCCTGCCAATTTCCTCCTCTTCTAGCACCAAAAGGTTTCTACTAACTTGGTGTCCACTTTGTAAACTGTAGGATGGAAAAATTTTCATTGAAATCCAAACCCTCAGATGTGTGGGCAAAAACCTATTATTTACTCGCCTAAAGCTCTCTGTCAGCTTGGAATCTCTGTGAATTCATTCACTTGCTGGGACTGCACTAAGTTTAAGTGGCTACAGTAGAAAGGAACTGAAACCACCTGAAGGAAGGGGTTCCATCATGGTCACTAGCCTCTCCAGCATCGAGGATACCTTCAGAAGGCAGTATCTGTCATTAAGGACCGCCATCACCCAGGACAAAACCTCTTCTCATAGCTACCATCAGGAGCCAGAAGACGCACACTCAAAGTTTTAGAAACCGCTTATTCTCCTCGGCAAATAGATTTCTGAACTGACATCAAATCCACAAACTCTAGTTCACCATGTTTTTGCTCTCTCTTTGCAATACTTAATTAATTTAAATTTTTTTTACAAATACAGTGGATTCTGGTTAACTGTGCCATTGGTTAATTGGGGCAGCTGTTTAATTGGGACAACACTTAAAGAACAAAATTAAATAGCCAGGATTTCCTTGGGGACACTATGTTGCTTGACTGAGACAGGAAACTTTTGCTGTACATTTTCTTACTAGCGCCAGCCACGTGCACATCGTGTGGCATTAAAGATTGCACCATGCTTAGAATGAACAGTTTTAAGTAGCGTCACTTGCGTGTGTTCTTTTCAAAAAGCAGTGATTTTTGTCACTATGATAAGCAGAAAGTCAATTCAGAACTGTCTTGCTCACTACAGTTTTAAGCGTTCAGGTACCAGAAATGGCCAGGAGTGAAAATAAAAGGATTTCTACTTAAATAAGTTGGGAACTACAAAGAATTTGAAGGCATCCACAATCACCTTGAATGTTACAATGAAAATGAAGTTTTGGGGGATTTGTCGTCTAACACGTTGCCTGAAGGCGTTTATCTGCATGAGGAATCTGCACTGATTTTGTTCATTTACAGTCAATCAAAAGAACACAGCAACATATATTGGATTAATTCCTCTGTCGATAACTATTGGGAACTAATAGATAGTTTTGTAGTATTCTATTAGCTTTGGTAGTGTTCTAATTTATTCTGTATTTCATTTAAATACAAAATCTGTTACTCAGTTAGATGGTAGTCATTCTTTTTTTTATATCTTTTTAACTATTCCCATTTTGACCAATTGGGACAGCTGCCGAGATTGAGCCAAGATATCCCAATGTGTTCCAATTAACCGGAATCCACTGTATGTTTTATTGTAGTTTATCATTTTTCTTTTATTATCATGTGTTGCATAGTACTGCTGCCTCAAAACAATGAAGTTTCTGAAACAAGCCAGTGATATTAAACCCAATTCTGATTCTGAGGATGAGGCCATTCTGTCCATTCACCCAGTAATAGACCGAACGTGTGGAATTTGCATTTGTCAGGTTACGCAGAGAGGTTACATAGATGAGAGTTCTGTTTCCTGCAGTTCTGAAGGTGACATACTTAAGGATTTTGAGCTATTATGGGGTAATTATGGGGTAATTGGAGGAGTCTATTTTTGCTGGCTGAGGAGTCCGGGTTGGGAGCAGAGTTCAAAACCCAGCATTGAAACGTTCAGGAGTGAAGATAGGAAATGCTGCTGCACAAAGTGTAATAGAAGCTTGTAACTCTCACCTAACAAGGACAATTTTGATGCTGGATCATTTATAAACCTTAAAACTATTAATTGATTTTCCATAAACAATGATTCTCTGGTATGAAGAGAAAAGGCCGGTTTAACAAAAAAAACACAGCACAGGAACCCACAATGTTGTGCCATGTTAGTTAAGCTAGTAATTAAATGCCTTCTGCCAACACAATGCCCATGTTCTTCCATCTAAGACCCTCTTAATTGCATCTTGTCCTACTTGCCTCCACTGCAACCCTTGTCAGTGCAGTCCAGACTCAGCCAGATTTAGTTGAGGAAGGAACAGGATGGATCTCCTGCTGTTGGAGTTAAAGTGGGGCCAAGCAATTGGCTAGTGAGTTTTAAAGAGCCCCTTCCATGCCTGCCTTCAACGCTAAATGCCGTGGGACGAAACAGCCTTCCTCCTCAGTGGCTTGGCAAGCATCCACATGAAATGCCCAAGGTACCCCTGAGATGTTGATGCCCTTGAACTTGAACCTGCTCACACTTTCAGATTATATGTTGATACCATCAGGACGAAGGGCAAGCCAGTGGCTATACTTCATTAGAAGTTTGAGGAGATTTGGTATGCTGCTAAAGACTCTGAGCAAATTTCTACAGATGTATGGTGGAGAGCATTCTGACTGGCTGCATCACTGTCTGGTGTGGAGGCTTCAGTGCACTGGATTGAAAAGACTGGCCGCCAAGCCAGTTTGGAGAGGTAGAGAATGGTTTCTCTGGCAGCGAAGATCTGTTGTGGCGGGGCTGGGACCTAGTGTGAGGTCCGGACAATCGAAATGCCGGCACAGATAGTCCGGGAGCTCCTCTCTCACACTAAGGCAGTGAGACTGCTTCAGTCCGCAAACTTTGCTGCGATTTGTCCCACTAATATGGTGAACTGAATGCCAAGGTTTGGGCCTACTCCAGGCTGCTCCAGGGATTCGGATCCAAGGACTCAACTTGGTTCAGAATGCTGTTGTTGTTTCTCAGTTCTCATGTTTGCATGATTTGTTTTGTTTTTTCTTTCCTTCTTTCTCTGTGGGCACTTAATTTTTTAAATTTGGGTTCTTTCAGGTTCCTTGTTTCGCTGCTTGTCCAGGACCATGCTGCCTGCAGGGTTTCATTGCAGACATCCCGCCCTACAAAAATTCATTTCAGGGAGGTAGCACCCCCACCCCCCCCACAACCCCATACTCTCCCCCACTGCCGGTCGACCTCCAAGGGTGTATGTAATACTTTATTTAATGATTTTATCTAATCTGTAAACCAAGTTGGGTGTATGCAGAAAATGTGACATTAAAATATGTACTCATGTTATCATGGAGTCGTTTTTTTATTCTATTACAACTTTGAGCAAGTCGACAGGGAGTTTGGCCTCATTATGTAGGACATCAATAGAGTAGCTCCTGAGCAGCTAACCAGCTAGTTTAAATAACGTTAGCTATGCAAATGAACAAAGGACACCTGTTAAACTCACCTCGACATGTCTTTTATATTTTAACCCACCGTGGGTGATAGAAAAGTCACCGTTGCAGCGAGCAACACTGTCATTACTTTTGAGGTTGACTGTAAAGCCCGCCCACAGAGAAAACTGATAGGTCTACTTAGCACGAAGAGAGACCAATCAGGATGCTCCCTCTCATTCTTCCTCTTCCTCTCCCTCTCAAAAAAGTCAATTTCCGGGATATTGTATATAATTTGCGGGCGTCATGGAGCCGCTACCAATATGTAGGAGACTCCCGGAACTTCCGGGAGAGGTGGGATGTCTGTCATTGTGTAGGGAAAAGAGTTCATGCTTAGCTTCATAATAATAGCCAGCACTTCAACTTCATCTCAACAAGTAAGGCGTCTGCGATTCAGATTCAGATTCATTTGTTTATCGAAACTTCTGGCGAGAAACTTCGTTTTCATGAACAACCAACACAACCCAAGGATGTGCTGGGGGCAACCCACGAGTGGTTGCCAAATGTTCCGGCGTCAACACAGCATGCTCGCCGCGTTCAAAAGCAACAACAAAACAATGTAACGACAGCAAAACAAAGCCCTTTCCCACCACCTCACCCATCTCTCTCACACACACCACCCCCGGACTTCCATCCACCCCAAACTCTCAGACACGGAGACATAAGAGGCCTGTCGATACTCTGTAAGGCGTAAAGCCTCCTGTTTTCCCAGCAGCCTTTAAGGCAGGAGGTTGCCCTGCCAACGTGCCATATCATTCATTTCACAGAGTAAAAGGTCAAGCTTTGGTTGACTGTCTTTTATCTGACTGATGTAGGAACTCAAGTTACTTTGAGAGTATTGGCACCCCAGAGGATGCTTACCTGCCGCTCCTCCACCATTGGGACCAATCACAGCCAAGCAGCAACACGGGTCAAGGGTCCTTATGGCTTAGTAGCTTAGCCAGTGGCATCCATTCACCATGGTGGGCAGCAGTGCAAAGCAAAAGGAGTTTGCTTCAGTTCCCATGGCTATGATTGGTATTTAATGTAAAAATATCCTAAAGGCAGCCACCAGAGGCCATTCCCACAGTTACATACATCCAACTAATGGACCCCCTTATATGTGGCTAAGCTACTATCATATTATTAAATTCAAAATTCAGCCTTTTATACACACATTCTATCCTATCAACAGCAGAATCAGGAATCAGTTTCCTCTCTCTCTCTCTCTCTCTCTCTCTCTCTCTCTCTCTCTCTCTCTCTCTCTCTCTCTCCCCACTTCATTCTTTCTTATCAGTGTTCTATGTTTCAGACATCTTTCATTACAATTGTGGAGGGTTGGTTACAATATCGAGTGACTTTTGTGCATTTTCCAACATACTGACAAAATCAATTTATGGATGTCTGTAAATGCAAATGTATTTGCTCCATGGAATGGCCTGTAGCGATCCGTTATGTCTTTCTCCTAAAGGTCCTACACAGTTTGTCTACTCCACTGTCAACCCCCACCACTGTAGAAAACATCCATGACATGACAACTTGGTAGAGCAACCGTCCTGCCTGAGACGACAAGAAGCTGCAGGGTTGTGGATGAAACTCAGCACGTAAAGGAGAGCAGACTCCCCTCCACAGACTCTGTCTACACCTCTTACTGCCTCAGTAATCAAAGACCCACCCTCCTTGGGCATTCTCCCTTCTCGTACCCCCAACCCATTGGACAGAAGATAGAAAAGCATGAAAGCACATTACCATCAGACTGACGGTATGACCAGCTTCTACCCAATGTTGTAAGACTATTGAGTGAACTCATCATCTCACACTCTCTCTTGTGGCCTTGCACCTTATTGTCTACTTGCACTGCACTTTCCCAGAAACAGGAACAACTTATTCCGCATTCTGATAGTGGGTTTCCTTTCTACTTACTCAATGCACCGTTGTGATGAAACACCCAGGGAGATCAAGATCAAGAAGGCGAGAACGTGGAGCTTATGTGGCAACAATCTATCACTCCCAAATTAGCTCTGTGCCTTTCCTGCCAATTTTGATAGAGAGACCCACTACAAACCCACACTTCAGTCTCCGAGGCTGAAGAGTGTGAATCTTTCAAGAGAGTGAATTCAAGAAAGTCCAGACAGTGTACCAAGCTGAGTACTAAAGAAATGGGTAGACCAAATGGCTGGAGTATTTATGGAATTATTCAACCCCTTACTTCTGTGGTCTGAGGTTCCTACCTGCTTTAAAAGCCATCTTTTGTAGCAGTGCCCTAGAAGAGCATGGTGATCTGCATCAATGACCATCATAGGTGGCATCCGTTAGTCTCATGAGACCATGGATCTGCACCTGGAATGGTTTCCAGGGTGCAGGCCTGGGCAAGGTTGTATGGAAGACCAGCAGTTGCCCACGCAGCACGTCTCCCCTCTCTACAACACCGACGTTGTCCAAGGAAAGGGCAAAGGCCAATACAGCTTGGCACCAGTGACATCGCAGGAGTTGTCAGAACGAGATTGAAGGCAACGTCGGACTGCCTTAGTGACTCCAGCTCTGGATTTGTCCTCAGGGTTTACTCCCGAAGCCTTTCCCATAAGTGGGTATGGCCGCAAGGCAGCAGAGGTTTGAAATCAGAGCTTTCCCTCTCTTAGATGGACTGCCTTCCCAGGCTGACGAGCTCCATCTACCCAAATCATCGGTAAGAGGTTGGTTATGCCATGTATCAGCTCCTGCCTCAGAGGTGACCTAGATCCAGTCCAATCTGCTCACCACCACAGCAAGTGAACAGCAGGTGCAATTTTTTCTGGATGTTCACTCTGATGTGGACGGTCTGGACAACAGGAACTAGTACGTCAGGCTGCTGCTCATCAGCTATAGCTCCGCATTCAACACAATTATCCCATCCAAATTCATCACCAAGCTTCAAGACATGGGAGATCTTATGTAAGTTATGAAAGGGATAGACAAGATAGAGGCAGGAAAGTTGTTTCCACTGGTAGGTGAGACTAGAACTAGGTGACATAGCCTCAAGATTCGAGGGAGTAGATTTAGGATGGAGATGAGGAGGAAGTGCTTCTCCCAGAGAGTGGTGAATCTCTGGAATTCTGTGCCCAATGAAACAGTGGAGGCTACCTCAGTAAATATATTTAGGTTAAGGGATAGATTTTTGCATAGTAGGGGAACTAAGGGTTATGGGGAAAAGATAGGTAAGTGGAGATGAGTCCGTGGCCAAATCAGCCATGATCTTACTGAATAGCAGAGCAGGCTCAACGAGCCTGATGGCCTCCTCCTGCTCCTATTTCTTATGCTCTTACGGGCTCTGCAGTTGGATCCTTGACTTACTCATCAGCAGAACCCATTCAGTGAGGATTGATAACAGCCCTTCATCCATGTTGGCCATCAACACAGATGCAGCTCAAGGCAATGTACGTAGTCCCGTGCTCTACTCCGTATACACATATCACTGTGTGGCTAAACTCATCTCCAGTGACATCTTCAGATTTGTCAATGACACCGCAGTCGAGGGATGAATCACAGGTGGCGATGAGTCACCTCACTGTGACGAGATAGGACATCTGGTTGAGTGATGCCATATCAACACCCTTTTGCTCAAGGTGAGTAATACTGAAGAGATGACTGTCGACTTGAGGAAGGAAAAGGAGGGTGAATGTGTGTCCGTTTACAATGGGGAACACCAGTGCAGAGAGTCAGCAGTTTTAAGTTCCTGTGTGGTAGCATATCAGATGATCTGCCCTGGGTGGAGCAATCACAAAGAAAGTGGACTAGCGATTTAACTTTCTGAGGAGGTTAATGGGGTACGTCTCGTCACTGAACACTCAAACCTCTCCAAGTGTACTGACTGGTCTGCCTGCTACGGGAATTCAAATGTACAGGAATGTCAGAAGCTGCAGAGAGCAGTGGAGTCAGCTCACTCCTCACCACTGGTAGCATCTAATTATGTTTTATTATAATCATAATGTATAATTTATGTTTAATTTATTCTTTTCTTGTCAATGCTGTTTATCTGTGATGCTCTGTGTCAGTGAAATCGCTGCAAGTAAGTTCTTCATTGCACCTGTGCCATGTCGTATGAAATCATCACTATGTGCCATGTCGTATGACATCATCACTATGTGCCATGTCGTATGACGTGGATGACCATGGTCCCATGCCATGACTTTTCTTGGTAATTTTTCCTACGGAAGTGGTTTGCCTTCTTCTGGATAGTGTCGTTACAAGACCGGTGACCCCAGCCATTATCAATAATCTTCAGAGATTCGGTCACATTGTCAGGACTTGTGATCTGCACCAGCTGCTCATACGACCATCCACCACCTGCTCCCATGGCTTCACATAACCCTGACTGGGGGGCTAAGCAGGTGTTACACCTTGCCCAAGGGTGACCTGCAGGGTAGAGGAGGGAGGGAGACACTTACACCTCCTTTCACTACAATCGTACTTGTGCATGTAACAATAAACTTGACTGACTTTGATCTGTATGGATGGAAAACAAAGATTTTCACTGTGCGTTGGTATTTGGCAATAATAAACCAGTTTCCCAATTTACCCCACCGGGATTCTCAAGATTCGACAATAAAACTGACCGACTCATTGGGTGGTCTTCGGGTTTAACTGATCTTGTGACATTAGATTCTGTTCTCCTCTCTCCCCACCTGTGGAGTAATGCTTGTTGGCCCAGGGGAAGGAGCTGTTGGAGGGTGAGGTGGATCTGTAGTCCCAGTCACAGAGAGCACGGCAGATGCCAGAGAAAACAAGAGGTAACGATTGGGACTGACTTGCACCGAGCTGCCGCAGACTCGGTGCTTGATGGCCTCTGAGCTCTCTGGATTCTGTACTTTCAGTGATCTAAGTATGAAAGGTTTTTGTCCAGGAGACTACTCTGGGCACCGGGAGTAAGAATCACTCAGCTCCACTTCTGATAACTGTAGGGTCAAGTCCCACATCACAACGTTGGACATCTAGGCTGATACCCAGTACGGCTCTGAGGGACTTCACGCTCTTTTGGATTAGGTGTAAGCCCAAAGACCCTCTCTCACAGAGGCATGGAGTTATATAACATGGAAGTAAGCCCTTCGGCCCATCTTGTCCATACCGACTGGGGTGCCTTCCTAAACCAGTCCTGTTTTGCCTGTGTTTTATCAAATCTCAGAGTTACAAAGGTATTAATAAAGTAAGAATGGGTGCCAGCGTTGAGGCCAAAGCTTTCCCTTCCCTACATCAGCTCATTATCTAACTGCCCTCTGTGCACAGCAAGATCCCAAACATTCCCTCCTCACTTCTGCCGTGGGATGCACTCTTCCCTGAGGCCAGTGAAACTGTAGAACTGTTTACCCAATGGAGCATGGAGGCTCAGTTATTGAGCTAATTAGTAACGGAGATGGATGGAGGCTTGGATGTTAAGGGAACCGAGGTATCGGGCTAGCGCACGAAAGCGGCACTGACGTTAAAAAAAAGGGCTGGGTCCTTATTGAATGAAGGAGCAAGTGTTGCGAGATGCTGCTTCTTTTTCATGTGTTCTCGTAAATTCAGTACCATCTCATCGCCTTTCATGTACTGAGCAGAGGAGCTTCAAAGCAAACTGTCTGAACTGCAGGAACAGACGGGGCAGTGCCACATCTGATAGAGCTTCCGCCTCACAGCGGTCCCGACCTCTGGAGTTTCAAAGTTCAAAATACATTTATTATCAAAGTATGTATGCTCAATACAGCCTTGAGATTCGGCTCCTCGCAGGCAGGCCACAAATCAAAGAAATCCAATAGAACCCATTGAGAAAATAGACTCAATGTGTAGAGAAACAAAACTGTGCAAACAATGGAAGTAAGTAAATAACGTTCAGAACTGAAGTTCACGAAAGTGAGCCCACAGCCACGAAGACAATTCATCACTGCAGGCAATTCAGGAGCCTGTTAGTTGTAGGCCAGAGCCTCGTTTCAGCACAGAGATGAGGAAACCTTGCAGAGCAGTGAGCTGAACTGGCCCATCCCTCACCTCCACCTCAACATCCTGACCCTTTCAATCTAGCCCAGCGCCTAAATCATCTCAACCCTGGCTAGTTCCTCGCTCTCGGACCTGGGCCTGCCGTTTCGATATGCGTTCAGGCCTAGGCCCTGCTGCCTTGAGTTGGCTCATATCCAACCCGACCTTTCCAATTTGGCCCAGTGTTTAATTTGATCAAACCTCGGGTCCGTCCTCACTCTCGAGACCAGGCCCTGCTACCTTGTCTCTGCTTTACCTCCGCTTGGTTCTGCCGCATCAAATCGCCTCCAAGTTCGCTCCAGAAATGGCTAAAATTGGCTCATTCCCCATTCCTGTGCCCGGGCCGAGCCCCCTCGATTTAGCCCGTACACGGGACCACACGGTAACCATCCTGCACCCTCAAGACTCCAGTTCACACTGCAAAAATGCCAGGTCATTCATGTGGTTCAACAGCTCAGCTCCAAAAGGGAAATTACAGGCTCCTGATTGCAATGATTATATCTGTGAAAAGGTGTGATTAATAGCGTTATTTTTTGTTATCTTTGTCAGCTGGAAATCGTCACTGTGCTTCATCAGCCCCTTCATAAACCAGTCATGCAGACATGAGGAGAGTTTGTACACTCTTGCTGATTTCATGGGATTCTCCAGGTTGGGTCTAAGTTCCTCCCACTTCTTAACAATGTATGGGCTGGTAGGTTAATTGTCCATTGTAAATTGCCCTGGTGTTGAGGTGACTGGTGGAATTTGGGGGCAAGATGATCGGAATTGACTGAGGATAAAATGAGATTTATGTAAATAGGTGCTTAATAGTCTACACAGACCCAGGGATCAAAGGTCCTCTTGCTAAGCTGCGTGACTCTATGACTCTAGAATCAGTAAAATCGCTGATGTGCGACGTTAGTCACAGTTTGGGCTAGAAAGGCCATTGGACAAAAAGTATTTGGGATTTCTTTCATTTATAATGCAGTGTAATGATGCCTCATGTATCCATACTTTGAATGTGTTTTGTCAGATTATAGAGTTTCCTCATGCTCTGTGGGAGGAATTGGGGGTGGTTTATTATTGTCACTTGTACCGAGATAGAGTGAAAAGCTTGTCTTATCTACTGTTCATACAGATCAGATCATTACACAGTGTATTGGGTAATACAGGTAAAACAATAACAATGTGGAACAGCTACAGAGAAAGCACAGGTAAAGAATAAGATCATAAAACAAGGTAGATTGCAATCAAGAGTCCAACTGGTTGTGCAAGGGAACCATTAGTCTACAACAGCATGGTAGAAGCTGTCCTGAGTGTGGGTGGTGAGGACTTTGAATTCATTTCTATCTCTGAGCCAAGATGGGAGAAATCCAAAATCCCAGCCCCTGATCATCACCTTCTGTTACTACTGCTGAAGACCAACCCCTTGTGTCACAAACTCACCAGCGCAGCAACAGGGCAGCAGGCAGAGCGAAACAGGGCATGAGTTAACAAGGAGAGCCATTTGTCTTATGAGGAGCAGTGGGCCTGAGAACACTTGCGCTGAGGCCCAGGATCACCGGACGCAGAGGACAAGCTTAGTGGGTGGACATCATGCAATTCTGATATCAAGGAATGAAAGTGGGGAGCATCTCCTGAGTACATGGCGTGGAAATGGAAGTGGGATTTAAATTTTCCCCAATGCCACCACTCCCTGATCCACCCTTCACTCTCCCTGCAGAGACAGGGGAGGTACTACAGCTTTTCCCAAATGGCCTTCCAAGTGAGGCAATGCTTCACTTGTGGTTCCGTCGGGGTCATTTATTGTATCTTGTGCTTCCAGGTTAGCCTCCTCGTTAGTGAGGCCTGACAAGGATTGGGGAAACGTTTCGGCAAGCAACTTCACTCCTACTTGCTTGCTCAAGCCCATCCACAGGCCACCGACAACAACTCATCCGAGTCTTCCGTCCTGGGCTAGTCCCCAGGTGTAGCCCATCTCTGAAGATCCTTCCTCTCCCAGGGATGAGGATTTTGGAGCTGTTTCTGCAGCTCTGGTGTTTTACAGGATGGGATTGCTAGTCCCCATGCAGGCAGGCTTGGGATCATCCATGGTGGAGCTTCAGACAAAACAGACCTTCACTCAGTCTGCTGCAAAAGACGGGATCTCCTGGAGTCCTGCCTTTTCAGTTTGACATCTCATTTCCACTCTAACATGTCTGCACAAGGCCTCTTCTACTACCTTGATGAGGGCAAACTCAGTTTGGATGAACAAAACCTCATATTCCATCTGGTTAGCCTCCAATAGGGGACAAGAAAATGGCGGACAAACTGAATAAGTGTTTTTGCATTAGTCTTCACTGTGGAAGGCACGAACGGTATGCTGGGGGTTCAAAAGGGTGACAGGAGGCAGAATTGAGTGAAGTTGCCAATACTAGGAAGATTGTACTTGAGAAACTGAAAGAACGCAAGGTTACTGGACCAGGTGGTCTGCACATCAGGGTTCTGGGGGAGGTGGCAGAAGTGATTGTGCAGGCATTAGTAGTGATCTTTCAAGAATCATTGGATTCCAGCATGGTTCTGGAGGACTGGAAAATTGCCAATGTCACTCCTCTCTTCAAGAAAGGAGAAAGGCAGAGGGAAGGAAATTACAGGCCAGTCAGTGGTTGGGAAGATGTTAGAGCTGATTGCTAAGGATGCGGTTTGGGGGTACTTGGAGGCACATGATAAAATAGGCCGAAGTCAGTCAGCACGATTTCTTTAAGGGAAAATCTTGTCCGACTAATCTGTTGAAATTCTTTTAAGAAATAATAAGCCGGTTAGACAAAGGAGAATTGGTGGATGTTGTGTACTTGGATTTTCAGAAGGCCTTTGATAAGCTGCCATACATGAGGCTGCTTAACAAGTTAAGAGCTCATAGTATTACAGGAAAGATACATGCATGGAAAGGACAGTGGCTGATCAGCAGGAGGCAAAGAGTTGAAATAAAGGGATTCTTTTCTGGTTGGCTGCCAGTGACTAGGGGTAATCTGCAGAGGTCTGTATTGGGACTGCTTCTTTTTACATTATGTGCAAAGATCTGGATGGTGGGATTGATAGTTTAGTGGTCAAATTTCCAGACAATATGAAGACAGGTGGAGGGGCAGATAGTATTGAGGAAGCAGAGAGGCTACAGAAGGATTTGGACAGATTAGGAGAATGGGAATAGTGTTGGGAAGTGTACGGTCATGCACTTTGGTAAAAGTAATAGAAGTGTAGACTATTTTCTAAATGGAGAGAAAATTCAAAAACCTGAGGCTCAAAGGGACTTGGGAGTTCTCCTGCAGAATTCCCTAAAGGTGAATTTGCAGGTTGAGTCTGTGGTGATGAAGGCAAATGCAAAGTTTGCATTCATTTCGCGAAGAAGCAAGGATATAATATGAAGGCACTGGTGAGGCCTCATTTAGAGTATTGTGAGCAGCTTTGGGCACCCAATCTGCAATTAGGATGTGTTTACATTGGAGACCATTCAAAGGAGGTTCACGAAAATGATTCCAGGATTGAAAGGCTTGCCATATGAAGAGCGTTTGATGGCTCTGGACCTGTACTCACTGGAAATCAGAAGAATCTCAGTGAAACCTATCAAATGTTGAAATGCTTCGATAGAGTGGATGTGGAAAGGATATTTCCTATCACAGGGGAGTCTAAGACCAGAAGACACAGCCTCAGATTAGAGGGACGTCCATTTAGAATGGAGATGAGGAGTAATTGCTTTAGCTAGAGAGTGGTTAATCTTTGGAATTCATTTCCAAAGGCAGCTGTGGAGGCCAGGTCATTGGGTATATTTAAGGGAGAGGATGATATATTCTTGATTGGTCAGGGCATGAAGGGATATGGGGAGAAGGCAGGAGATTGGGGCTGAGAGAGAAATGGATCAGCCATGATGACATGGCAGAGCAGATTCAATGGTCCAAATGGCCTAATTCTGCCTCTGCATCTTATGGTCTATGACATGGCATAAACATCAATTTCTCTAACTTCCGGTGATTACTCCCCTTTCTCCATTCTGTTTACCCTCTGACCACTTCTTTTGTACTTACCTGACCATCACCCCCCTGTTTCCCCTCCTCCTTCCGTGGTATTCTGCCCTCTCCTATTAAATTCCTTCTCCTTCAGCCCTTTATCTTTTCAACCTGTCACCTTCCAATCTCTCACTTCATCCGCTCTCCCCCCCCCCCCCCCCACCATCCTCCACGCCTGGTTTCACCTATCACTTGCCAGCTTGTATTCCTTCCCCTTCCCCACCTTCCAATTCTGCCTTCTTCCCCCGTACGTTTCAGTCCTGATGAAGGGTCTCGGCCTGACACATTGACTGTTTCCTCTCCTCCATAGACGCTGCCTGACCTGCCACCATTTTGTGTGTGTTGCTCAAGATTTCCAGCATCTGCAGAATATTAGTGATCACTGTACACCCTTTACCAGCTAGAACAAGACCAAGGCCAAAAACACTGCACTGTTTTATTAACATCTTAATAAAATATTAGGTGACCTAAAATATTAGGCAAAACCTGGGTGACCCTGTCATTGAGGTCATGCCTTGTTCTCATTGCTACTAACAGGTAGGAGGTACAGGAGCCTAAAGGCACACACTCAATGATTCAGGAACAGCTTCTTCCCCTCTGCTATCCAATTTCTAAATGGACATTGAATCCCAGAACCCTACTTCACTGCTCTTTATTGCTACTAATATAATCTATTTACTGTAAGTCCTGATTTTTCTATTCTCATTTATTGCATTGTTTTGCTGCTGCAAAGGCAACATATTTCACGACAGATGCTGGTGATATTGAACCTGATTCTGAATTCTGAGCTCTGAATTTGTTCACTGGCATGGGATACAGTAGCATTGTGCTTAACCTTCTGGACAAGGATTCAGTGATTTGGACTACTGATCCAGAAGTCCAAAAACTACTCATCTACTTAGTTCCTGAATCACAGAAACTAAATAATTAAATACATCTAAAAATAAAGCGGGAAACAGCAATAGTGAAGAACTTTCAGACTGATGTTCAAAGTTTATTACTAATATCCTTCAAGGTGGCAGATTCATTGTCCTTACTCCGTGTTACACATATGCGGAATTCCAGATCAATGTGGTGAACTTAGCTTCCGGGATCATTAGGGATGGATGATAAAGCCAGCCTTGTCCAGATCCCATCAGTTAAATCAATCTGGGTTGTGGCTCACAGACCAGCAACTCAACATGATCATGGCTGCATGCACTATTGATTGGCCAACAGATTCTCAGGAGCATAGTCCATTTAATTGTAGGTCAGAAGTAAGGACCATCTGCCATCAAGTTGTACATCAGTTGTCTGCAACTAATGGCTCTGCAGTGGGCATTGTCATGGCATTCTATTGTAAGTGCACTCTGAGTGTCGAAGGACAGCCTCTCTATCTCCTTTGTGTTTCATCCCTTCCCGGCACATTAATGGTACAACCTGAACGCAGAGCATATTACTTGCTTGACAGAGTAAATAACAAAGGGACAAGCCTACTCACGATCCCAGAGCTAGCACTGAGTGCCCAATGGCAGATGTGACCTAACATCTGGTGACTCTACAAACAAGCATTGCACTCATTCTCAGACTGGAAAATGGCCCCTTCCCCTGAGCAACACACACAAAATGCTGGAGGAACTCAGCAGGCCAGGCAGCATCTATGGGGAAAAAAGTACAGTCGGCGTTTCGGGACGAGACCCTTCAGCAGGACTGGAGAAAAGAAGCTGGGGAGTAGATTTCAAAGGTGGGGGGAGGGGTGAGAGAAACGCCAGGCGATGGATGAAACTTGGAGGGGGTGGGATGAAGCAGAGAGCTGGGAAGTTGATTGGTGAAAGAGACAGAAGGCAGTGGAAGAAAGAAGAAAGGGGGAGGAGCACCAGAGGGAGGCGATGGGAGGGCAAAGAGTTAGCATGAGAGAGGGTCAAGGGGATGGGAAATGGTGAAGGGGGGTGGTTTGGAGGCATTACCGGAAGTTTGAGAAATCGATGTTCATGCCATCGAGTTGGAGGCTACCAAAATGGAATATAAGGTGTTATTCCTCTAACCTAAGTGTGGCCTTATCCCGACAGCGGAGGAGGCCATGGATGGACATATCGGAATGGGAATGGGAAGTGGCCACTGGGAGATCCCGCTTGTTCTAGCAGTTGGAGCATAGGTGCTCAGTGAAGCAGTCTCCCAATCTACATCAGGTCTCACAAGAAGCCTCACTGGGTGCACCAAACACAGTATATAATCCCAACAGGCTCACAAGTGAAGTGTCACTCAAACTCACACTGTTTGGGGCCCTGAATGGTAGTGAGGGAGGAGGTGTAGGGTCAGGAGAAGCACTTGTTCTACTGCAAAGATAAGCGCCAGGAGGGAGATCAGTGGGGAGGGACGGATAGGCAAGGGAGTTGCGTAGGGAGCGATCCCTGCGGAAAGCAGAAAGTGGGGGAAAGATGTATTTGGTGGTGGGATCCAGCTGGAGGTGGAGGAAGTTTCAGAGAGTTATGTGTTGGACACGGAGGCTGGTGGGGTAGTAGGTGAGGACAAGAGGAACCCTATCCCTGGATGTGTGGCTAGAGGATGGGGTAAGAGCAGACATGCGTGAAATGGAAGAGATGCGTTTGAGGGCAGCGTTGATGGTGGAGGAAGGGAAGCCTCTTCCTTTGAAAAAGGATGTGATTTCCTTCATTCTAGAATGATTTTCAACGATATACAAGAAGCCCCGAAGTGAAGTTTGTGACGGAATTTGCCAAGAAACTCTACCAAGAGCACTTCAGAACCTCACGACACTCCAAGGAGCAGTAGTGGTTAGCATGGCGCATTACTGTACAGGCGACTTGGGTTCAATTCCCGCCACGGCCTGTAACGAGGTTGTGCTACACGGGTTTCTGCTGGGTGCTCTGGGTCCCACAGTCCAAAGATGTAGGTTAATTGGTCAATGTAAGTAGAGGGATTGCAGAGGAACTCGGCTTGAAGGGCCTATTCCGCACTGTATCTCAATAACTAAATATAAAGCACTGCAATGCCGACAAACATCCAAATGCACAACTAGGTTACTTTCAGAGGAACCCTCCACTCCCAAGGTGTTCTCAGTTACAGCCCTCACCTTCCCAAGCCTCCTCACAATCCTAATGAGATGCACACCTCACTGGCTTCTCCCTCTGCCTTGGAATCCATCCACCTCATAGGAACTTCAGCTGTGGGAGCGTCACCTAGACGAGCGATCCTAAAGGTACGAGGGTATTTAAGAGGACATTCATTGCACATCCCTAATTATCCACAAAATAAGTGCCCTGTTAGAGCAGCAGATAAATCAGTCACCTTGTCTGGAGACCACATTAAGATCATCTGGTTTCCCTCTCTGTCGTACATTGCTGAGTGAGGCGGCAGTGAACAGGAACCTTCCTCCACTGTCGTGATGAGGCCACACTCAGGCTGGAGGAACAACACCTTATATTCTGTTTGAGTAGCCTCCAACCTGATGGCATTATCTTCGATTTCTCAAAGTTCTGTTAATCCCCTTTCCTGTCAATCTTCTTTTCCCTCTCTCACCTTATCTCCTTGCCTGCCCATCACCTCCCTCTTGTACTACTCCCCACTTTTTCTTTCTTCCATGGCCTTCTGTCTCTTTCAACAATCAACTTCCCAGCTCTCATCCCTCCCCCCTCCAGGTTTTGCCTATCACCTGGTGTCCCTCTCTCCCCTCCACTCCACCCTTTAACTCTACTCCTCAGCTTTTTTTCTCCCTCTCCTGCTGAAGGGTCTCGGCCCAAACTGTCGACTGTACTTTTTTTTCATAGATGCTGCCTGGCCTGTTGAGTTCCACCAGCATTTGGTGCATGTTGCTTGGATTTCCAGCATCTGCAGATTTTCTCTTGTTAGTAACCTTCCGAAGATGATCCCTGTTTGTCACAAAACATTGAAATCTAGAGCAAAATGCTTTGTTTGCGCTGACAACCAACACAGTCTGAGGATATGCTGGGGACAGCCTGCAAGTGTCTGGCGCCAGAATAGCATGCCCACAACAGACCCACCCAAACGTCTTTGGGCTGCGGCAGGAAACGGGAGCACCTGGTGGAAACCCACAAGGTCATGGAGAGAACATACAAACGTCATTAGAGACAACAGCCTTTTCTGTCCCAAACTGGACTGAAACACTCACCCTGCTGTGGGTAGATTTGATTGCGTGTCTCCTCACCATTAATTCAGGAGTTTGTTTGATAGTCCAGCACTGTAAGCAGAAAGCTATTGTGTCACTGTTGGACGGGACTCTCCCTGCCTGGGCACTGGTGCACTGGAGCCAGATCTTGACCCCTGTGCTCTTCTTGTCACAGGGTGACTTTGATTATCTTTGCAAAACTGCCGCAGAGCCGGAAGTAAACTGGCTGCGTGCGGCGTAACAGCCCCCCTCACTGGCACAATGAGGCATTGGGGCCTGTAGGCAGGTTGTAACAGTTCCACAAAACAGGTGATCGGTTCACCGCCCCCAGGTTGACGACTGGCCATCCTGGTTTGGTGCAATGTATCTCTGATTAATTAATAAAAATGAGCAGCGGAAGCCACTGCTGGAGTAAACGTTCCTTTCCATGCTGCACGCGTGAGGCATCCCAGAGCATCTGCTGATAAAATGCTGAGGTGTGCACCAGAGTGGGCAGACGGCTTGAGACTGGCAGAGTGTTTAACCTGGAGGAGTAGTGGATGCCTATCAGCAATGTGCATCTGCTAGCCAAGTCAGTGGAGGCTGGACTGAGGAAGGTTTGGTGGTGTTGAGGAGTGTGAGCTTTGGAGCCGAGGGGGAGGGTGGTGGTCAGAGAGGAGTGGATGAGCATGGGATGGACAGAGAGTGGAATTCGAGGTCAGTGTTAGTCAGTGTAAAATGAACACACAAAGGCTAAAGGGGAGAAACATGCATCTTGGGCAGTCTGTTCTGGAACTTGTGCTCATGGTGGGTATGGATTTCAGTACTGGTAAGGAATGAGGATTTTGGAAGATATTGGGGACATCATAAGTCATTTCTAGTATGCTGAATACCGAGGCTTTGGAACTACTCCAGGTTGCTCTGGGGATTTGGACCGAAGGAGTCAATGCTATAGTTGCTCACATGTATTGTTTACATGATTAGTTTTTTTTTCTATTTCTCTGTGGGCACTGACAGGTCGGTCTTTTTTTTAAATTGAGTTCTTTTGGGTTCCTTGCTTTGCAGCTACCTGTAAGCAGCTAAGTCTCAAGGTTGTATAATTTCTACATTCTTTGATAATAAATGTACTTCGAAACTTTGAAAAAGTGTAAAGGAGAATGAAATAATTTTTACTCTTATCCGATGCAGCACAAAAAACACAAGATGGATGTGCAAGATAGGTTATATACATAGGATGACTGTGTGTCCATAAAAGTGATGTGAGGCATAAGAGAGTCTGTACATAAGGTGATTGACGGGGAATGACAAAGCTGTGGTGGTTGGGGGTTTGGAGGGATGGGTTAGTGGGTGGAGGTGTTGATCAGCCTCACTACTTGTGAAAAGTGACTGCCTCGGAGTCTGGTGGCCCAGGAGTGGATGACATGATTGTCCCTGGCGAAATTGGGACAAACAGTCCATGAGCAGGGTGGGTAGAATCTTCTGGCCAGGAATCAGTGGATGAAATTTTTCACAGTTACAGTCTAGAACATCCTGCCTGAGGGAAACTGGAGGCACGTGCTCTCACAGTATTAAAGTATCAAGATGTGCGTGTGAATAGGATTGGTGTAGATAGGTGTCTGATGGTCAGCATTGACTTGATGGGCCAAAGGGCCCCATTTCTGTGCCGTTCAACACTACAACTCAGTAATGCAAGGGACCAGTTCCCAAACCCACCAGTCCCAATTCCCTTCTTTTTATTCCCCTACTCTCTCATGTCCATCAATCCACAGTTAGATTATTTTACCAATAACCTAGTCAAAGTAGTGAGTTACAGTAGTGAGTAGTGACTCCAGTGAGTTGGAGCAGCAAGGTAGCGTAGTGGCTAGCATGACGCTTTACAGTCCCAGCGGCCCGGGTTCAATTCCCGCTGCTGCCTGTGAGGAGTTTGTATGTTCTCCCTGTGACCGCGTGGGTTTCCTCCCACAGTCCAAAGGCCGGTTGGCAGGTTAATTGGTCAGTGTAAATTGCCCTATGATTAGGCTAGTGTTAAACTGTGGGTTTGCTGGGTGTCATGGCTCGAAGGATCGGTAGGGCCTATTCCACACTGTATCTCAATAAATAAATAAAGTAGCCAATTAATCTCTCACTCATTCCACGGAATACGGGAGGAAACTGGTGAACCCACCCAGGGGAAACCTGCACAGTCACAGGACGACACTCCAGCTGAGGTTGGAATCGAACCTGGATCAACAGAGCTGAGAGGCAGCAGCACCACCGGCTGTTGCACCTCTGTGCAGAATCACAGGACCCTGAAGGACGTACTCCCCACATTAATCAATGTGATACTGGTGTAGAAACAGTTAATACTTACACTGACCTGGGCTGTGTTCCCTTGACTTTGCTAAGCTGATGGGTAACTTAATCAAGGAATTAAAAATGATTCATGGATTTGATAAAGCAGACACAGAGAAAAGTACTTCTATTGATACCAGGAGTCCGGAACAAAAGGGAACAATCTCAGAATTCGAACTTGGCACTTCAGCAAGAAAATCATGAAGTCCTTCAAGCCAGTGGGAATTTAAAATTCCTTAAAGGCTGCAGATGCCAGTTGAGTC
Source organism: Hypanus sabinus (assembly GCF_030144855.1). Classification (NCBI taxonomy): domain Eukaryota; kingdom Metazoa; phylum Chordata; class Chondrichthyes; order Myliobatiformes; family Dasyatidae; genus Hypanus; species Hypanus sabinus. Next base: position 19,294,655 of record NC_082734.1, read on the forward strand.
AACATTTTCAAAATTTGCCACGATCTATCTATATTAGCTGAAGTTATAAAGGGCTCTGCTTCCAGGGCAGGTTATTTGATGTAGAAGGATGGATGAAAACTGATTACAGCTTGAACCTTACAATTTTTATTTCTGGTTCAGGTCAAGGTTGTTTTATTGGTTGAGTACTTTCGGTTACTCTCAGGAGATGTGTCAGTTTTCAGCCCTTTTGAAGCCCAACTCAATCAAAATCAAAACAGAAAAAAAAACAATGACTCGCAGATCAGGAGTGATTTCTCAGGCTCTATCTTCCTTCTGCTGTTTTATTCTGCTCCCACCAGCGCCTTTTACTCTCCCAGACTGTCACGTCACAGATCCCGCCAGGGAGTGCATCTCCCCCACGACCGCGCGGGTTCCCTCTGGGTTTCCGCTTTCCTCCCACAGTCCAAACACTAACAGGATGGCAGGTTAATTGGTCATTGTAGACTATCCCGTGATCAGGCTGGTATTAAATCGAGGGATAACTGGGCAGCACGACTCAAAGCACCAGAAAGGCCTATTTGTGCTCTACGTCAATAAATAAATAGATAGATAAATATATCCCACAGACAAATGCAAGCCATGGTCCATGTAACACACAAAAAATGCTGGTGGAATGCAGCAGGCCAGGCAGCATCTATAGGAAGAAGTACAGTCGACGTTTCGGGCCAAGACCCTTCATCAGGACTAACTGAATATCTCTTACTGTCTTTTCTTTCAGTTAGGCCTGACGAAGGGTCTCAGCCCGAAACGTCGACTGTACTTCTTCCTATAGATGCTGCCTGGCCTGTTGAGTTGCACCAGCATTTTGTGTGTGTTGCTTGAATTTCCAGCATTTGCAGATTTCCTCGTGTTTAGCATGATCCATGTGGCCACTTTGAAATCCATATGGGCTATTCTTAAGGTGAAGATACATATTCTACATAGCTAGATTTCTTAGTGGGCTTGGGCATTTAGTGGTGAATGGAAACACATGATTTTCAGGCATGTTTTATAATTAATATGTAGCCTGACCAGATAGTAATCTGATGAATAGTAATAGTAATCTCATGATAGTAATCGCTGTGTCTGGGGACGGTAGACTCAACTACCTTTAAGTATAGAGATAGACAGAAGATGAAAGTAACAGGAGTTTAGGAATAAAAAAAGGGAATGAAATGATTCTCCAAAGGTCTGATGAGCTAAATGACCCCTGTCTGATTTGCACTCTTAGGTTCGAGGGGCTAGTGGCCTGTTGCTGGTTGGTGATGGAGACGTTGCATTTGTTAAATGTTTGGCTCGTCAGATAAGCTGGACAAGCTGGGTGAAGACAGACCAGAGAGTGAGCAATTGATATCTTCCACCTCCTTAATCTTGCCTAACACCCCCACTCCCAAAAATATTAGGTTCCAGTCCAGCTTGTGACATTGTATGCAAACTGAACAGCGCAAAATCAAACTGCCACTCAAGCAAACATGACTGAGGAGGTTGATAATGAGACTTTGGAGGAAGCATTCGGAGGGGAAATTCTCCCCAGAGCGGCTGGTGGGAGAGCTGCAGGAACACCAGGAAATAAAAACAGACCGCTTGCTGGAGTTTTACAACATTTCCGCTGAAGTTATAACTGAGAAGCTGGATAAGACCTTATGAAACTTCCCCTCTATAACACTGTAACTTCAGCCAGAAGTGACTTGAGATTTCACTGCCTGTGTGTGTGTGTGTGTGTGTGTGGGGGGCAGAGATTTATCTGATCTGTAACTTGCCTAAACATTGATCCTCTCCATCGGTGAACAGAATCAGAATATCAGGTACAGTATATTTCATAAAAGGACAGACAAAGATGGAGACAGAGACAGAGATCATGTTGCCCTAAACACCAACATTTGGTGGTAATATGTCATGAAATTTGTTGTTTTGTGGCCGCAGTACATTGCAATACATAATACTGTAATAAAAATTGGTAAATCGCAATAAGATTTTATATAAAATTTTATAAAAGTTAAATTAAATAACTAATGCAAAAAGAGGAAACAAAAGTAGTGAGGTGGAGTTCATGGGTTTTATCATCATTCAGAAACCTGATGGCAGAGGGAAAGAAGCTGTTCCTGAATCATTGAGTGTGTGCCTTCAGGCTCTTGTACCTCCTCCCTGATGGTAACAACAAGAGGAGGGCATAGCTGGGTGATGGATGCCTCCTTTTTGAGGCAACATTCCTTGGAGATGTCCTGGATGCTGGGGTGCCCACGATGGAGCTAACTGACCGAGTTTACAACTTTCCTGTGCAGTGCTCCCCCCCACCGCCGCACACCAGATGGTGACGCAGCCAGTGAGAATGCTCTCCGTGGCCACAGTGTATACCATCCACAACCTGCACCGCCATTGCTGGCTCAGCCTACTGCAACAGAACCTCTCACACCCATTATCTCCACCCTTGGTGGTAAAGCTCTGCTGAAAGAGGGAACACCACTATCTGCAGATTCCCCTCCAGGGAACATATTATCCTGACTTGGAAAGGGTTCGCTATTCCTTCAGCACCCCATGTCTAAATCATGGAACCCCCTACTTTCACCAGAGGGATTAATGCAACTCCACAACATGACAGAATCCCACATGGACAATAAATACTGAACACAAAGTACACTGCAGATGCTGTGGTCAAATCAACATGTACAAACAAGCTGGATGAACTCAGCAGGTCGGGCAGCATCCGTTGAAATGAGCAGTCAATGTTTCAGGCTGAGACCCTTCATCGGGCCTTGCCAGTGAAGCCCAGATCCCAAAAAAGGAGGGTAAAGACACCCTTCCGAAATATCCAAGCATATAGAAGAATTTACAGACATTTTCTTCTGTCCACACACATGATGACTGTGTGCATTTCCTGTCAACATTTCTGGTTATAAAGTCCCAGGCTCCTCTTTATAAATTGTGTGTGTAAACACCTCAAGTAAAGCATCACAACAATTGCCAGGATTGTACTGACAGTTATATGCACGGTTACTTAGCTTAGTTATCAGAATCAGATTTATTATCACCGGCAGGTGACTGAAATATTTAACTTAGTAGCTGCAGTTCAATGCAATTCTTAATATAGAATTGAAAAAAATAATAATGGAATAAAAATTTTAATAATAATAATAAGTAAATCAATTACATTATACATATATTGAATAGATTAAAAAAAGTGCAAAAATCAGAAATACTGTATATTAAAAATGTGAGGTAGTGGTTTCAATGTCCATTTAGGAATTGAATGGCAGAGGGGAAGAAGCTGTTCCTGAATTACTGAGGGTGTGCCTTCAGGTTTCTGTACCTCCTACCTGATGGTAACAGTGAGAAGAGGGAATGTCCTGGGTGCTGGAGGTCCTTAATGATGGACGCTGCCTTTCTGAGACACTGCTCCTTGAAGATGTCCTGGGTACTTTGTAGGCTAGTGCCCAAGATGGAGCTGACTAGATTTACAACCTTCTGCAGCTTCTTTCCGTCCTGTGCAGTAGCCCCTCCATACCAGACAGAGATGTAACCTGTCAGAATGCTCTCCATGGTACATCTACAGAAGTTTTTGAGTGTATATGTTGACATGCCAAATCTCTTCAAACTCCCAATGAAGTATAGCCGCTGTCCTGATAACTACATCAATATGTTGGTACCAGGTTAGATCCTTAAAGATCTTGACACCCAGGAACATGAAAATGCCCTCTCCCTTCATTTCTGATCCCTCTATGAGGATTGGTATGTGTTCCTTCATACTTTATTGTCACCAAACAATTGATACTAGAGAGTACAATCATCACAGTGATATTTGTTTCTGCGCTTTGTGCTCTCTGAAGTACAAATCAAAATAAATATAATAAAAATTTAAATTATAAATCATAATTAGAAAATAGAAAAGGGAAAGTATGGTAGTGCAAGTCAGGTCAGGATATTTGGAAGGTACGGCCCAGAACTGGGTCAGGATCTGTCCAGCAGTCTTATCACAGTTGGAAAGAAGCTGTTCCCAAAACATTCTTCATCTTACCCTTCCCAAGTCCACAATCAGCTCTTTCATCTTACTGACGTTGAGTGCCAGGTTGTTGCTGTGGCACCACTCCACAAGTTGGCATATCTCACTCCTGTACGCCTTCTCGTCTCCATCTGAGATACACTGCGGAGTTGCCCCTTCCAGCCCTTTGAGATGTGCTGCCCAGCAACCCCGCTGTTTTAATGCCAGCCTAATCAGGGGACAATTTACAGTGACCAATTAATCTACCAACCATTTGCCTTTGGACTTTGGGAGGAAGGCAGAGCACCTGGAGAAAATCCAAGTGGTCACAGGGAGAGCGTACAAACTCCTCACAGACAGCGGTGGGAATTGAACCGTAAATCATTGTGCTAACCACTGTGCTACTCTGCCTGTTCCCACTAATGCTAGAAGGAGACAGAATCAGAACCAATGGTCTGTGGGCCTGGCCCAGTTAATTCCGCTTCACTGATGATAAAGATTTTTAAAAAGTTGCTTTATTTGTTACATGTACATCCAAACATCCAGTGAAACATCAAGGTCCCACACAGGAGATTAGTGTGCAAACTTAAGGAATACGGTATTGGGGTATATTGATGTGGGTAGAGAATTGGTTGGCAGACAGGAAGCAAAGAGTGGGAATAAACAGGACCTTTTCAGAATGGCAGGCAGTGACTAGTGGGGTACCGCAAAGCTCAGTGCTGGGACCCCAGTTGTTTACAATATATATTAATAATTTAGATGAGGGAATTAAATGCAGCATCTCCAAGTTTGCAGATGACACGAAGCTGGGCGGTGGTGTTAGCTGTGAGGAGGATGCTAAGAGGATGCAGGGTGACTTGAATAGGTTAGGTGAGTGGGCAAATTCATGGGCAGTTGCAATTTAATGTGGATAAATGTGAGGTTATCCACTTTGGTTGCAAGAACAGGAAAACCGATTATTATCTGAACGGTGGCCGATTAGGAAAAGGGGAGATGCAACGAGACCTGGGTGTTATTGTACACCAGTCATTGAAGGTGGGCATGCAGGTACAAAAAGGCAAATGGTATGTTGGCATTCATAGCAAAAGGATTTGAGTACAGGAGCAGGGAGGTTCTACTGCAGTTATACAAGGCCTTGGTGAGACCGCAACTAGAATATTGTGTGCAGTTTTGGTCCCCTAATCTGAGGAAAGACATTCTTGCCATAGAGGGAGTACAAAGAAGGTTCACCAGATTGATTCCTGGGATGGCAGGACTTTCATATGAAGAAAGACTGGATCGACTAGGCTTATACTCACTGGAATTTAGAAGATTGAGGGAGGATCTTATTGAAACGTATAAAATTCTAAAGGGATTGGACAGGCTAGATGCAGGAAGATTGTTTCCGATGTTGTGGAAGTCCAGAACGAGGGGTCACAGTTTAAGGATAAAGGGGAAGCCTTTTAGGACCGAGATGAGGAAAAACTTCTTCACACAGAGCGTGGTGAATCTGTGGAATTCTCTGCCACAGGAAACAGTTGAGGCCGGTTCATTGGCTATATTTAAGAGGAAGTTAGATATGGCCCTTGTGGCTAAAGGGATCATGGGGTATGGAGAGAAAGCAGGTACAGGGTTCTGAGTTGGATGATCAGCCATGATCATACTGAATGGCGGTGCAGGCGCGAAAGGCCGAATGGCCTACTCCTGCACCTATTTTCTATGTTTCTATGAAACGCGCCGTTTGTGTCAACGACCAACACCGTCCGAGGATGTGAGCTGGGGGCAGCCCACAAGTGTCGCCAACATAGCATTCCCTCAAATTACTACCCCAACTATACGCATTTGGAAATTTGGGAGAGAACCGGAGCACCCGAAGGAAAGCCCGTACGGTCACGCGAGGGAAGTACAAATTCCCAACCCTGATCTTACAGCTGGCGCTGCTGTGTTACGCTAATCACTATGCCAGGCCCCGGATGCAACAATACAAGAGACAGACAAGCAGCACACTTACACACCCGACCCGCCGGGCTCAGAAGGCAGGCCCGAGCTCCTACCTGGACATGTTCATCTCGGTTTGTGGGCCCCTGGCCTTCTCCAGGCCGAGCTTGGTGAAGATCCCCACCAGCACCATGATAGCCACGACACCACAGATGATGTAAACAATCATATTTGTTTTGTCCTTTGTCGGGTCTTCGTTGTTTTCATCCACTTTGACGGGTGGCTTCCCCGTGTTGGCCCAGTTTGGCGTGTCATAGTTACTGCAGGTGCTCTGGTCTAAGCGGTCGTGCTTAAACTCACAACAGAATCGGTAGCCACACGTGCCGCAGCAATAAAGATAGGTGCCCGCGTTGCAATTGAACGGGGGGTCCCACTGCCCCATCACGTCGTAATAACCCCGACACCTGTCTGAGTTCTGGGGCACCTCCGTGGACTCCAGCGCGTGGTCCGAGGGGGAGAACTTGGTGCCGTTTTCGGGGTGAGTGGCAAGTCCTTCCGACTGTCCCACCTTGCCGCTGTGTGTGCTGGCCCACATCAGCGCCTGTCCTGCCAGAAGGTAACACCACAGTCCAACCATGAAGCGCAGCTCCATGGAGGCTTTCATCCAGAGCTTGGAGGCTGGCGATGGCGTCCTATGGTCAGAGATGCTGGCTTCCGCTGGTCAAGGGCAGGTCTGTGGGCTGTAGCAAAACAGAGGCAGCTGTGCACTGCACTGAGAAATAGTCCCCTCCTCAGGACAGCTTCCCAGAAGCCCTTTTCTCTTTGCGTGTATGAGAAGCTTTGAAGCACTGCCAGAGCTCTGGACCTGCTGTTTCAATGTGCTGAAGGCAGAGACGGTAACTCACATCATTGGCTGAACCCTGGAAGAGTCAGGACAGACAGAGCCCCATAAAATATTACTGCCATCTTCAACAAGCAGACAGCCATTATCTCAGGATTAATCACAGCAAACACCACTCAGCTCTTGGCCTGGGATTGTTTCCGGGCATTTGATCCGCTGCCTGGTAGAAAGCTGTACCATTTTTAGTTTCAAGTGGACCCGTTTACCTCTTCCCCCCTCCTCATCAGCCACATGAGGCTTTGGAAGTAACCGTCTGTTATATTCCCCTTTGGTGGTTTACACACTCATATGGGGAAAGGTTTTTTTGTGAGGAGAAATTCAGAGCTCCCCAAGGGGACCATGAATGATCTTTATTGCATAATAAATTATGTGGAATTGCATAGAATATACAGAAACAGGCTACTCAGTCCATCTACCTATCCATTTCCCGCATCACTATATTCCTTTCTTTAATGTCATGGAGCCATACAGCATGAAAGATGCCCTTCAGCCCATTGACTCCATGCTAGCCATCAAGCATCTATTTGCACTGATCCTAAACTGAGTTTGTTTTGTTCTCCTTTCATACCCATCAATTCATCCCAGATGCATTCCACTACACACTTAAGGGCAATCTGCCGTGCCAATTAACCTATCAACCTGCACGGTTTGGAACATGGGAGGAAGCCAGAGCATCGAGGGAAATGTAAACTTCATTCAGACAGTGTGTGACGCTCATTAGCTGTGCCACCCTGTGCCCTTGTGACTTACCCAGCGTCCCCAAACGAGACGTCCTTATTCTGCTCAGCAACTCTCTGGGGAGGGGTGGGGGGGGGTGAGGTCTACATTCCCTATTCAATGCTAGCACTTACCACACCACGTAAAATGGCTATACCCTGTTCTCAAAGCTTGGTGCCATCAAACACAACATAAACTTAGGAAGGGCCAGAGAGAACCATCATTAACATCAGCAAATAATCCTCTTCCAGATCCCACAGACTGAATCCAATTGGACTGCCTGGTCTCCAGAATTTCCTTCCCTTCACTCCAACACTCCGAGACAGACTGGCCCCCGAAAGGTCTCGGATCCGAAGCATTCTCCTGACATCCCGAGTAATCCCAGGCATTGTTGGCTTTGAAACCGGCAGGATGATTGTCATCCCGGACCATCCTTAGCTTGCTAGCACTCGAGGGCTGAGTGGGAAGGAGAAATTACGCTTTTGCAGAGGGTGAGAATTTGCTGCTGCTGGGATGTTGGCAACAGGATCAATCGGAACATTTGAAAGGGAGTTTGACTGGACAGAGAATAGCTCACAAGGCAGTGAGCAAAAGAGCAGGAATGGTGGTGGACAGCAGCGGCTGAATGGCCTCCTCTATGACTTAACAATTCCATGTTTCTAATCTCCAGACTCAAAATGGTCACCGCCTGTTGCTTTGTGCTGACAGCAAGAACAACAATGCTGGGCGCTCTTTGGAAAGTAAGGGGCAGCGTGAGAGAGATGGGAGCACAGCAAGATGGCGTTGCCATGGGGACAATGGACTGGACTGCTTTGTGGTGCAAAGCCATATCTGCGTTTGCTTGTTGTGTCCATTTGGGCGGGACCTGATTCCTCCAGTTTGCAGCAGGTATGGATTTATTGGAGGGGTTTTCTCCTTGGTACTGGGACAATCAACAGAACTTCCCACATCTAGCGCACAGGACCATCAGCTCTGACTGGATGAGTCCTTTAGGTTCCCGTCTCATGTGGTCCCTTACCTCCGACTGCCTCACATTCTCAAACAGCCCTGTTTCCTCTCTCCTTCTCCCTCCTCAGTGCTTTTGTTAGTAATAGATGAAAGCATTCAAAGCAATTGAACTGAAAAGGAAATACAGTTTCCTTGTGCTCTTCCCAATCATCTTTTTATCAATCTTGTTGTATCTTGAACTCAGTCTCTGGAAATTAGAACATAGAACAGTACAGCACAGGAACAGGCCATTCGGCCCACAATGTTGTACTGAACCAGCTAAAGAGCAAATCAAAAACATCCAAACACTGATCCCTTCTACTTACACCATGTCCATCTCCCCCCAACTCCCTCACATCCATGTGCCCATCCAAATGACTCTTCAAAGCCTCTAATGTATCTGTCTCCACCACCATACCAGGCAGCACATTCCAGGCATCCACCACTCTCCGAGTAAAAAAACTTACCCCTCACATCCCCTTTGAACTTACCCCCTCTCACCTCCGAATGCATGCCCTCTGGTATTAGACATTTCAACCCTGGGAAACAGATACTCTCTGTCCACTTTATCTGTGCCTTTCATAATCTTGTAAACATCTGTCAGATCTCCCCTCAGCCTCTGCCGCTCCAGAGAAAACAACACAAGTTTATCCAGCCTCTCACAATAGTTCATACCCTCTAAACCAAACATAATCCTGGTAAAGCTCTTCTGCACCCTCTCCAAAGCCTGAACATCCTTTCTATAGTGGGGCGACCAGAACTGTTCTCAATACTCCAGATGTGACCAAACCAGGGTTTTATAAAGTTGCAACATAACCTCTTAACCTTTGAACTCAGTGCCTCAATTAATAAAGGCAAGCGTTCCACAAGCCTTCTTGTCAACCTGTGTAGCCACTTTCAAAGAACTGTGCACTTGGATCCCAAGATCTCTCTGCTCAGCAGCACTGTTTAGGACCTTGACCTTAACAGTGTAATGTCTCCTTGCATTTGTCCTACCAATTTATCTGGGTAAAACTCCATCTGCCATTTCTCTGCCCACATCTGAAACTGATCTATATTGAGCTGTATTCTTTGCCAGTCTTCTACACATTCCACAACTCCACCAGTCTTGGTATCACCCACAATCTTACTAGCACACCCATCTACCTTAATTAATCCTTCCTCTGGGAGACTGCAGGACTGTCCTAGACGCTGGTGTGGTGGGCAGGGGTCTGGAATTCTGGATGAAATCCTTCACCCTACCCTATGGGGGCACTACTGTGGCTACTGGAAACCCCTTTATACAAAAGGGAAGGCAGAGGGTGAGAAGCAGGGGAGAGCACCAGATTTGTCCCAGTAGATCCCTCCTACCTCATTGTCGGGTCCCCAATCCTACCGATGGCTCAAAGCATTTCTGAGTTGGAGTTTCAGCTCCAAGGCATTGCTCTCGACGGATGTATGGAAGGAAATTAACCCGATCAGTCCAAAATAACAATTTCTTTTCCTGCTAATTGTAACAATATCAGAAGCACAAATTCTGCAGTTTGAGGTGAGGGAGGTGATGTGATGAGCTCTCCAGGGATGTGTACAAGCAGCATTGGGTAACACACCACCCTGCTCTGCATTGCCCATTGCCCTCAGGTCTCTAGATGAGGGGGAAGGGGAGGCATTAATATAACCTCCACCTGTGGAGGGGAATGGGAGGAATGAGAGTGGATGGAGGGGGGATGTAAATATTAAAGGATCCAGGAGTATTCAGGGTCGAGATAAATATCTTAGGATCTTTTTGAACTGTTTTAATTAATCACAGTCAACACCTCAGTCTGGAATCTCCTCATCAGCCTCGAGGGAACAATCTGTACTCGATATGAGGTCAAGGCTCCCCACCTTCATGTCAAATCACAGTTCAACATGACTCGTTCTGGCCGGTTATTAGGGGATGGGGTTGAAACGCCCGATTGCTGGGCTGACCACAACGTACAGCTGTCGGCATTCACGCTTCCCTCCCCTTGCCCCTCTCAGGGAATCTGAACCAAAGGCTGGGCGGCGAAGCGTCCTTTCGTGTGTCGAGTTGTGATCTGCAATGCGCTGCCTGCAGAAATGCTGGGAGCCAGTGTGAAAGCAACAAGCAGAAGGGTCCAGCTCAGGTAGCCCAGGGGCGAAGCTTGCAGTCCGCAGGCAGCGCAAGGGCACTGGGATTTTCAGGTAGTCTAAGGCCTAGCACAGTCCCGTTGGGTCGAATGGTGACCTTCTAAGCTGATTCAATGACTCAGTAGTGACTCAGAGCCTGTCCTCTCCTCTCAACCTGGAGAGTTGTGTATCAGAATTGCTCCTCGCATAGATGGTTTGATGCCACACTTTCTTTCAGACACCTGCTCATAGACTGACTCTGGCTCCGTGTCCCCACTTACCCCAGTCACAGTTTGTTCTCCCTTATCGCCACCCGTTCCTCTCTGCCTTTTACTCTTCCTTCACCCTCCTCCATTCACTGTCTCCACAGACTCTCTCTCTCTCTCCCGTCGTCTTTACTCCCCCCGACCATGAGGCATTCAGTCTTTCTCCTGACTTCCATCCCACCACCCACTCTATCTGCCACCACCTCTTTCAAGTTCGAGAGAGAGAGCGTGAGAAAGAGAGGGGAGCGAGAGGGGGAGAGAGACAGGGAGACAGAGAGGGACAGAAGGAGACAGAGAAAGGAGAGGGAGAGAGAGCGAGACAGGGAAGGACAGAGAGAGACAGAAATATGGAAGGGGACAAAGAGGAGAAAGGGAGACACAGACAGATAGAGAGGGAGGAAGGGAGGGAGAAGGTGAGATATGGACAGACAGAGACAGTAAGAGAGACAGACAGAGGCAGGGAGGGACAGAGAGAGAGTGAGACAGACAGATATGTAGAAAAACAAAGGGAGAGAGGAGAGAGGGAGAGAGACAGAGGCAGATAGAGAGAGAGTGAGGGAGAGAGGGAAAGCGACAGTCAGGTTGACAGATAGAGAGAGAGGGGGAGAGGTAGCAATAGAAAGTAGTTAACAGCTCCTCTACAGTCTAATATTCTGTGGTTCGGACAGCTCAAAATGAAATGAAGTATCTTCACATCAGATAGTATCCACTAGACTGACTCCGACTCTCCACAACACAGAGTTTAAACTATACCCAAAGATTAAGATCTTTAAGGTTAATCGAAACTTACCATAAATAAATCCAAGCAGCGATTCATGAGCTTATTAAACCTGTGTTCAGCTGTTAATCCAAAGCTTCAGCTGGGCATTGAGGCTACTTAGCTTTCACGTTGAACTCCCGCAGTTTGCTGTTGAAGAAGAGCCTCTTGTTTATCTCAGTCTCTCTCTCTCTCACACACACACACATAAACACACTCTCTCTCTCTGGTCTATTGAACAACAGTTAATGTGAAATTCAGTTCCCGCCTAAGAGCCACTGATCACAGCGCAAACACTGAGGCGACAGTCCTCTGAACGAGCAGTCAGTATGGAGAGAGGAAAGCTCCATCCACGTCCCTGTCAGGAGTTAAGCTCCTGTTGTAAAGACACCTCATTAGTATCTTCAGCGACCTGCCGGGAAGATGATTTACTTGAAGCCCTTTGAAGTCAAAGGAAAATAAAACCAAACAAGTCCACAGCGCATTATCTTCTGAACTGGGCTCCTGTTTAACTCCTTGGCTGAGTCAGACTTCATTAAAGAGAACCTCAATTTAATTCATTGTTTTTTTTTACCCCCTTTAACCGCGTCTTATTCCCGTCTGTTATTTTTTGAGGTCACACTGTGCCGGGGGGGGGGGGGGGGGCGTGTTCAGGAGTCCATTAGTCCAGGAGAGGCCGAGCGACGCCCTGTTCACTCCGCTCCCGCCTCGGGAGAGCGCTGGGATGGCGTCCAGGCGAGCGTGAGGTAATTCACTTTGGGGAGTCAGATGGCGCGCGTGGAGCGAAAGGCAGCGTCCCGAGGAACTCCGATGGCGGACCGAGAGTGGGTGGGTGGGGGCCCGAAGAAGGTATTGTGGTACGTTTGCGTCCATCGGCTGCGTGTGGGAGCTCCATGAAACATGGATTGCTGGTGAGAGCCCCTACAACAACACCGGCAAGAAACAAAGTGGAGGGGCTCACCTGGAGTGTGGGCTTCAGTTATGAGGGGAGCTTGATGGGTTTATTCTCAGCGGAATGAAGGAGGCTACTGGGGCAACCTCGTTCCAAAGATGCCCATGTTAGTAGGTTAGTTGGTCAGCTGGGTGTAACTTGGCTAGAAGGGTCTGTATTCCAAAATAAATTTTAATAAAACCGCATGCTTCACATTTAGGGTGCCCCAGCAGCCTAACAGCTTAACACAACACTATTATGGCTTGGAGCCTTGGAGTTCAAAGAGTTTGAATAGGTCTCAATAGGTACATTTGATGTCAGAGAAATGTATACAATATACATCCTGACATTCTTTTTCTTCAGAAACATCCATGAAAACAGAGGAATGCCCCAAAGAATGAATGACAGTTGAATGTTAGAATCCCAAAGCCCAGCTCCCCCCTCCCACGCACAAGTGGCAGCAAGGCAACGAACCCCCCCCCCAACCCAAACTCCCACCAGCAAAAAAGCATCGGCACCCTCCTCAAACATGCAGCAAAGCATCAATAAACTTGCAGCAGCCTAAAGACTACTCGTTCACCCGGTATTCGACACACCACAGGCTCTCTCTCTAATAAGGGAAAAGAGCTGTTTCCGTTTCACAGCGAGAGGAGAGACATAGCAAACGACTCATTGATTTATGATGCTAAAAGTCTGTTGCATTGCTTTTTCCGAGCTCTGTGTCCAGAGAGTCGGCCCCAGAGAGGTGCAGCTCTCCAGGCCCACAATCCCAGCAGCTAACCCGATGTTCCGTGTTCTCCCACGACGCTTCAGTCAGGGGCACCAGCCTAGAATCAGCTCATCTCCAGAGCCGCGAAAATCCAGCACCCTGAAGGCACGCTCGTCTTCTCTTCTAGGCCGCGTCCTGGGCATATCGAAAAGCGGCCGGTATTGAGGCCCTGAGAGCAGGTCCCATTCCTGCAAAGAACCAAAATGTAACTCCAGGTCAGGGTCTTCAAAAGAACCTTGACAAGGACAAAAAGAGATTTCAAAGATAGAAGCAGAGCTGTTTCCGAAGATGCAAGCAAAGGAGTCGCCGTTTAGCGCCGTCGTAACTTCACTCCGCCCCATCTTGCATCAGTTTGTACGTCTTTCCTGTGGAAGGTGTGGGTTTCCTCCGGGTGTCCCGATTTCCTCCCACAGTCCAAATACAATTCGTAGGTTAACTGGCCATTGTAAATTGTCCCATGTTTAGGCTAGGATTAAATAGGGTGGCGCTACTCAGAAGGCTGGAAAGGGCTGTTCCGTGCTGCGTTGTTGAATAAAAAGAATGAATACACCTTATAGAAGTTAATAAAATCTTGAGAGGCATAGATAGGTTCGACACACAAAATCTTTTTTCCTAAGGGCAGCAGAACTAGAGGGCACAGGTTTAACTAGTTTAAGAAGCTGAAAGGAACATAGGGGGAAAGATTTTCACACTGAGTATCCTGTGAATGAGCTGCCAGAGGAAGTGACTGGCAGCTGCAATTACAATGATTAAAAGGCATTTGGAAAGCGAAGGAGGGACATGGGCCCAATGCAGACAGATGGGATTAATGTGGATTGACATCACGGTCAGCACCAACAAGGTGGGCCGAAAGGTCGCATTTCAGTGCTGTACAATTTGTTAATTCTATGACTTGCTTTGTGTGTTTGAAGCCTGTCCTAGGCCTGCTCCTTGACGGTATTCTCAGCCTTGGCCAAATAGCATATAAAACTTGCAGTTTCCCATGGTCTGGAGAAGAGTAGAGGGTGGTCCTGGGTGTAAAGACTAACATTCATCTTTCAGCCATCACCCTGACATATTTATCTACTCACGAGAAGGAACGGGAGGGTTTTAAATCATTGTGTTTCCACTGAAGTACATAGTGTAAGGTGTTCTGTAAAAGACAGTGGGAAGAGATGCAACAGCGCTCTCACTGATCGCTGATAAGCAAATGGGAAATTCTAGCAAACCTTAACTTTTCCCCTTTGCACATGTGCTGCTGAGCCATCTGAACATCTCCAGCAGTTTCAATTTTTTATTTCTGATTTTGAGCATCTGATTTTTTTTTAACTTTTGGAACTTTACGTGTTCACCAAGGTTTAAAACAAGACACCCTGGAGCAAACACTATTATAATTTGTTTATTGACTGACGCTCAATCTGAATTTTCCCAGTTTTGTACCAAGGTTGGTTGAAATGGTTCACTCATTCTGTGACCAGTGATTGATGCCTTATGACTGGATGTTTCATAAGAACATAAGAAATAGGAGCAGGAGTTGGCCATCCAGCCCATCGAGCCTGCCCTGTCATTCAATAAGATCATGGCTGATCTGTCCGTAAACTCAGCTCCATCTACCTGCCTTTTCCCCATATCCCTTAATTCCCTTACTATGTAAAAACCTATCTAACTGTACCTTAACTACATTTAGTGAAAAAGCCTCAACTGCTTCCCTGGGCAGAGGATTCCACGGATTCACCACTCTCTGGGAAAAATAGGTTTTTCATCTCCGTCCTAAATCTTCTCCCCTGAATCTTGAGGCAATGTCCCCTAGTTCTAGACTCACCTACCAATGGAAACAGCTTCTATCTTATCTATCCCTTTCAAAATTTTGAATGTTTCTATAAGATCCTCTCTCATTTTTCTGAATTCCAGAGAGAACAGTCCCAGGTGACTCAATCTTTCCTCATAGGTTAACCCCTTCATTCCACCATGGGCCATGGTTCTTAGAGTTGTCTTTGGGTATGGACTCATCTCCCAGCCGTGGGGAGTCAATGAATACAGGGAACAGGCAGAGGGTGGAACTGAGGCAAAGATCCTGGGAATAGTAATGCAGCCTGGAGAAGCTATAGCCAATCCTGCTCTCTGCTGATGAAAGTTGCGTCCAAGAACAGGGACCCCCCCGCCACCTCCCAGGTCATGCTCTCTTCTCGCTGCCGCCATCAGGAAGAAGGCACAGGAGCCAGGGGAACAAGAGAAAATCTTCAGATGCTGGAGTACTGGAGTTCCCTTTGGCAGGACTGGTCCAAAACATTGACTGTACTTTTTTCCATAGATGCTGCCTGGCCTGCTGAGTTCCTCCAGCATTTTGTGTGTGTCACAGGAGCCTCAGGACTCACGTCACCAGGTTCAGGAACAGTTATTACCTTTCAACCATCAAGCTCTTGAACCAAAGGGGATAAATTCCCTTGCCCATCACTGAAATGTTCCCAAACACAAAATACACTGCAGATGCTGGGGTCAAAGCAACACGTACAACAAGCTGGAGGAACTCAGCAGGTCAGACAGCATCCACAGAAACGAGCAGTCAACATTTCAGGATTGACGAACAGTCTCGACCCAAAACGTTGACTACTCGTTTCCACAGATGCTGTCCGACCTGCAGAGTTCCTCCAGCTTGTGTGTGTTACTGAGATGTTGTCACAGGCTACAGACTCACTTTCAAGGACTCTTCATCTTATGTTCTTGATTATATTGTTTATTATTTATTATTATTCTTTCTTTCTTTTTGCATTTGTACAGCTTGGTGTCTTTTGCACACTGGTTGAACGCCCAAGTAGGCGCAGTCTTTCATTGATTCTCTAATGATTATTATTCTTCTGAGAATGCACACAAGAAAGCGAATTTCAGGGTTGTCTATGGTGACATAGATGCACTTTTATAATAAATTTAATTTGAACTTTGACCAGTGCTGAGAGAACTCTGCTGAGTGCAAATGTTTAACTGTTCCCAACTTCACTCCTGAACGGATGCAAGATAGGTATTGGATCTGCTTAAATGTAACTGGAATGAAGGATCTGGACCTTACTGTGTTGTGGGAGATTGCTATTTACATGTTGGCTGCCACAATTCCCTCTGGTTGGCAGTCAGCACACTACAGACAGAAGTCACTGAATGCGCCTGGAACGTCCTGAATGTGATAAAAGGTTTGCCACTTTACTGCTCTCTAAGCAAAGCCTCGCTCCCACCTCTGGGTGCCAGGACTCAGCACCAATCACCCTGAGATCACATACACTGCCTTTTATCACAAATGGATTTGAATTCAGAAGCAAGCCTCTCTCTCAGTTAATGAAGATCAAACTCATGTCTTCCTGCTCCATGCTTTGCAGCTCCCACAGTCTTCAATCTGTGTTCTCATTCTCTAACTGGTCCCATTCACTCATTGACCAGGTAACCCTTGATTTACTCTATCAGGGACACCCGCCTCCTCTGCCCTCCCTAAAGAGCTTTTTATTCCTCCTCTCAATTTTGAAAGAGCCTTTGACCTGAACTTTGTTTCTCTTCCCACAGGTACGTCCTGATCTGCTAAGAGTTCCCAGCACTTTCTGTTTTTATCTCACTCCATCCTTCAGCTCTCCTATCCTGCAGTTCCACTTTACCCTTCTGTTTCCAAGGGCATCTCGCTACAATTATACTGAGATCGTCTTTGGAGAATTGCCTGACTCCTCACCAGCCACCACAGAGTTGGTGGAACAAAGTTTTACCACTGTGGAACTGTCCTATGCAGATAGGTGAACTCAGTTGTGTTCACTCCAGTTCAGAGTACTGGAGTGAATGGAAACTGACAGGTCTCAGCAGATTCAAAGTACATTTATTATCAAAGTTTGTATGCAGGATACAACCCTGAGGTCCATCTCCCCCACAGACAGTCACAAAACAAAGGAGAACTGTGGAACTAACCCACTGACTGAGGGTCAGTTTTAGGTTACAGGGCAGAAGATGTCATTCTGCGGCGAGAAGCGATTTCTTCACTCAGAGAGTTGTAAGCATGGGAAATCTTCTATTAAAGGAGGCTGTGATGGCCAAGCTACTAAACAGATTCATTCCTAGTTGCAAAAGACTTGAAAGGCTATATCTGTCACCATGACACACAGTGGCCACTGTGACTGAGAAGCCTCCAGTCACCCACGTTCCATTCTGACTAGAAATGCTGTCTGTGTGGAGTTTGCAGGCTCTCCCTGTGACTGCATGGATTTCCTCTTACCTCACAAAGCCTCTCAGGTTAATGGGCTCATTGGCCTTTGTAATTTGTCCCTAGTGGTAGAAGAATCCATGGGAGTCGATGGGGATGTGAGGGAAAAGGGGTACATGGAAATAGGAATAGGATTGATGGGCCAAATCACCCTCCTTCCACATCATAAGGAAGTGTGACAGCATGGGAGAGAGAAGGAATATGATGTTGGGAGAGACAAGCAGCCCTGAGTGTATTAACTGACTTGAGAAGCCAGTCCTCACTCTTTCTCCTTTGATTCAGTGTGCAGCAAAGGAGGATGTTGGAAACTTCCGGTCCACTATGTATCATCTAGTGGGGACCCTGCTACTCACACCTCAGATGTACCTGTGGCTATTCTACAGAAGGTCTATAAATCAGTACTGAATTAACATCAACCTGTCCTGTCTCATTCCTCTCGCACTCACAGTCCTCATCTTCTCACGCTTCAACACTTCCTCCCTCCCCGGTGACCTCTCCTTAATCTCCCCCATCCCTTATCCCCACCCTCTCCACAACCCCTCCCAAATTCCCCACCTTCTTCATTAGGCCATTTGACCCATCAAAACTCCCTCACCATTCAACCATGGGCTGATTTATTTTCCCTCTCAATGAGATCCCTCCTCATTCTTCTAAACTTCAGTGGGGACCCTGCTACTCACACATCAGACATGTAAAAAGTCTCTAAATCAATACTGAATTAACATCAACACATTCCTCCCACACTCACAGCCCTCATCTCCTCACACTTCACCACTTCACTCCCTCTCTGGTCACCTCTCCTTAAACTCGCCCACCCTCTCCCTCCAAATTCCCCACCTTCTTCAACAACCCCTATGCTCCTCGCACTCGGGGCAAACCCTTTGTTTTCTGACACCTACTTTCACAACTCCAGCCTGGCCCTGCTTCACTTTCTTCAAACAGCCCATCACACTCAGGTCCAAAGCCTTCCTCCGCACACCCTCAGCATCACTTCCCGCTCCCTACCCACCCAATATTCCCTGTTCCTTCAATCCTACTCCTCTCGCTCGGCCCACACGGTCCAGACCTCACCTCTCCTTCCCTGCCTGGATGGAGCTGGGCTAACGATTTCAATTTACAGGCCCTGAATCCGCGTCAGGGATTAGAGAGGGAACAAGTGCCGACTGTCGCTGATTGCCTGAGGGAGGGCTCTCAGCTCTGTCCACACCCCCTCCCGTCCCACCACCACCAGGAGTGAGAGGCTGACGATCTGACAGCGAGGGATGAGGATGGGGGAAGGGCCCTCAGTCCCATTGGAGAAAAAATATTTAATCGTGAAGGGAAAATATTTTCACGCTTTGCTAAAGAGATTTTCCCTTTTGGCTTGGAGAAGATAAAAATAATCTTCGTCTGAGTGGCAACAGAAAGTAGGCCATTGACACCTAAAGGTTTTCCATCTGTCCTTGGCAGAGAGAGCATCAAGTTGCCTGGCTGGGGGATGGGTACGGTTTAGATCTCTGTCACTCTGTGTAAGAGGTGCCGACTGCATTCGCCGGAGTCAGGCAGTTCATCAAAGAGCCACTCACAGGAGAGCCGTGACCTGCAGACGCCGAGTGGCTGAGCCTGCTCTCGTTGGCCTCCTGCTGGGCCCAGCAGAGGCCTCGGCCCTGGCAGTCGGCTGCCACTGTTTAGTCCTCGGCAAAGCCAGCTGTGGGGCAAAAAGCGCTCCCTGAGGCAGAGCACGCGCTCAGCAGCCAGTGCAAGTGTGAACAACAGCAGCGGACACTACGCCGCACCAGAGGCGGCAGCTTGATCTGCTGAGCCTGGGGTGACTATACGACCCTAAGACGTAGGTACATAATTAGACCATTCGGCCCATCAAGACTGCTTCACCATTTATAACCATATAACAATTACAGCACAGAAACAGGCCATCTCGGCCCTTCTAGTCCGTGCCAAACACTTACTCTCACCTAGTCCCATCGACCTGCACTCAGCCCACAACCCTCCATTCCTTTCCTGTCCATATACCTATCCAATTTTTTCTTAAATGATGAAATCGAACCTGCCTCTACCACTTCTACTGGAAGCTCGTTCCACACAGCTACCACTCTCTGAGTAAAGAAGTTCCCCCTTGTGTTACCCCCTAAACTTTTGCCCCTTAACTCTCAACTCATGTCCACTTGTTTGAATTTCCCCTACTCTCAATGGAAAAAGCCTATCCACGTCAACTCTATCTATCCCCCTCATAATTTTAAATACCTCTATTAAGTCCCCCCCTCAACCTTCTACATTCCAAAGAATAAAGAGCTAAAGATCATGGCTGACTTATTTTGCCTCTCAACCCCCATTCTCCTGCCTTCTCCCCGTAACCTTTGACACACTTGTTAATTGAGTACCAATCAACCTCTGTTTTAAATATACCCAAAGGCCTGGCCTTCACAGATGTCTGCGGCAACAGGCTCCACAGATTCACCACATTCTGACTGTAGAAATTTCTCCTCAATTCTATTTTAAAAGGGCATCCTTCTATTCTGAGGCTGCGCTCTCTGGTCCTGGACTGTCCCACTGCTGGAAACATTCTCTGCACATTCACCCTATGCAGACTTTTCGATATTTGGTAGGTTTCAATGAGGTCCCTCCTCATTCTTCTAAACTCCAGTGGGGACCCTGCTACTCACACATCGGACCCCCCCCCCCCCCGTGGCCATTCTACAGAAGGTCTCTCAATCAATGCTGAATTAACATCATCTCTCTCATTCCTCCCACACCCACCTCAGCCCATATCTAAACTCCAGTGAGTACAGGCCCAGAGTCACCAAATACTCCTCATATCTTAACCCTTTCATTCCTGGAATCTTTCCCATGAACCTCCTCTGGACTCCCTCCTTGACTCAGAATGACTCTTGGAAACATATTCAGATGATGCCCTGCCCTTTTGTACTCCCTTCTGACACTTTTTCCTGAAGCCCAGCATCCCATTCCTCATCAACCTCACCATGTCATCCAGCCTCTCCTCACTTCCATTTACCACCCCTCCCACACACTCCTACAGCCTTAAATCCGTGTACTTGGAGGGGATGACCAGAGGGTTGTAAACATTCCAACAGTTGGCAACAAGACCAGAAGTACAGAGTTCAGGTGCGGGAAGGTAAGAGGTCAGGAATGGTGGAGGTAGGGGTGTTCCTGAAAGGTTGTGTCGAGAGGAGATATGAGAGGTGGGGCAGGGAAAAAGGCTGGGAGTTTGTTTGTGAGGTTGTGGGAAAGGAAGAGGGTGCCTGAGTTGGGCTGGAGACAGAAGGTTGGACTGGCATGGGTGGAGTAAAGCAAAGAGGGTGCAGGGATTTCTTGGAAGGCTGTGAGAAGAAAGGACTGGGGTCCAGGCTGTGTTGGGCTAAGGGAAAATGCTAACATGGGGACGTTGTAGAGAGAGGTTGAAAGACTTTGGAAAGGGAGGAGTGTGTGATGGAAGGGGCTGGCGTGGAACAAAGCTAGGTTGCCAGAGGCCAGGCCTTTGCCAATTCTCAATAACAACACGTGCTGCATTTGCTCGACTCCTGCTTTCTTACTGCTTCCTGCTGTGCCCCACCATCAAAGGCTTTGATTCAAAAGGAACAGAGGAAAGGCAGTTCAGATATCAGCTGGAATCATCAAACAATTCTTTCCATAAAAAATGCTCTGTGGAGACAGGTCCTGGCTGCTAAATATGGAGCGGGCAACGCAGTTCTTTCTGTCTTCAGCCTGTAGGTCAATAAGTTCAAAGTTCAAGGGACGTTTACTATATACAACCTCGAGATTCCTCTCTATACAGGCAGCCGCAAAACAAAAACCCCTTAAGAGAAAGAAGACCATCAAATGCCCAGTGTGAAGAGAGAATTGAGCAAACAATAAAAATAAGCAAATAGCATTCAGAACTGACGCTTTACAAAATACATGAAGCCAGGTACCACTGCAGCTGGAGCAGGCCACAGGGGTGGAGGGAGAGGGTGAACAGGAGGAAGGCTGGATATGGGGCACTGCCCGAATAGTGTGCCCATAGTGGCTGGCACTTGGTTCATATTTCCTGCTTCACTCCACCCGGTTTGTCTCACAAGAAGGGAAAAAGCCTTCACTCAGAGGGTCGTTGGCGAGTGGAATGAGCTCCCAGCAAGTGCTGCATGCGAGCTCGATTTCAACGTCTAAGAGAAGCTTGATTAGGTATGTGGATGGGAAGGGTATGGAGGTCCCAATGGGGGTCGATGGGAGTAGGCAGTTCAAATGGTTTGCATGGACTAGATGGGCCGAATAGCCTGTTTTTGTGCTGTACTTTTCTATGACTCTATGAACCTGAGAGAGTAGGGTACAGGAAAATTTGTGGGGGATGGATGGGCAAAAATATTCTGGGAGCACTGATCAGACACAGAGGTGATGGCCTCCGTTGTGGCATAAGAAAATTGACTCTGTGCACCCCAGAACTATGGGTACAGTTCCCCTTTAGCCACGAGGTGCGGATAGCAGGACAACAGATGGAGTACACAGTTATTTAATTAGGCTCTGTGCACCCCAGAACAGTGCGTGAAGGGTGCGATTCTGTTGTAATGTGAATATTATTAGAAGTATGTTAATACTAATTGGGGAGCTGTTGGTAGCAAGAGACGGGATCTGGGGTTGGCGGGGTCTTTACTTCCGCTCTTTTTACTCCCAGTATGCATTGTAGATAGTTCCTCCACCCAGGCCGCAGGAGGCACCTGGAAGCCTCTGTTTTGTAAGTATCATTTGCCGTCCCAGATAAAGATGCTTTTTTGGCCATCAAGTTGTCGAGTGGTCTTTTTGTAAAGTAGAAGTTACCACAGATTCAACAGGCAGACCGTGCAGATCCCAGCTGATTAGTGAATACGGTAACGCTAACTGCATGGCAGCGTGTAGGGAGCAACGGTTATCCTTCAACCACAAGGTGGTCCATGCAGACCTCAGGGCCGCAGGCGGGAGTGCCTTTACCTTCAAAGTGCGGGGGGCAGTACGCAGATCCCCGGGGCAACCAGAGGCGGGTGTTGCGTACTCTGTAACCGTGAGCCAGGACAACGGGCAGAGAATGGGGCTGTTCATTAACCGTACAGAAACTGCCCCAGTGCGTGGTCAGCATAATCATCCTCCAACCCTACGGTGTCCCACCCATGGGAAAATGGGCACCCTTCCTCCATGAACTGGATCTCTCAGACCTCAGTGCAACATGGAGTTTTCTGTTATCCTTTAAATAATTACAATGTTTAGAAGACATCCAGACAGCTTCTTGGAAAGGTTAAGTATCAGCTTAATGAGGGCAAATGGGATTAAGTTCAAGTTCCAATATTATCATTCAACCATGCACATGAATACAGCCAATGAAACAGTGTTACTGCCGGGCCAAAGTGCTAAACACAGGCCCATCAGTCACACACAGTACACAGAGTTGTGGCAGCAGGAAGATATACAGTCACAAGGAAGAAAATGTAGTTATAGATAGTGTAGATAGTCATCACTGTAAATGCTGGTTCAGATCTGCTGCTCGGACAATTTAAATGCCGGCCCAGATAGACTGGAAAGGCAGGGTGTTTCTTTCTATTTCTATTTTTGGTATCTCTTTTTTTCCCTTTTCAGGATTCTTTTGAAGACCCTGACCTGGAGTTACACGTTGAGTTCGGTTCTTTACGGAAATGGGACCCGCTCCCAGGGCCTCGCGACCGGCTCCTTTTCGATATGCCAGGGAAGCGGCCTGGAAGACTAGCGTGCCTTCAGGGTGCCGGATTTCCGTGGCTCTGGAGCCGGGCGGATTCGAGGTTGGCGCCGCCACCTGATGTGTCGTGGGAGTGCGCGGAAGATCGAAGGAAGCGAGCTGGCTGCTGGCCGTGTGCCCAGAGACCCCATTTCCTTGGGCACAGAGCTCAGGAAAAGTGACACCGAAACAGACTTTTAACACCAGAAATCGGTGAGTTGCTTTGTTACGTCTGCCCTCTCACTGTGAAACGGGGTCACCTCTTTTTCCCTTATTAGGGAGAGAGAGAGACCCCGTGGTATATCAAATACCGGGTGAACGAGTAGTCTTCGCACTACTGCAAGTCACTCCCGATGAAGAATTTCGGCCCAAAACGTTGTCACTACCTCCTCCCATAGATGCTGTCTGGCCTGCTGAGTTCTGCCAGCATTTTGTGTTTTTATCTGTGTCTTTATTCAAACTAGAGGACATGATTTGAGAGTTAGGGGGCAGAAGTTTAAGGGAAACGCGAGGGGGTATTTCTTTACTCAAAGAGTGATAGCTGTGTGGAATGAGCTTCCTGTAGAAGTAGTAGAGGCCAGTTCAGTTGTGTCATTTAAGGTAAAATTGGATAGGTATATGGACAGGAAAGGAGTGAAGGGTTATGGGCTGAGTGCGGGTAGGTGGGACTAGGTGAGATTAAGGGTTCGGCACGGACTAGGAGGGCCAAGATGGCCTGTTTCCGTGCTGTGATTGTTATATGGTTTACTGATGCTTTGCTGCATGCTTGAGTGCTCAGTGGGGAGGGGGTGTGCAGATACTTTTTTTGCTGGTGGGGGAGGGGGAGGGCATTGCTTTGCTGCTGCTTGTGTATGGGGGGGGGGCTTTGGGGTCCTAACATTTAACTGTCATTCATTCCTTGGGGCACCCCTCTGTTTTTGTGGCTGTTTGCGAAGAAAAAGAATGTCAGGATGTATATCGTACACATTTCCCTGACATGAAACCTATTGTTGGGAGCGGGTGTGAGAGTCGCTCGCTCTCCCGTGATGTTTACTCCTCTCTCTCCGTCGCTGAGGCTGTGAGACTGCCCCGGCTGCTGTGCTTCACGTCTGCGAGCTTTGCGGCCACTGGTGTGATGAACTGAGACCGAGGCTTTGGGCCTACTCCGGGCTGCTCCTGGGATTCGCGTCTATAAGCTCAGTTTGGTTCGGAATGCTGTTGCCCTCGCTCGCTTCTATCGTTTGCACTGGTTGGGCTCTTTTGGGTTTCTTGCTTTGTGGTTGCCTACAAGCAGACAAATCTCAAGGCTGTATAACTTATACATCCTGAGAAAATAAATGTACTTTGATTCTTGAAAATTAAGCCAGATGGTGAATCGGTAAGATAGATACAGAACCGCCCTGGCCTTAGAAGACAGAGGCAGTGTTGGAAAGGAGTTTTACCTCACTGGAGGTTCATGACTAGCAGTGTTCTGCGATGATGCTAGGGCTTAACGCTATTTTTGATTCAGATGAATCATTTCAATGATTCAGATGAAAATGTGGGTGGTCTGATTAGTAAGTTTGTAGGTGACACGAAAACTGGTGGAGCTGTGGATAGTGGGGAAAGATGTTCAAGGATACAACAGGGATAAACAGTAGGTACAGGAGCCTCAGGACTCACACCACCAGGTTCAGGAACAGTTTCTACTCCTCAACCAGCAGGCTCCGGAACAAAAGGGGGTAACTACACTCATTCTATTTCTGGTGTTCCCACAACCAATAGTCTCACTTTAAGGACTCTTTATCTTGTCATTTCATGCTCTCATTATTTATTGCTTTTTATTTATATTTGCATTTGCACAGGTTATTGTTCATTGATCCTGTTTACAGTTACTGTTCTATAGATTTTCTAAGTTTGCCTACAGGAAAACAAATCTCAGGATTATATGTGCTGACATGTCTGTACTCTGATAATAAATGTTACTTGCAACTTAACTTTTAGATCTGAGCGGAGAAGTGGCAGACAGAGCTTAATCCAGACAAAAGTGAGGGGAACTTGGGCGATCAGATGCAAGAAGAAAGCATAAATGGCTGGACTCTTAACAGAACCGATGTACACGGAGAGATCTTGAGGTATGAGTCCACAGCCCCCTGAAAGTGGCAACACAGCTGCTGAGGAAGTACTCGTTACTTGTCTCAATTGTTTGGGGGACTGGGTATGCTGGAGTATTGTGTACAATTCTGGTCATCTACCATATAAAGCAGGTTTTTGTACCATGGACCAATACCGTTAAGCAAGGGGTTCATGGACCCCAGTCTGGGAACCCCTGATATAGAGGCTTTTTGAAGAAGTTCACCAGGATGTTGCCTGGATTGCAGATAAGCTGGACAAATTTGGATCACCTTCACTGGAGTATCAGAGGTTGAAGAGTGGACCTGATGTGAGTTTATAAAATTAGGAGGTGGGACAGAGTCTTTTTCTCTCCCCCAGAGTGGAGATACCAGATACGAGACGGCATAGGTTTAAGGCAAGAGAAGGAAAGTTTAAAGGAGTTGTATGGGTCAAGTTCTTTTTGAAACAGGGAGTGCTAAGTGCTTAGAAGCTGCTGTCAGGGGAAATGGTGAAAGTAGATATGATAGCAATAGTTTAAAGGCATTTTGACAGGCCCATGAAGAGGCAGGGAATGGAGAGATATGCAGGCAGATGGATTAGTTAGAGTGGCATCGTGGTCAGCACAAACACGAGGGGCTGAAGGGCCTGTTCCAGGTTCTATACAGATCTATTACTATGAAGCAGATTGTGCAAATCCCAAGACAACAGTTCAGGGTGGGTCATGCAATCCATGAGAACAGAGGAAGACATTGTGGAGGCTTCAGTCTGAACCACAGGATTGTGAGTGGGGAAAATAACCCCATTTGATTTCTCCTCTCTGCGGTTCAGGGGGCTTGAGGAGGCTGCAAAGTCTTGGCTGTTAACTCCCAAAGTCCTGACTGGGAAAAGAATGCCACTCACTTGTAATGAAAAGTGACGAGGGTTGAGTTTTAATCACAGAACTGATTCTACTCCAGGTACTCCCTGTGCCCTGAAAGAGCTTGCACTGCAGTCTGCCATGTCCCACTTACATGGCTAGCAGCCTAGAATCGCAGACTGTCCAGCCCATTGTACCTGTGCAAGCCCCTTGACAGAGGTTCCTGTTCAGCACCCTTCTCTGCACAGTCTTCCTGAATATTTATCCAGTTTTCCTTTGAACAGTGCAGGTCGGTGCGACTAGGTGAGAGTAAGTGTTCAGTACAGACTAGAAGGGCCAAGATGGCCTGTTTCCGTGCTGTAATTGTTATATGGTTATATAAGTGGTGAATCTGTGGAATTCTCTGCCACAGGAGACAGTTGAGGCCAGTTCATTGGCTATATTTAAGAGGAAGTTAGATATGGCCCTTGTGGCTAAAGTGATCGGGGGTATGGAGAGAAAGCAGGTACAGGGTTCTGAGCTGGATGATCAGCCATGATCATACTGAATGGCGGTGCAGGCTAGAAGGGCCGAATGGCCTACTCCTGCACCTATTTTCTATGTTTCTATATGGTTATTTCAGGCAGTGCATTTTACTGCCAGTTTCTCAGGCCTGGTGTTGAACTCCTGTTGATCACTGCACCATGAAGCAACTTGGAATACTCTGACCACAGTGAGGTTGCCTCGTGCTTGCAGTCTGACTTGCCACCACACTTCCAGTAACGATACAGTGCTAGACGTGAACAGCACGAAGGAAATCCCTGTAAAACTCTCTACACGCGGAGTGAAGCCCTGAGCTTAGTGGTGACATGGTTAAGTTACTGAACAAGCAGCCGGAGCTGTAGGCCCTTCAGCCTGACACACTAGTTCAAATCCCACAAAGGCAACTACTAAAGAAATTTAAATTTGTGTAATTGAATAAAACTGGATTTAATCTCAACAAAACTTGCGTTCTGTAAAAGATTCAAGAGCCAAGAGATTGCTTAATATTATTTTCACTACACAAGTATAAAGGGGAACAAAATTATTGTTACCCAAGATCCAATGCAGCCCAAAAGAATACACTAAGGTCAAGAACAGAATAATAATAGGGGTGGGCTAGCGAGTGGAGCTGTTGATCAGACTCACTGCTTGGGGAAAATAATTGTTTCTGAGGCTGGTGGTCCTGGTGCAGACGCTCGCTGATGGGAGTGGGACAAGCAGTCCATGAGCAGGGTGGGTGGGATCCTTTGTGATGTTACCAGCCCTTTTCCGGCACTTTTCTGTATGTACAAATGGCGTGATGGCAGGTAGGCTGGTGCCAGTGATGCGGATGGCAGTTTTTACTACCTGTTGTAGAGCCTTCCTCTCTGCTGCAGTGCATTTTCTGTACCGTGCAGTAATGCAGCTTGTCAGGACACTCTCTACTGTGCTTCTGTAGAATGACATGAGCATAGATGTGCAAAGTCCAGCTCTCTTCAGCCTCCGCTGAAAGTAGAGGCGTTGGTGAGCTATCCTGAGTGTGTAGGCTGTGTCCTGGGACCATGAGAGATTGTGCGAGATGACTACACCCAGGCGTTTGAAACTACTCACAACTGATTTACTGATGTCCTTGCTTATTATGGAAGTGGAGGTGATCCAGCACAGTTATGTCCATGGTGGTTGCCAGCAAACCATTCCTTTGTCCCTTTAACCCTCTCACATTGCTGTCAATTCCCCTTCCTAAGAGTAATTTTCTGGAGGCAATTAATCGATCGACGTCACTTTTGGAACGAGGGGAGGAACTGGAACACCCAGAGGAAGCCGACAGTCACGGGGAGAATGTGTAGTTTCCTGAGGCCGGGATTAAACCAGGTCCGCAGAGCGATAATGTGGAAATGCTGATGGCTTTGCCCCAATTCCCATCATGTCTCATTGACCTAAATGTGAGTCCAGACCCACTACTGTGGTTGACTTGTAATCGCCTCCTCAGTTCAGGGCCAATTAGCAATGGACAATGACTGTTGGCGTTGGATAACATCCGTATCCTGTGAACAAATACATTAAAGGAAGTATCTTGGATGAAAGGCATAATTACAGCGAATGTGGTTTACTGAGCCCAATCCTGTTAGGACAGAGGAATTTGCAAAGAGAATCTTGCAGCAAAAATACTTCAAAGATCGTTGCAAACCAAAGCCTTGTGGAAAGTATCTACATACGGCTGCAAGGTATGATGTACGATGGATATCAAACATTTTAAAAACGAGCTTCATAAAGTTTATGAGTTTGCTTGGAAACAAATTGTTTTCTGCTGTGCTGAGTTGAATGAATAAATCTGTAATTCCAGCCGCAATGTGACACAAAGAACACAGTAATCCTTTTTCATCTGGCAGTCTGTCATCTCTGCTCGAGATTCTCTGAAAAACGAGTGCATTTTTTAAGTAACTTATCCTCTCCCTGTCCATGATGTTGTGGGCAGGGGAGATGTCCAATGAGATTCAGGTTTGTGAGGTCCCAGTTGTGGCTGAAGCTAATGGTTGGCATGGCTTAGTGTCTGCCAGAGTCCCCTCAGGTGAGGCAGTGCAGCCATCACTGATTATCATGCAGCCTATCACACAGAAAGTCAGCACATCAGTGGAGAAGATCAGGACTTTCTGTGATGCCTCACGTGGTCAAACAGTCTGCTGCCATTCCCTTCCAAATTTAACCTGTCTGAAAGAGCAGAAGGGGACGGACCAGAGGCACATGATACCAAATCGAGGGTGAAGGAAAAGGGGGCAGAGGTGACAGCTGGTCTAAATGAATGGGTTTAGGAGGCCAGGAATCAGAACATTAAATGGTAAAGGTGGGATTTGACTCCCAGTGCCTCTGTGGAACTGACTGCTGACTGGGGGATAGCTGCCGTTTCACGGCATAGCTGGGTATACACCGGATGGCCTGCTCCCCAAAGAGGGTGCTTCAGAGTCAAGGAGATTTGCTCAACCAACCTTAACTGTTCAGAAGTAGGTGGATGGAAGAGAGAGTGGATGGGGTGGGGGGGGGGGGAGAGAGAGAGACTGAGACTGATACTGTGACTGACTGATTGACTTACTTACTTACTTACTTACTTGATGGGATGAAGTCTGCTTACCATTGTTAACTGGTCCTGACTTCACCACAGATACTAAGCCGGTCGAAGTCTCAGAGAATAATTCCAGGCAGCAATGAGAGAGCACCAGGACATCCTCAAAATGGGACCTCGCTGGCCTGCAGGAAGATCTTCTTTCCCAATGGATGGAGAAAAGCGAAATGGCAGGCCCTTGGCCTTCAGTTAGGGAAAGGTGGCCTAGGCCTTGATCCCTTGCCATGCTGAACTAGATTGTTTACAGAAAAAAGGGCCTGGCTGTTTCCAACCACTGGTCCAAGCTGGATTCCTGGCACCTGTCCATGCCAGCACTCTGCCCCATCTGTGTGCTAGGCATGAGCCCGGACCACAGTTACTGAGTGCTGATCAGAGTGATTCCCTTCATTCATCCCTGATGGTTCTGACCAGTGAACAAGATAGGCCTACTGTGGGAGGTGCATCAACGTTACAAACCTCCCTTTTTCTTTTTTCTAAAATAAACTTTATTCGGTTTGTTTTAGAAGCAGCTTCTTCGCCTTTACTGTCAGATTTCTGAATGGACAATGAACCCAGTATATTCTCTATCATTTTTGCTGCTTTTGTTAATTATATATATATATATGTGTACATACACACATATAGTGTGTGTGTGTGTGTGTGTGTGTACATGGATATATCTATATATATATATATATATAAATGTAATACATAGTTTTTTATTCAGTATCATGTTGTATTTCTGCTACAAAACAACACATTTCATGACATATGCCAGTGATATTAAACCTGATTCTGATTCTGACTCATAATAAAATATATAACAGAAGAAACAGTAAAACGTTTACATTCATGGGCATTACATTCAATAGTACAAACTTTTATTTTTGAGAAAAACAAACATAGCACCATGCCATTCATGCGACTTCCTGGGGTGATATGCCTTTTTCGATGCTCGAGGGGTTTCTCTGCCCCTCCTCGTGCAGTAATGGAAGGAGCCCGTACTGTGGTATCTGCACCAAGCTTCAGCGCATCCCTCAGCATGTTCTCAAATGTGCCAGTCAACAGAACACCTCTGCAGACATCTCAATGTGTTGGCGGGCCAACAGGTTTCGGGCAAACCAAAGCGTCTTTCATTGAGCCAGGAATCTTCCAGTAGCACCTGACATTTGTCTCTGTGTTTATCTGTGGAACAACCCATAGATCAGCAGTTGGAGGTGAACTGGGACACAGACCCCCGAGACCGGCTCTGTACCATCTTTGCCAATACAATGGTATGAGTGACTATCTCTTCCCCACTGCCACCATCCTGAAGGCAGCACGCATCGAGGGTGATGTGTCCTCTGTACAGGAAGGACCTGATTGGGAGGACCCCTCTTATCACCAGCCGAAGGAGGTCATGGTGAGGTTTGCTGATGAGGCATTCTGACAGATGTTTTGTTCGGAAAGTCTGCTGGAGAAACACCAAATCGAGTCCTTCCCCTGCAGGATCTGCAGGACGTTCCATGCTGACCACTGCCTGATGGACCTGCTGTCAAAGGTTTTGGTCTGGAAGAACGTTTTTGCCAAGGACGTGCTGTGGTGCAGTGTCCAGTTGAATAGGACATTGTGGGGCAAAGGGGCCAGACTCATCCTTCACAACACCAGGGACCAGTAGAATCTCAGTAGGTAGTGGTACTTGGTGCCCATATACTTTGATTCCACGCATATTCCGATGTCGCCTCACTCGAAAGTGGGTATCGGGATGAGGGCAACATTGGATACATGTTTGCCCCCATTTTCAGACGATCTGTGCATCATGATTCATTGGATTCACTCCATCCTGAGGAACTGGATAATGACCGAGGCAGAGGAGGGAGGAGCAGGCCCCACCTACGCCTCACACCTCACACCAGATGACCAAGTCCTTCCCAGTTGTTGACGGAGAAGATCATTTCCACAGATCTCAAAGTTTGTTTTACCTTCCTAGTCTGCTCCTGCAAGTTCTTGTTGCACGCCTCGGCCCCTCCGAGCCAGATCCCCAACACCTTCGTATCGTCAGCCCTGATCGTGAAGGGGGTCAGTCAATCAGTCGGGCTAGTTGCCAAAGAGCATGGCCTCAATATCTGCGCGGTTAGCTCTGGCTCCAGACACCAACTCAAGCTGGTCGCAGATGCTGATCAACCTGCGAACCTGGCGACGTAGTTGGGTGGGCACGGTGCTGAAGTACTGCAGTATGCCAAGCCCCCCTTTCTCCTGCAGTAACAGTGCACTTCTCCCTTAAGGGTGCAAAATCCCTTTAAGAGAGGGCAGTGCACTTTCCAGGGCCCAGGAGAGGTGTGCAGCCACCAAGCATTTAAGAGTTAACCACATTGGTGGGTTTGTAGTCACATTTAGGGGCAACCCCTTCCCCCCTGTTTTGGGCTGTGGTCTGCCTAACTGTCATCTGCCACCACATACAAGACAGAAGACCCCTCCCTCTGAGACAGCTTCCTGCCACACTGCTTAGCAGCAACATCCCAGTGTAGATTAAGTGGCTTCTCGGGCCTGACACGTGTCCCCCAGCGCCTGCCCTGAGAGTTAAGCAGTGTAAAGACAGGAGAAGGCGGCAGGAGGAACAGTGGCTGAGCTGCTCGGGAAATGAGGACAGGGACCCAGTTGCCGGATTTGCGGGACATTGATGAACAGCCTTTGAGATTTGAAACTAGTGCACCTTTTCCGTTAGCAGGTGCTGAATGGGTCTGTCACGCAGTTCCAGCAGACCTGGTTCAGCACTTGGCTCACTGGATATCACAGCTCCTTTCTGTCAGAGCCACATCATAGGCAGAGATTAGAATGTGCTCGCTCTTAAAGTCACAAGGAGGCAGTTCCGTAAAGCCCAACTTACGGGAATGAAAGTCAGAGTCGCCAGGTCATAGGAGCAATCCCGTCGATGCACCAAGTCCATTCCATCCCATTCACTGTTCTCTGCTTACCTGACACTTCGAATTATATTTTATATTTTATTAAATGATTTGAATCAGAATCAGGTTCAATATCATCGGTATCTGTCATGAAATTTATTAACTTAGCAGCAGCAGCAGTTCAAAGCAATACATGATAAATATAGGAAAGTATAAATGTATGAATTACAGCAAATATATATATATATATTTATATATATATATATATAATAGTTAAATTAAAAGTAGTGCAAAAACAGAAATAATAAAAAGTAGTGAGGCAGTGTTCATGGGTTCAATGTCCATTCAGAAATCTGATGGTAGAGGGGATGAAGCTGTTCCGGAATCGCTGAGTGTGTGTCTTCAGGCTCCTGTACCACCTTATCCCATTACTGGGTATACAGTGCTACCCTTTTAAAGGGTATATGTATTTAACCTGCCACCTATCACCACTGAAGCAATGAGAATAGAAAGAAGGCATTGGTCATGAGCAACAGATAAATGCTAAGCTCTGTCTCATCAGAATCAGAACCAGACTCATGTTTAACATCACCAGCATATATGCCGCAAAATTTGTTAACTTTGCGGCTGCAGTACAATGCAATACATGATAAATACGGAAAAGAAACCTTAATTACCTTAAGTGTGTAAGTGCAGATTAAATAGTCAAATTAAAATAAGTAGTGCAAAAACAGAAATTAAAATAAAACTAATGAGGTAGTGTTCATGGGTTCAACGTCCATTTAGAAATCACATGGCAGAGGGAAGAAGCTGTTCCTGAATCGCTGAGTGTGTGCCTTTAGGCTCCTGTGCCTCCTTCCTGATGTTAACAATGAGAAGAGGGCATGTCCTGGGTGATTGAGGTCCTGAATGGACACTCTCTTATATGTGGTTATATTTAGTTTTATGTGCTGTGCGTGATGTATGTTTTAGGGGGGGGGGGGGTGCACCATGGTCCGGAGGAACATTATTTCGTTTGGTTGTGTACATGTACAGTTAGATGATAATAAACCTGGACTTGAACTTGATTTTTTTAAAATTCTCCCCACATTTTCAACAGTAGGAGTGTGGTAGGGAGCGAGGAAGGTACATTATAGGGCGATCCTGATCAGTTGGGGAAGCGGGTCGAGAAGTTGCAAACTGATTTCAATACAGATAAGTGTGAAATAGTGCATTTTGAAAAGTCAAACTAACATAGGATTTAGCACTAGAGAGTGAAATGGAACAGAACATGAGTGCATAGTTTGTTGAAAGTGGCATCACAGATAGACAGTATGGTGAAAAAGGGATGTTTAACATGCTAGCCTTCGTTAGTCAGGGAGGGTACCGAGTACACAAATTGAGACCTTTTGTTGCAGTCATGGGGTGTCATTATCATGTCATTGGTGAGGCCACGGTTAGAGTACCCCGTATAACTTTTGTTACCCTAATATGGATGTAGTTAAACAGGAAAGCGTGCGGAAAAGATTTACAGGCATGGGACCAGCCTAGGGGACCTAAGTTATAGAGAGCGGTTGGCTAAGGCTCATTGCAATGAGAGGTGACCTTGTAGAAATACTTAACATTTTGAGAACCATGGATGGTAGGGGATCCAAAACAGTGGGGTGATGGGGGGAGGAGGGACCTAGGGGGCAACATTTTCAAGCAGACGGGGATGAGTATATGTAACAAGCTGCCTGAGGAACCGGTTGAGCAGGGACAGTAGTCTCATTGAAGAAGTACTGTACATGGAGGGGTGGGTTCACAGGGATGCGAGCCAAACGCAGGGTACCGAGCGCGGCTGGTTGGGCAGTGTGCTCAGCATTGACTGACACATGGACACACAATCCATATGTTGCATTGCTCTGTAGTTCTACCAACTCCCCTCTGACTTTACCACTCACCTACACACCAGGGGTAAGTTACAGTGGCCAAAATACACACCACCTACTCGTCTTTGAGGGGGGAGGGAACCAGAGCAGCTGGCGGAGAGCCAAGTAGTCACAGAGAAGCTCCACACAGAGCGGATCTGAGGTCAGAATGGAACCAGGGGACCTGGCACTGTGGGCTGGGGTCTCTACCAGCTGTCCCACTGTACTGAGAACTGGACGAGAGTTCCTCTGACCCTTGCTTTTCATCACAATCGCCTACACGTTCAACGGATCACCCATTGCAGCTTCCTTTATTCTGGATTCCTCTTCCTTTCCTCTCCTCTTCCTACGTTCCAGGTAACAGTTCTCTTCCCAACTTCCTGGCCTGATCCCTTTCTCACGGGCCTTTCCTGGGCAACCACAGGAGATGCAATACTACTCTTCTACTCTTCCCTTCCAATGACAGTGTCTCGAACAGTTCTTTCACTTCCACATAGTCTGGCGTGCTTCATTCTGAGTTCTCAAAGTAGTCTCTTCTATACTGGAGAAGACCAATTCCTGATTATGATGGTCACCTTGAGGAGCACCAGCTCTCAGTGTCCTTCCTCCAGGATTCTGGTTACCTATGACTTTAATGGTGCATCTCACCTGGACCTCTCTGTCTGTGATCTCCTGCATTATGCGATTGAGACCCAGTGTAAGGACATGCAGTGCAGAAACAAGCTCTTCAGCCCACCAAATTTGTGCTGATAATGACAATCAAACTTGAGGAAGAGTACATTGTCTTCTCCCTGGGAATATTACACCCTTCCCAAGGGCATTTGCCAATCATAGTGCATTTAAGAGTTAACTACGTTGGTGCGTTTGAAGTCACTTTTGGGATGATCTAAGACGTGAGTTCCCAACCTGGGGTCCACAGACCCCTCACTTAATGATATTGATCCACGGCATAAAAAAGGTTGGGAACCCCTGGTCTAGGGTTTTTAAAAATAATATCTGATTATTTAGATTCATACAGCATGGAGACAGGTTCATAAAGAAGGCCTGGAAGGTCACCGGGGACAGCATACACCCCAACTATAAACTGTTTCAGCTGCTACTGTCTGGCAAATGGTACAGCAGCAAAAAAGCCAGGACCGACAGGCTATGGGACAGCTTCTTTCCACGAGCTATTAGACTTATAAATTCACACGTCTGTACATTATGACAGAGTTGTAACAAAGATTTTACTCCCTCAGGTTGTGGAATAGATGTAAGATTTAAATAATTTCAAATTCATTGGCCCAAGTCGTCCATGGTGGCCAAGATGTTAGTCCCACTTGCTTGCATTTGTACTAAATTGTTGTAACCATTTTCTATCCATATTCATGTCCAAATGTTAAACATTGCTATTGTCCATCAGAATCAGAATTGGATTGACTATCTCTGACATACACAGTGAAGTTTGCTGTACAGTGACAGCAATACAATACATTAACATTACTATATGCTGCAAATGATGAATATTCATGAGTTGATGAACTGTTCAGAAAAATCATGGCTGAGGGAAAGAAGCTGTTCCTGAACTGTTGAGTGTGGATCTTCAGGCTCCTGTACCTCCTCCCCGACGCAAAGGGGGCATGTCCCAGATGTTGAGTGTCCTTAATAATGGATGCCCGTTTCTTGAGGCACTGTCCGTTGAAGACATCCTCAGTGGTGGGGAAGGTTGTGATGGAACTGGCTGAGTCTGCAAACCTCTACGGCATCCTGCAATCCTCTGCTTTGGAGGCTCCATATTAGGCAGTGACATAACCGGTCTAAATCCTCCCCACAGTACATCTGCAGGAGTTGTTAGCGAGATACTAAATCTCCTCAACTCCTGATGCAGAGCCGCCGGTGCGCCTTCTTTGTGATGACGTCAATGTGTTGGGCTTAAGATAGATCCTCGAAGATGTGGACGCCCAGAAACTTGAAGCTGCTCACCTTCTCCTCTGTTGGCTCCTCAATGAGGACTGATGTGTGCCACAACCTCTCTTTCTGGGTGCTCCCTCAATATCCCTCTATGTAAAGAAGTTGCCCCCTCAGGACCCCCTTAAATCTTTTACCTGTCACCTTAAACCTACATCTTGAGGGTTTTATTGAATTGAATTTACTTAAATCTTACATCCGTCCCACAACATGAGGGAGTAGAGATCTTTGTGTTATGACTCTGCCCATAATCTACAGACATTGGAATTTAAAAGTCTAATGGCTTGTAGAAAGAAGCTGTCCATTGCCCGTTGGTCCTGGCTTTAATGTTGTGGTACCACTGGGCAGACAGAAGCAGCTGGAACAGTTTTTGGTTGGGGTGACTGGTGTTCCTGATGATCATTCAGGTCTTCTTTACACACCTGCTGCTGTAAACGTCTGCAAAAGTTCATATCCACAGATGTGTTGGGTTGTCCATATCACTCTCTGCAGTGCCCAGTGATAAGGTTGGTGTAGTTCCTGTACCAGGCGGTGATACAGCCAGTGGTGCCTCTGTAGAAGGTCATGTCGAACTTCTTCAGTCGCCTGAGGTGGAAGAGACGTTGTTGTGCTTTTCTTGCCTCTCAGCCGATGAGCATTACTGGAAATAAATTCCATTACTGAATGTGAATTCCAGACTGTTGAAGTTAGATTGGATTACCAACCCTTCCCTACAATTTATTAGACTTATACAGAGTTCTGGAGTACTGATCCGGAGACATGAGTTTGAGTTCCGTCATTGCAGCCGTGGAAGTTAAATTTGATTTATTGAATAAACATGGAATCAGGTTTAATATCACTGACGTATGTCGTGAAATTTGTTGTTTTGTGGCAGCAATGCACTACCATGAATACCACAAGATACAGGAGCAAAATTAGGCCATTTGGCTCATTGAGCCTGCTCTGTAATTTCATCTTGGCTGATCCAATCTTCCTCTCAGCCCCAATCTCCTGCCTTTTCCCCATATCCCTTCATGCCCTGACCAATCAAGAATCTACATTGCAATACATAATAATAAAAAATGATAAATTTCAATAAGAAATATATTTTGAAAATTGAATTGAGTAAGTTGTGGATAGTGTGGAGGGCTGTCAGAGGTTACAGCGGGATATTGATAGGATGCAAAATTGGGCTGAGAAGTGGCAGATGGAGTTCAACCCAGATAAGCGTGAGGTGGTTGATTTTGGTAGGTCAAGTAGGATGGCAGAATATAGTATTGGTAAGATTCTTGGCAGTGTGGAGGATCAGAGGATTCTTGGGGTCCGAGTCCATAGGACACTCAAAGCTGCTGCACAGGTTGACTCTGTGGTTAAGAAAGCATGCGGTGCATTGGCCTCGTCAATCGTGGGACTGAGTTTAGAAGCCAAGAGGTAATGTTACAGCAGTGTAGAACCATGGTCAGACCCCACTTGGAGTATTGTGCTCAATTCTGGTCACCTCACTAGAGGAAGGATGTGGAAACCATAGAAAAGGTGCAGAGGAGATTTACAAGGATGTTGCCTGGATTGGGGAGCATGCCTTATGAGAATAGGTTGAGTGAATTTGGCCTTTTTTCCTTGGAGCGACAGAGGATGAGAGGTGACCTGATAGAGGTGTATAAGATGATGAGAGGCATTGATCGTGTGGATAGTCAGAGGCTTTTTCCCAGGGCTGAAATGGCTAGCACGAGAAGACACAGTTTTAAGGTGCTTGGACATAGGTACAGAGGAGATGTCAGGAATAAGTATTTTATGTAGAGAGTGATGAGTGAGTGGAATGGGCTGCCGGCGGCAGTGGTGGAGGCAGATACAATAGGGTCTTTTAAGAGACTTCTGGATAGGTACATGGAGCTTAAAAAAATGGAGGTCTATGGCTAACCCTAGGTAATTTCTAAGGAAAGGACATATTCGGTACAGCTTTGTGGGCTGAACGGCCTGTATTGTGCTGTAGGTTTTCTAGGTTTCTATCTAAGTAGGGAAAAAAAGAGAAACAAATTGAGGTAGTGCACATGGGTTCATTGTTCATTTAGAAATCTGATGGCCACTTTTTTTTTAAAGAAGGCTGGTAACTGCAGTAATGAGAAATACAGATTTTGTCTGTAACCTGGCTCCTGAGGTGAGATGCAATTAGCAAAGGACAATAAATGCTGCTGTTGCTATTAATATCCACTTCCAGTGAACAAATTTTTAAAAAGAGCCTGTTTCCCTTGCTATAAGGATCTAGGACTGGCGCGGGGGTGGGGGGGGGGGGATTCAAAACAAGAGACTGCCCAATAATTTGGAGATGAGGAAGAATTTCTTCTCTCACAGAGCTGTGAATTTCTGACTTCTCAGACTGAGGGAGGAGTGGAGGTGGAATAATTGAGAGGTAGGTATTTGTTCAGTGGGGGAATCAGGGGTTATGGGGATCATGCAGGAAATTGGATAAGCTGTGACCTTACTGAATGGCAAGGTGTGCCTGAAGGGTCAAGTGGGCAAAACCTGTTTTTCCTCTCTTATGCTTGTAGTCAAAGCCAATAGAAGGAGAGAGTGGGGGAAGGGTTTGTGAAGGGAGTTGCAGAGTTTAAGCGGTAGGCAGCCAAAGGCATTGTCACCCACTGTGTAGTAGAAGAAACTGAAGACAAGGGAGTTGATTTGGAGGTTTGGAGACCTCGAAAGGCTGTGGTGCTGGACAAAGTCAAAACCAGCTTCTCTAAACCTGGAAAACTCTCAGACACATTACCTCGGGACGCAGGCTGAAGGTCCACTCCAACCTCTGGAAGGAAAAAGCAGATGAGAGAGGGTGAACGGAGCAGAAGATGGATCTAACTGGCTCCTTACCATCAAACTGTGCTCACACAGCTTGTCACAGCTGCAGACAATCAGTTTAGATTAAGCGCATTATCCAAAAAAAGCACACGGCCACATTAAACATCAAGCGAATGAAAGCCGTTCAGTTTTCTTACCAAGGACTTGGAGTCAACCTAGAAAGGAAAAGGAGGAAGCCGCTTAACCCTTGTGGCTGACAATGGATCATCAAAAGGTTCTGTTTATTATCAGAGAATATATGCAGTTTACAATCTGAAATAGTTATTCTTCGCAGGCATACACCGGAAACAGAAGAACCACAACGAAAATGGGGAAGAACATTAGAACCCCAAAGCCCACATCTCCCCCGTCCCCCACGCAAACAGCCGCAAAGTAACAATCTCCCCCTTCCTCCTTTTTCAGCAAAAAAAAAGTCAGTGCCCACCACCCATCAAGTAACAGCAAAGCCCCCAAAGAGATATCAGGACCTGCAGTCAACAGAAACTATTATCTACCCGACAGTACGACATGCCGCAGGCTGTCTCTCACTGACAGTGGACAGAGAGATGTCACCCATTTCTCAGTGAAAGGGGAGTGCAATCATCACTGCTACGCGGATCATGATGCCCTGTATCCATTTACCCACATCTGCTCCACAGCATCCCTGCCTAATAACAGGGCAGCTTAGTAGAGTAGTGGTTAGCACAACACTTTACAGTTCAAGTGAACCGAGTTCATTTCCCACCGCTGCCCATAAGGGGTTTGTGCGTTCACCACGATTGTTTCCTTCAGGTGCTCCAGTTTCCTCCCTCAGTCCAAAGCTGTACCTCGGTCAGTTCATTGATCATTGTAAGTTGTGCCATGATTAGGCTAGGATTAGATCGGGGCATCGTTGGGCAGAATGGCCCAGAGGGCCGGAAGACCGAAAGATCACAAGGTATAGGAGCAGAATTCGGACCATCAAGTCTGCTCCACCATTTCATCGTGGCTGACCCATTTTTTCTCTCAACCCCAATCTCCTTCTTTCTCCCCATAACCCTTCATTCCCTGACCAATCAAGAATCCATTAACTTCTGTCTTAAGTATACATAAAGACTTGGCCTCCACAGCTGCCTATGGCAATGCATTCAACAGATTTACCACTTTTGGCTAAAGAAATTCCTCCTAACCTTCATTCTAAAAGGACACCCCTCTATTTTGAGGCTGAGTCCTCTGGTCTTAGACACTCCCACCATTGGAAACATCCCCTCTGTCAAGACCTTTCACCTTCCAATAGGTTTCAATGAGGTCGCCCCTCATCCTTTCAGTTCCAGTGAATACAGGCCCAGAGCCATCAAACACTCTTCATATTACAAGTCTGAAATCATTTTCGTAAACCTCCTTTGAACACTCTCCAGTTTCAGCACACCCTTTCTTAAATAAGGGGCGCAAAACTGCTCACAATACACCATGAGGTCACACCCATGCTTTCTAAAGTCTCAATATTACATCCTTGCTTTTATATTCTAGTCCACTGGAAATGAAACATCACATTGTCTCCCTCACCACAGACTCAACCTGAAAATTAACCTTTAGGAAATTCTGCACAAGGACTCCCAAGTCCCTTTGCATCTCAGATTTTTTGTATTTTCTCTCCATTTAGAAAATAATCACCCCTTCATTTCTTCTGCCGAAATGCATGACCATACACTACTCAACACTGTATTTCATCTGTCATTTCTTTGCCCATTCTCCTAATCTGTCTGAACTTCTGTAGCCTATTTCCCCAAAACTGCCTTCCCTTCACCTACCTTTATATCATCTGCAACTCTGCAACAAGGCCATCAATTGCATCATTCAATCATTGATATATAACATAAAAAGAATCAGTCCTGACACAGACCCCTGTGTAACACTATGAGTCACCGGCAGCCAACCAGAAAAGGCTCCCTTTATTCCCACTCTTTGCCTTCCACCAATCAGCCACTGCTTTATCCATACTAGAATCTTTCCTGTAATGCCACGGGCTCGTAGCTTGTTAAGCAACCTTACGTGTGGCACCTTGTCAAAGGCCTTCTGAAAATTCAAGTACACAACATCAACTGATTCTCCTTTGTTTATCCTGATTGTTATTTCTTCAAAGAATTCCAACAGATTTGTCAGGCAAGATTTTCCCTTGAGGAAACCACGCTGTCTATGGCCTGTTTTGTCATGTGCCTCCAAGTACCCTGAGACCTCATCTTTAACAATCGACTCCAACATCGTCCCAACCACTGAGGTCAGACTAATTGGCCTATAGTTTCCTTTCTTATGCTATTTCCCTTCTTGAACAGTGGAGTGACATTTCCAATTTGCAGTCTTCCGGAACTATTCCAGAATCTAGTGATTCTTGAAAGATCGTTACTAATAACTCCACAATCTCTTCAGCCCCCCATTCAGAATCCTGGGGTGTACACCATTTGGTCCAGGTGATTTACCTACCTTCAGACCTTTCAGTTTCCCAAGAACCCTTTTATCTAGTTATGGTAACTTCACACACTTCATGACTCCTGACATCATACTGCTAGTGTCTTCCACAGTGAAGAGTGATGCAAAATACTTATTCAGTTTGCCTGCCCTTTTGTTGACCCTGTAGCGGTGTGCTACACCCAGCGCTAAAATAATGACACGAAGTCGGTAAACTGCAGTTAAAGAAGATTTTATTCGAACTTCGCGGCCTCGCTTTAAAGCCTCCCTGATCCCGCCCTCCCCGGGCACGGATGCTGTAGGGGCACGTATTCACAGTCCCGCGCGAGCTTTTCCCTTTGTTAGTGAAGCAGACCTGGTGCCCTTTTGGGACTGGCTTTTATGCCGGCGCGCTGGCTATTTGTGAGCCGGTTCGAGTGCGCTAGGAAGTGGGTCGCCACATAACCTCCCCCCAGAACCGGCTATACACCCCCCAATGTCCACAGTCTGGGCCAGACCCTGCTTGGGAGGTCGGCCTCTGCGCCGCGGTGCCGGGAACTCGACCCGTTGCGCCATGTCCACATGGGCCAGTTTGAGTCGGTCCACCGTAAAAACCTCCTCTCTCCCCCCCCAATGTCCAGCACGAACGTGGACCCATTGTTCCTGAGCACCATAAACGGCCCCTCGTGGGGCCGTTGCAGTGGTGGCCGATGCCCGCCCCTTCGTACAAACACAAACTT
Source organism: Hypanus sabinus (assembly GCF_030144855.1). Classification (NCBI taxonomy): domain Eukaryota; kingdom Metazoa; phylum Chordata; class Chondrichthyes; order Myliobatiformes; family Dasyatidae; genus Hypanus; species Hypanus sabinus. The sequence goes on from NC_082734.1 coordinate 19,336,615, forward strand.
ACAGTTCTGCAGGTCTTGGGGTACGCAGGTCGGGTTCTGCCCATGCTGCAAAGTGGGTATGGGGGCCAGGTTGCCAAGCGTCTTGCATAGTCTCCCCAGGACTGCTGCGGGTTCTTCATCTTGCCCCCTTGGGACTGGTATGAACTCCCCGGGGACGACCAGGGGCGCACCGTACACCAACTCGGCCGATGAGGCGTGCAGGTCGTCTTTGGGCGCCGTGCGGATGCCGAGTAGGACCCAGGGAAGCTCGTCCGCCCAGTTAGCTCCTCACAGGCGGGCCATGAGGGCCGACTTCAGGAGACGGTGGAAACGCTCCACTAGTCCGTTCGACTGTGGGTGGTAGGCAGTGGTGTGGTGCAGCTGAGTCCCCAAAAGGCTGGCCATAGCTGACCACAGGCTGGAGGTGAACTGGGCGCCTCTGTCGGAGGTAATGTGGGCCGGTACACCGAAGTGGGACACCCAGGTGGCGATCAGTGCCCGGGCGCAAGATTTGGAGATGGTGTTGGTGAGCGGGATCGCCTCTGGCCATCTGGTGAACCGGTCCACGATAGTGAGGAGGTGCCGCGCGGAGGGCCCACGATATCCACATGAATGTGGTCGAAACGCCGGTGGGTGGGATGGAACTGCTGCGGCAGAGCTTTGGTGTACCGCTGCACCTTGGCCGTCTGGTAGTGCGTGCACGTTTTGGCCCATTCACTGACCTGCTTGCGGAGTCCGTGCCAAACGAACCTGCTGGAGACCATCTGGATGGTTGTCCTGATGGAGTGGTGTGCTAAGTTATGAATGGAGTCAAAAACACGGCGCCGCCAGTTTGCCGGGACAACGGGACAGGGTTAGCCGGTGGTGACATCACAGAGTAGGGTCCTCTCACCCGGGCCCACGGGGAGGACCTGGAGCTGCAAACCGGAGACTGCGGTTCTATAACTAGGGATCTCCTCGTCTGCCTGCTGCGCCTCTGCCAGCGCCTCAAAGTCTACCCCTTGGGAAAGGGCATGAATGTTAGGGCGAGAGAGCACGTCAGCCATGACATTGTCCTTACCCGAGACGTGCTGGACACTGTCATGTATTCAGAGATGTAGGACAGATGGCGCTGCTGGTGGGGTGACCAGGGGTCGGACACCTTCGTGAACGTAAAGGTAAGCGGCTTGTGGTCCGTGAATGCGGTGAAGGGCCAACCTTCTAAGTACCTGAAATGCTGGTTTGCCAGGTATAGTGCCAACAGTTCCCGGTCGAAAGCACTGTATTTGAGCTCGGGTAGTCGCAGGTGTTTGCTAAAAAACGCCAGGGGTTCCCAGCGACCCGCGATGAGTTGTTCCAGTACCCACCGACTGCCGTGTTGGATGCGTCCACTGTGAGGGCGGTAGGGACGTCTATTCTGGGGTGCACTAGCATCGCGGCATTTGCCAAGGCTTCTTTCGTTTTAATGAAAGTGGCAGCGGACTCCTCGTCCCAGGTAACGTCTTTGCCTGGACCAGACATCAGGGCGAACAGGGGGCACATGATTTAGGCAGCTGAAGGGAGGAAGCTGTGGTAGAAATTTACCATACCCACGAATTCCTGAAGGCCTTTGATTGTGGTGGGTCGGGGACAATGGCGGACTGCGTCTACCTTAGCGGGCAGAGAGGTTGCCCCGTCTTTAGTAATCCTGTGGCCCAGGAAGTCGATGGTGTCGAGCCTGAACTGGCATTTGGCCGGGTTGATTGTTAGACCATATTCACTCAGCCGGGCATAGAGTTGACGGAGGTGGGACAGATGCTCCTGACGACTGCTGCTGGCTATGAGGATGTCGTCCAAATAGATGAAAACGAAGTCCAGGTCGTGTCCCACCGTGTCCATTAACTGCTGGAACGTCTGTGCAGCATTCTTCAGGCCGAATGGCATGCAGAGGAACTCGAAAAGGCCGAACGGGGTGATGAGTGCCGTTTTGGGGACGTCGTCTGGATGCATCGGGACTTGATGGTATCCTCAGATGAGGTCTACCTTGGAGAAGGTCCGTGTGCCATGCAGGTTTGATGCAAAATCCTGAATGTGTGGCACAGGGTGGCGGTCCGGTGTTGTAGCCTTGTTCAGCCTGCGGTAGTCGCCGCATGGTCTCCAGCCCCCTGTTGCTTTGGGCACCATGTGCAGGGGGGAGGCCCATGGGCTGTCAGACCGCCGGATGATCCCCAATTCCTCCATCCTCTTGAACTCCTCCTTCGCCAGTCGGAGCTTGTCCGGGGGAAACCTTCGAGCACGGGCATGGAGGGGTGGTCCCTGGGTCGGGATGTGGTGCTGTACGCCGTGTCGGGGCATGGCTGCCATGAACTGCGGTGCCAGAACTGATGGGAAATCCGCCAGGACCCTGGTGAAGTCGTTGTCAGATAGCATGATGGAGTCGAGGTGAGGGGCTGACAACTGGGCTGCACCCAGGGAGAACGTCTGAAAGGTCTCGGCATGGACCAGTCTCTGCCTCAGCAGGTCGACCATTAGGCTGTGAGCCCGCAAAAAATCCGCACCCAGAAGCAGTTGGGCTACAGCGACCAGTGTGAAGTCCCACGTGAACTGGCTGGAGCCGAACTGTAGCTGCACCGTATGGGTGCCATAGGTCCTTACTGTGCTGCTGTTCACGGCCCTCAGGGGGGGATCCAGTGCCCTGTTGCGGGTGTTGTAACTCGTCGGAGGTAAGACGCTGATCTCGGCACTGATGTCGACCAAAAAACGGCGTCCCGACCGCTTGTCCCACACATATAGGAGGCTATCCCGAAGGCCAGCCGCCGTAGTCATCAGTGGCGGCTGGCCCTGGCGTTTCCCGGGAACTTGCAGGGTGGGCGACAGCAGCGGGCTTCTGCGCTCCACCACTGGTGATAGAAGCACCATTGTTCATTGGGCTCTCCACCCCTGCCTCTGGGGTTAGCGGGCTCTGCGGCCAGGCCTGGACTGGTTTGCTGCTGGGAGTGTGGCCTGGTGATCTGTGCGACGGACGCCCCTCATCTCCTTGGCATTCCACAGCTCGAGCTGCCACCTTCCGGGGGTCGCTGAAATCCGCGTCAGACAGCAGCAGGCGTATGTCCTCGGGCAGTTGCTCCAGGAATGCCTGCTCAAACATGAGGCAGGACTGGTGTCCACCGGCCAGAGACAACATCTCATTCATTAAAGCCGATGGAGGTCTGCCCCCCAAACCATCCAGGTGCAGTAAACGGGCAGCTCGCTCGCGCCGTGAGAGTCCGAAAGTCCTTAGGAGCAGGGCTTTGAATTCCGTGTACTTGCCATCTGCTGGGGGAGACTGTACAAACTCCGCGACCTGGGCCGTTGTGTCCTGGTCGAGGGAGCTCACCACGTAGTAGTAAAGTGTGTCCTCTGAGGTTATCTGCCGAACGTGGAATTGGGCTTCTGCTTGCTGGAACCACAGGAGAGGTCTCAGCGTCCAGAAGCTTGGCAGTTTCAACAAAACTGCATGAACAGATGCGACGTCGTTCATCTTTGGCCCAAATATCATTTGGACTGTTGGGGTTGCCAATTGTAGTAGTGTGCTACACGCAGCGCTAAAATAACGACACGGCGTCGGTAAACTGCAGTTAAAGAAGATTTTATTCGAACTTCGCGACCTCGCTTTAAAGCCTCCCTGATCCCGCCCTCCCCGGGCGCGGATGCTGTAGGGGCACATATTCACAGTCCCGCGCGAGCTTTTCCCTTTGTTGGTGAAGCAGACTGGCGCCCTTTTGGGACTGGCCTTTATGCTATTTGTGAGCCGGTTCGAGTGCACTAGGAAATGGGTCGCCACAACCCCATTATTACCTCTCCAGCATTGTTTTCCAGCGGTCTGATATCCACTCTCATCTCTCTTTTACACTGTATGTATCTGAAGAAACTTCTAGTATCCTCTTTAGTATTATTGGCTAGCTGACTTTTGTAATCCATTTTTACTTTCTCATTAGCTTTTTAGTTGCCTCCAGTTAGCATTTAAAAGCTTCCCAATTCTCTAACTTCCCAATAATTTTTTGGTTTATTATATGCCCTTGCTTTGGCTTTAACTTCCCTTGTTGGCCATGGTTGTCTCAGCTTGCCTTTAGAATACTTCTTCCTCTTTGGGATGTATATATCCTGTGCCTTCGGAATTTCATCCGGAAATCCCAGCTACTGCTGCCCTGCTGTCATCCCTGGCAGTATTCTTTTCCAATCAATTCTGGCCAACGTGCCTCTGTAACTTGCTTGACTCCACTGTAATACAAATACATCTGACTTCAGCCTCTCCTTCTCGGATTTCAGGGTGAATTCAACCATACTATGATCACTTTCCCCGAAGGGTTCTTTTACCTTAAGCTCTCTAATCGATTCCAGTTCATTGCACAACACCCAACCCAGAATAGCTGATAAACTGGTGGGTTCAATCTTGAGCTGCTCTAAGAAGCTATTGCTTAGCCATTCTAGACATTCCCCTTCTTGGAATCCAGCACCAACCTGATTTTCCCAATCTATATGCATATTGAAATCCCCATAACTATTGTAACATTGTCCTTTTGGCGTGCATTTTCTATCTCCTGTTTTAATTTGTAGACCCCTGTTTGGGGGTCTGTATACAACTCCCATCAGTCTTTTTGCCCTTGCAGTTCCTTAGCTCTATCCACAACGATTCAACACCTTCCTATGTCACCTCTTTCTAATGAGTTAATTTCATTTTTTACCAACAGAGCCACACCACCCTGTCTGCCTTCCTGCCTATCTTTTCGATACAGTGTGTATCCTTGGACATTAAGCTCCCAGCTATAATAATCTTGCAGTCATGATCCTGTGATGCCTACAACATCATACTTGCCAATCTATAGCTGTGCTACAAATTCATCTAGCTTATTCCATATACTGCACGCATTCAAATATAACACCTTCAGTCCTGTATTCACCCTTATCAATTTTGTCCACCTCTTATGTTGCAACTCATCCTATTGATTGCAATTTTGCCCCATCGCCAGCCTCTCCTTGCTGGGAATCTCACTACACATTGCCTCTGTTTGTAAACCTCACTATCAACACACACAAAATGCTGGTGGAACGCAGCAGGCCAGGCAGCATCTGTAGGAAGAAGTACAGTCGACGTCTCGGGCCGAGACCCTTCGTCAGGACTAACTCACTATCACTCTGGTTCCCATCCTTCTGCAAAATTAGTTTAAACTCGTCCAAACAACTCTAGCCAACCATCCCACAAGGATATTGGACCCCCTTGGGTACAGGAGTAATCCACCTCTTTTGTACAGGTCATCACCTTCTCCAGAAGAGATCCCAATGAACCATAAATCTGAATCCCTACCCCACCCTGCACCAGCTCCTCAGCAGCAATCCAAAGATTGTTATGCCGGAGGTCTTGCTTCTCAGCTTTCTCCCTCGTTCCCTAAAATCTCTCTTCAGGACCTCCTCACCTTGCCTACCTATGTCATTGGTTACAAGACTTCCGGCTGCTCACCCTTGAGAATGCCATGGACATGATCCGAGACATTTCTGACCCTGGCACCAGGGAGGCAGCATACCATCCGGGTGAACAGAACCTCGTCTCTGTTCCTCTGACTATGGGATCTCCTATCGTCTCTGTAGTCCTCTTCACCTCTCTGCTCTTCTGAGCCACAGCTCCAGACTCAGTGCCAGAGACCCGGTCACTGTGGCTCCCCATGGTAGGTTGTCCCCATCAATAGAATCTAAAGTTACATACATATCATTGAAGGCCTGCTCCATGCTGTATTTCAATAAAAAAACAAATAAATATATTAAATAAATAAATCTTAAAGTCTCCAATCTGACAGTCTCAAATCACTCCCTTGTTATGGCCACCTGAGAAGTGGTGGGCTGATATGGTCTTCTCCCAGAACCCCACTCCCCGCTCTGTGATCCGTTTTCCTCGAGCAGGACGCAGGGGTCTTGCAGGGATTGGAACGGTAATTTCCTGATCCCTGAAGGATTGTGCCGATGCTCAAAAAGAGAGTGGGCAGCTTCAGCAGCTGGAGCAGCTCCCTTCATCACTCACCGTGAGCCACTGAGAAGAGGAATGGGATTTAAAAGGAAAAGAGGATCGGAAGGTCGCTGATCTTTCCTTGTCTTTGAGCTGCATGGGAAGTTGTATTTTCATCACCCGCTGAAAGGCCACAGGGGCTTGGAGAGGACCACGGTTTCTTCAGAAGATTGTGGTCTCAATCCCCATGATAATAAAATCCAGGGTGCAGCTCTGAAGTGCTGATCTGAGACATTAAACCGAAAGCCTGCTGCTGGATGATGAAATTTTCTGCAGGGCCCTGTGGGTGGGAAGAATCTTTATCCCTGATGATTCCTATCGCAAAGCCATGAAGTGTAGTTGAGGAGCAATAGCTTATATTCTGTCTGGGTAGCCTCCAACCTGATGGCACGAACATCAATTTCTCCTTCCAGTAAAAAATATTCCTTCCCCCTCCCTTCTTCTTCATTTCCCCACTCTGGCCCCTTACCTCTTCCCACCTTCCACTCAGTCTCCTCCTTCTTCCCTTTCTCCTATGGTCCACCCTCCTCTCCTATCAGATTCCCTCCTCTCACCCCCACCGTTTTATTCTGGCGTCTTCACCCTTCCTTTCCAGTCCTGAAGAAGGGTCTCAGCCCAAATTGCTGACTGTTTGTTCATTTCCACAGATGCTGTCTGACACACTGAGTTCCTCCAGCATTTTGTTTGTGGTGCATTGGATTTCCAGCATCTGCAGGACTTCTGTTTCTCCTGCCTCACTCACAGAACTAAAATGATTTTCCTCAAGAGGATTCTTCTTACCCATTCTTGCCACTAGGAATCACAGACTCGGTGGATTTAAGTTAGAGTTTTCATGAAAATGGCGACAGCTTCACTACTAGGTCATAGCAATCCCATTTACCAGCACTTAGTCCATGGCCTACTATGCCTTGGTGCTTCATGTGCTTGTCCAAATGCTTCTTAAATCTTGTGAGAGTACCTGCTTCAAGGCGTGAACCAGCTATGGGTAAATAGTTACACTGCCTTGCGGGCAGCCTCAGGTAAGATGAAGGCTACGGGAGTAAGCTCAGACAGCAGATCCGGAGTGGAGTCCCTAAGGCAGCTGGACGTCACTGAACATCCTTCCGGCGGTTCCAGCAGCCAAGATGATGACAAACGTATTGCTTCATAAGCTTTCCTTTGGACTACACTGGTGAGGCTGAGAGGGGGATCTTGACCACTGGGAATCTCAGGATCTCCATACCTTCTGCCCAGACTTGTGATGATGATCGTCATCCCCCATTGTCCTTTGAGACAGACAGATTCCAACCTCCTTCTTCCACCACCTTCTCCGGTTTGCATTTCAGATTACAGCCACAAAGATGGATAAACTCTTCCTCAGATCCTCTCTAAACCTTTTGCTTCTTAACCTAAACTTATTCCCTTTGGTTTTAGACAGCTCTACTGAAGGAAAAGTTTATCTACCACCTACCCTGTCTTTTCACCTGAATATCTTGTACCCATTTACCAAGTTCCCTCCTCAGTGTCCTTGCTCCAAGGAAATTACATCCAGCCTATCCAGTCTTTCATCCTAAGTAACACCCTGGTGAATCTCCACTGAACACCCTCCAGTGAAGTCACGTCTTTTCCACAATAATGTGACCAGAACTGCACTTGACATTCCAGCTGTAGCCTGAACAATGTTTTAGAAAGTTGCACAAAAACCTCTTATAGTTGTGAGAGTTATAAAGTTGTGTTCTTATAGTCTACACTCCAGCTAAAGAAGAGCTGGTTTCCAATTGACCTTCTTCACTATTCTACTTTGCTGCCATCTTGAGGGAACTTTGGGTTTGTAAATCAAGGTCTTTTCATTCTGCTGACTTGCTCTTTTAGCTGCCATATTTAGCCGGTTGGTTCAGTTGAGACTGTGGCTCGTGATGTGAACCCTAGGACGCTGATGGTCATACAGTTGAATATCAAGAGGTTAGACTATTTTTTTGCGAAAATGGACTGGCATTTTTGTTGTGTGAATGTTACTTGCCAATCAACCCTAACAGATGATGGGGCTAAAACTATTTTTAGAGACATAGCATTGTAACAGGTCCTTCTGGCCAATGAGCCCCTGCTATCTGATTACACTCAACCTACTGACCTGTACATCTAAACCGGAGCCTAGAGGAAACCTGCTCAGTCACGAGGAGAACGTACAAACTCCGTACAGACAGCAACGGGAAATTGGTGCTGTAAAGCGCTAGGCTAACCACCGAAGACCTGTGCTCGCGGGGAAGAGCTGCTTGCAGAGAAGTTGCAAATAAAATTGAACGTTGTGGAATCTTCATCAAACATGGAAGGAGGGTCATAGATGACTCATCTGGAGACGATTTGGTCCTGAGGAATTCCAACAGTGACTTTCTTGTGTTGGGATGATTGGCAAGCGACAAGTAGGGTTGGACACTGGTCCCTGAGAAGGCAGTCACATTATCCCTATCATATCCAATTCGATTCTATCTTCCTGTATTGAATAAAGTGGAAGTGAGTGTACTGAGGTCTTCTGCTTCTGTAGCCCATCCACTTCAATGTTGTGCATTCACAGATATTCTTGTGCGCCACTGTTGTAACATGTGGTTATTTGAGTTACTGTTTCCTTCCTATCAGCTTGAACCCGCCTGGCTATTCTCCCCTGACCTCTCTCAAGGCACCTTCACCTGTGGGTTTTCACAAATTAAATGGCGGGGACATTTTATGCCTAAGAGAAACCGCAGCAAATCATTTACTGAACACCGAAAACTGAGCACAGAGCGTGGAAAAAGTACTTTACGTACAGTAATTACATCACCACGTCGGAGCAGCCTCTTAAAGTGAACCCCAGCTCACCGTTGGTGGCTGTGAATTCCACCAATTATGTTACCCAATATGGCTCCCCTACCCGCAGAACTCACTGAAACCGGCCTTGTGAGCCTGTCCGGAGCTCGATTTCTATGTTCCATGGGTGGAAGAACAGCAGAGGCCTCTGTCCCATCCGAAGGTGCATTGGCACACTCATGGTCATGTCATGACAGCAGGGGCATGGTAGTGGAATCCTCCAGATATTAGTGGGTTGGTTTATGGTGATCTACCGAAACACGTTCTGGTTTACCCCTCTTATAGGTATATGATAGAAGTGTTTTTGCTTCATCTCACAATGCAGAATGGGCCATCGTGAAGGGGGCCTAAGGGGATGTTGGTGGACAAAAGCAAACAAGGCAGAATTCAAGTCAACAGGAACCCAAGAGTGCTGTACGCCATGATGAGAGGTAGAAATAGGTGCAAAGGAATTGAATTTACTGAGGACGGTGGAATGGTGTTAAGAGGCCAACTTGGCAGTCCTGGCATCAAGAATAAAATCACCTAGCACTCATAATGGCTGTCTGTATACCAGTTCAGCCCTGGGTGACTGCAGGTCCTCTTCTGGAGCTGTTCTGAGTCCCAGCTAGACCCACACTCATCCATCAGGGAAGCTCTCAGAGCAGCCTTTAAGATGGGGTGAAACCAGTCGCATAGGCCATTGGACTCCGGGTGATATGCCGTGGTGTGATGTAGCCTACGGCTGAGGTTCTGGGCCATCGCAGACCAGAGGCCTGGTATGAATTGAGGACCACAGTGAGAAGAAATAGCAGATGGGATGCCAACCTGAACAACCCAGAAGCTGATGAATCTGAGCCACTTCTGTGGCCATCATCAACGACTTCTAGCCACCCGGTGGTACAGTCCACCGTGGTAAGGTGCCGTGTGAAACCGCAGGAGGGGGGAAGAGAACCGACGAAGTCCACAGGACAAGGTCAAGCTGTCGTCAGGGACCTGAACAGGTGCCAAGGGCGCCTGGACATGACAGTTAATTTTTTTCCCCACTGGCACTCCACGCAGGCTGAAGTCCAGTCATGCACATCTTTTCTCAGGCCATGCAACACAAACTTTAGTGCAAACAGTTCCCGTGAGGCCTTCCAGCCCGGAAGCGAGAGGCCAAGTAAGGAGTCCACCTCCGGTTTGTGAGCACTAAGGGGCAGGGGTGATCGAATGAGACACTGCATGGGACAGAAACCCCTGCTTCCCCAAAATTTCCCATGACTGCTGTTTGATAAGCCTGGACCTCGGGTAACTTGGCTGGTTGCCATGCCAGCATAGTCACCCCCAGGTGTATGGCCTCAATGGCTGGCCATGACAGGCACTCAGCCACAGCATTATTTTCCCCCTTGATATGTTGTTTATCAGCTGTGAATTCTGATATGTAGGCCAGGTGACATTACCGCCGTGCAGACCATGGGTCTGATATCTTGGCCACCGTGTGCATGAGGGGTTTGTGGTCAATGAATACTGTGACCTTCTAGAAGAAAACAAAAATGGCGGACTGCCATACAGAGGCTTCCTTTCCGGGGGACGGAGCTGCTGGCTGAAGAAGGCGAGCGGCTGCCACACGCCTCCGATCAACTGTTCATGCACAGCACCCGCAGTGTAGTCTGAGGCGTCAGTAGTAATGGCTCTAGGTGCAGTGGGGAGTGGGGGTGCTAGCAGGGTCACGTTGGAAGGAGCTTATTTGGTATCCTCACATGCCCTGGTCATGTCCGCTGACCAGTCAAACACTTGATTAGAGGTATTGTCTTTAAGTAGGAAGCACAAAGTCCTGCAGCTTATGGAATGAAGTTGTGATAGAAATTCACCATAACTAAAAACTCTTGTAGTTCTTCAGTAACGTGGGGTGGTTGGGAATCCATAGTAGTAGCTACTTTTGATGGGAGGGATTTTGCACCTTCAGTGGAGATGCAATGGCTGAAAAAGCCAATGGCTGACAGTCCAAACTGGCATTCAGCAGGGTTGACAATCAACTCATCTTGGCTTAAGCGATCGAAGAGGTGGCAGAGATGAGATACATGTTCAGATTTGGATGCGCTGGTGACTAGCATGTCATCCAGGTAAACAAATCTAAGTTTAATACAAGAGTCCATCTGTGCTGCATTTTTCAGCTCAAATGCTACACACTGAAACTCAGAGAGGCTAAATGGGGTTATCACAGCCAGTTTTGGAATGTCCTCAAGCACACAGGCACCTGACGAAGGGTCTCGGCCCGAAACATCGACCATTCTTCCTCCTATAGATGCTGCCTGGCCTGCTGCGTTCCACCAGCATTTTGTGTGTGATGTTTGAATTTCCAGCCTCTGCAGATTTCCTCGTGTGTAGCCCTTAACTAGATCGACTTTGGAAAAAAATTAACTTTCCAGCTGAACATGCTCAAAACACCTGGATGTGTGGGACTGGGTAACGATCAGGGATAGTGGCCTCATTAAGGCATCGGTAAACACCACATGGGCGGCAACCAGCGTTGGACTTTGGACCATATGGAGGGGCAAAGTCCACAGGCTATTTGCCCAGTGTACAATGGCAAGTCTTTCCATGTTGCAAACATGGTCTTCATGGTTGCCAGCTTTTCTGCATCCAATCTATGTGCGCGGGCATGGACTGGAGGGCCAGTTGTAGAAATGTGGTGCTTGACCCCATGTTTTGTGACTATAGTGGAGAATCTGGGCTTGGTGAGGTTTGAGAACTCACCCAGCAAACTTATCTGTGATGTTGACAGAGTCATTGTGGGGAACTTACCGGGGGAGCAGGGGAATAACCCAAAGTTCTTGACACTTACGAGCTGGCAGTTCTTAAGATCAACTAACAGTCCTTGAGCACACAGGAAACCTGCACCAAGCAGAGGTCTAGCCACTTTAGCCAGATCAAAGTCTCATGGGTAACATCACCCACTGAAGCAGAGCTTCACCCGTCATGTCCTACAAGTCTTGATCCCGCTGTTGGTAAGGTTTCTTTGCTCTTGGTCTTCTCATCAATTGGTGATGCCAGCAGTAATTATGTGACACAGGAAGTGTCGCCCTGAAAGGGGGTCCGTAATGAACAGAGGACAACCCTGGCAGCCGGAACCCACGGTATTCACAGACTTCTGATGTCCTGACGCGCTGGCACTGTTGAAGCTGCAGGGCGGTTGGCACTTCCTAGTGTTTGTACCAAAGCGAATGTGGTAAAAACACAGACCCAGCAGGTGTGGGCATCCTTATGTTGGTGGCCTTGCTGAGGTAGAGGAAGAAGGAGGAAAGATGCACCGTTGCCTAGCTGAGTGTGGACTATCAGCCACTTTTAGCAAGCTCCCTGTGGTCTTTCACTGGTGCATTAGCGAGGCTATGCCAACTTGTTAAGGCACTTGCTGCACGTAGAGTTCTTTCAAAATAAAACAAGGAAGGTGATTTCCCAGGAGAGGCAGCATGTGGTCCATTGCTGAGACCAGGCAAGGAAAGCAACTCAGATGAGAGAAAATCTGCAGATGCTGGAGATCTAAGCAACGCACACAAAATGCTGGAGGATCTCAGCAGGCCAGGCAGCATCTATGGAAGAGAGTAATTAGTCTACATTTCGGGCTGAGACTCTTCATCAGGACTGGAGAAAAAAAGATGAGAAGTCGGAGTAAGAAGGTGGGGGGAGGGGAGAAGGTAATACAAGGTGGTAGGTGATAGATGAAACCAGGAGAGAGGGAGGGGTGAAATAAAGATCTTGGAAGCTGATTTGTGAAAAAGGACGGGGGAAGGGGGAATCTGATAGGAGAGGACAGAAGGCCATGGAAGAAAGAAAAGGGTGAGGAGCACCAGAGGGAGGTGATGGGCAGGTAAGGAGCTCCCACAGCTACCCAGATATACTCACCCTGTTACTTGTAAAAATGCCATCTCCTTCTCTCAATTCCTCCATCTCTGCTGCATCAGCTCCCAGAATTCACCTTTTCATTCCAGAACTAAGGAGATGTCCTCCTTCTTCAAAGAGAGAGGCTTCCCTTCCTCCACCAGCAACGCTGCCCTAACCCACTTCTTGGAATGTGCCATCACTGGTAAGGTCAGCATTATTGCCCAATCCACTTGAGAAAGTGGAAAGGTACAGTTGTACTGTTACAGTTCTTCCAGAGTGAGTTCATTACAAATCCCTGATCCTAATTCTTGTGTTCAGGTTAATTGCCCATCCAACCAGTCCTAAGAACAATTTTATTACTCACCTTTAGTTACCCACTTAAACCCTGTCCTGGGAGAACGTGATAGCCCATTCTCCTCTGCCTCTGCTTGATCTTTCTGGAAGCGCATGGAATTTTTGTTTTAATTCTTCTAAAATTTTTACTTCTCTCCCATCCTTTGGCTTCTGCACCACACCGTAAGTCTATGTGTTTCAGAAATGACGTTCACTATTGCAGATGACACACAAACTGTTGGAGACCCTTTGTGAAGGTCCTTGGCCTGAAACATTGGTTCTTTAATCCTCTCCCTTGATGTTGCCTGACCTGCTGAGTTCCTCCAGTGTTTCGTGTTTGTTACTCTGGATTTCCAGATTTGCAGAATCTCTTGTGTTTATTGAATTAAAACTGGAGTCCCATCTTGAAATTAAAACCAAAATACACATGTCAACAGCAAAATTGGACGGAATGTGAGGTGTTGTTCCTCCAGCATGAGTGTGACCTCATCGTGATGGTGGAGGTGGCTATGGACTGACATATCAGAATGGGAATGGGATGTGGAATTAAAATGGGTGGCCACTGGGAGATCCTGCTTCTTCTGGCAGACTCCGGTGCTCAGCAAAATGGTATCCCAATCTACATCTTTTTCCTCCGGTCCAGCAGAAGGGTCTCGGCCCGAGATATTGACTATACTTTTTTCCATAGATGCTGCCTGGCCTGCTGAGTTCCTCCTGCATTTTGTATGAGTTGCTTGGACTACTGTGTTCCCCCACGTGCTCAGGATCGCAGGTTAAAGCTGAAAGTTTTCAACTGGCTCACAGTAAGTAACAGCCCTTGAATATTTTTAACCAATTCCTGCTCTATGTGGTATACAATGGCCCTGAATGTTAATATATTACAGAGAATAGTTCAGAGTTTCTCATTTAAGGAAAGCTTGCTTCACGTTACCTCAATACAGCTTGCGAATGCTGTCAGCAAAGATGCTACAAAGCTTCACTGATTATTGTGTTGGAGCATATTCCACTCTCTTGATAATGGCAAGAGAAAATTGATACATAACCCTTTATGTAACATATCAGTGGGGTTGTGTCTTCAATCAAACCTGAATATTTTCCACAAGTCCAAGGTTTAACGATTAGAATATCTCGCTTTCAAACGTAGTGACTGAATAAGTATTAAAATCTACATCAATTATTCAGTGTCCTAACCAGTTATATATGCGTGAATTATTTAAATGGAGGCATGTTTAAAGTTCTTTAAACTGAATTTGTATCATTCCGATTCTACTTTCGAACAAAGGAGAGTAAAGGAACGCGGCAGTCGCAGGGATGCCTTCCTCTCTGTTTTAGAGTTTTCCAGCAAGCTGGATGTGGGCAGGGCTCTGGGTAGTTGCCAGCTCTGACCCCTGAATGCAAGAGACTTTGTGAAGCTGCTAAGGCTACAAGAGAAAATTTCGGTGCAGATCTGGCCAACACTTAAATAGAGAACTGAGAGTTTTCTTTGTGACTTTGAAGTTACCAGTCTTGAACTCAAATCCCTCTGTAGCAGGGGTTCCCAACCTGGGGTCTACAGGCTCCTCTGTTAATAGTAAGGGTACATGTCATTAAAAAAAGTAGGGAACCCCTACTCTATAACCTTGCACAATCCCCACCACATCCCATCTCATTCAGTCCTGTCACCTCCTATATTCTCTGAACTCCAAATAATGTCAGAACAGCCTCCTGCTATATTATAGATCACTGTCATTCCATGAGAAAAGGAATATTTTTCAGAAACATGCTCTACATGCTTCCATTTTCAATAAGCTGGGTCTCTTTGACAAATGGCTTGGTTAATAATCAGATTTAATGTTGAACGATTGAAAAGAAAAGCACAAGAAATGACAGGAAGGAAAATATTTTGATGGAATGATGTTTATGACTGGGAGTATATTCTCTGATGGGATGGTAGAAACTGGTTCAATAACAACTTTCAAAAGGAATTAGATTAATGTTTAAGAAGGAAGTATTCGCCATGGAGAACAGAGGAATGAGACTGACATGTTTGCTCTCTCAAGGAGTGAACTCTGGAATGACGGGCAGAGGCCTCCTTTTGTACTGCACAATTCCAAAAAATAACTAGGTAAGTATGAAGAATTTGTACCCAAGGCTGCAAAAACAGCATTTTCAGTGTGATAAAATGGAAATGGTTTCTTTTGGACTGCAATATTAAATACACACACACAAAAAATGAAGTCTCAGCATTAAAACACATTTTGCAAATTTCAGCTCTTCATCTTTTCAGTGCTGGCAGGAATGAAGTTTACTATCACTATCTTCTGTGACATGAAATTTGTTGTTTTGCAGCAATAGTACAGCACAAAGATAAAAAATCATGATAAATTACACAATAAATGGTACAATAAAGAAGGAATAATGAGTTCTTGGTTCTTCATAGATGGACAGTTCAGAAAATTGATGGCAAAGGGAAAGGAGTTGTTCCCGAATTGTTGAGTGTGAGTCTTCAGGCTCCTGTGAGCTGTTTAGAAAATTGATTGCAGAGGGGAAGTAGCTGTTACTGAATTGTTGAGCGTGGATCCTGTACCCTCCCCCTGATGGCCATAAAAAGAAGGGAACACGTCCAGGGTGGTGAGGGTTCTTAATGATGGACGTCCCATCTTGAGGCAACACCTCTTGAAGATATCCTCGAGGGTGGGGAGGCCAGTGCCCATGATACAGTTGGCTGAGTCTATGACTCTCTGCAGCCTCTTGCAATCCTGGGCATCACATAGGCTGCAATACAACCAGCCAGAATGCTCACCTTTGTACACCTATAGAAATCTGCGAGAACCTTTGGTGACACACCGAATCTCCTCAAATTCCTCATGAAGTAGAGATTCTTGATTGAGTCAATGCTCAGCTATGCATTGGAGGGCTATTGCTTGTGCTTTTGCTGAGGAAGATGGCAGCTCCCTGATGATGGGGACAGGGACAGAGGTTGGCATGTGAGTGGACTTCTAGGAGGGATGAGGATGGCAAGGGTAGTATAACATCCTAGTTAATGTTTGGGATATGTCTTTCCTGCTCAGTCTTGGAGACTATTTCCATGGTGAAGAAATAAATGTATAGTAAAAGATTTATCTTCATCGTGGGCCCAGCCCCTTTCCCTTCCACCTTGATCTACCTCAGGAATTACTTTGTCAATGGCACTCCATCTTCACATGCAAGGAAAGACTTTGCTGACCCCTACTTGGCCAGAAATCTGGGCCCAAATGATGGTGGACATCAGTCTGATGGGTATGTGATCCATCATCCAGTGGCCCTCCCCACAGGTGGAATTAAAATACTTCACTTGGAAGTTGGATAGATTGAGTGGCGTTGATGGAAAGATTAATTGTCTCAATCAGATACCTTGTATACATTTTCATTTTTCAGCCTTTTATTGAGGCTGGAGAATTAGATTGGTTAAACATCCACTTTAGTGTTAAGGGTTCGATGGAGAACTCGCAGAGGCCAGTATTGTCAGGATTACAGAAATTTGCTCCTCCCCTGATAGCAACAGGTAGAGTTGTCCCTCTGTTATGAAGCTGAAGTTGGACGTTGCTATGGCAACAAGGCCATCTCTGTCAGAGCTAATTTATCTCAGGAATTCTCCAAGCTGGCTGAGACTGCCATCAGTCATAAGACAATAGTCTGCAACCTTGGGCCCTCACAGTCGCTCCCCATAGAGTAGCTTAGCTCCTTTCTGATCAGCTCGCTCTGCACTTCGACATGTGATATTACTTCATTAATGGGATCTGACAAAGAAGTCAGGAGTGAGTTGAATATCTGTGAGTCCTCTTTTCCATGTGCCTCTTAAATCCCTGAGCTGTGTGCTTCAGGGTGAGTAGTTGGACAGATGCATAGCGTATCTGAGATCCTCTTAATAACTTAGACATGGGGTTCTTGTAAAAATGAGAAGACAGGCAACCTTATGAGAACTTTATATATGGCATCAGAGCCATGTGTTACTGGACTAGCAATCCACAGGGCTGGGCTAATATCCGGAGGCATCAATTCAAATCCCGGCACAGCAGCTGTGGAATTTAACTTCAGTTAATTACTTCAGTTAATTACATAAATCTGGAATTAAAAAGCTAGCATTAGTAATGGTGAGCATGAAACTAGCAGATTGTCATAAAACCCCATCTGGTTTGCTTGTGTCCCTTAGGGAAGGAAATCTGCTGGCCTCAACCTAGTCTGGTCCAACGTATCTCCAGACTTATTATGATGTGACTATCAAGTGGCTTAGCAAGCTTTTCTCTTGTACTGGTGCAGATGACCCAAGACAAACGCTCATCAGCACTTTCTCAAGGGTAATTAAGCATAACCAATAAATGATAGCCTTGGAGTTCACATCCTGTAAATGAATATTTAGTTAAAATGTACTTTTAACATGTTAGATGCTTTAAAGGGCTGTTGTGGACTATATATGATAATACCACAGTGGATTACCTAATACAGCCAAAGAGAGGAGAGGACCAGAGAGAGAGAGAGAACTCTAGAGATGAAGGCATGGCTGTCAACAGATCAATACTCAAGGGATCCGAATTTGACAAGTAAAGATTTTGGGTTATGTTGTGTTGAAGGAATTTATGGAGAGAAGAAGTAGGAGACTCCCTGGGGGATCAGGAAGAAGAGTGGGAACTACATAAAACTGAATCCATGCCCCACTGAGGTCTGCATGATCTCAGAGAGTGAATTGGCTTTCCTTGGTCTTGGTATGAGTCAGGATGCAGGCAGCAGGGTTTGGAGTGAGATCCTCCATGATGTGGAAGGTATTGAGGTTCCTAAATTGTCTAAGACAACCCCACTGTCTTCAGCTTTGAGTATCTCACCCAAGAGACCACTTACCAAATGCTGGCCAGTTGGACTACTCAACCAATGTTGCATCAGAGTTAGGCCTAACCCCTCATCAACTGGTGTCCATACAGACAGTCTTTCCATTATGGATCATTTCCACCAGTCAAGAGGAGCATCCTGTCCTTATTTCCTTGACATGATTGCAGGATGTCAGCATACCCTTGGACTCTAAATTGCTTTGCAAACTGTGTTGAAACGCAATCTGTTGAAACTGCGAGAGTGCACCGTGGGATGAGTAAAGGTGACCAGAGTTACTGGTAGTGAAGGGAAATAAATGATGAGACCTTCATTATGCAAGCGTAGCAATCAGAGGAAATAGCTAACAGAGAGTTAGCTGGAGTTACAGGGGGATGGGAACCAGAACAGTGTTGTGATGTTAAGATCTCAGACAAAATCAGGAATCAAAAGGTTGAGCATGTGTATATCTCAAAGCAAGGAGATTTGAATGAAAGGCAGGTGAGCTCAGAGCATGGATCAACACCTGGGATTATGATATTGTAGCCATTAGTGAGACTTGGTTGCAGGAGGGATAGGACTGACCACTCAATATTCCAGGGTTCCAATGTTTTAGATATGATAGAGCAGGAGGGATTAAAGGAGGAGTGGGGGGCAATACTAGTCAGGGAAAATGTCACAATAGTTCTCAGTCAGGACAGAATAGAGAACTCATCTAATGAGGTGTTAAGGGTGGAACTGAGTAATAAGAAAGGTATGACCACGTGAATGGGGCTGTATTACAGACCGCCCAACAGTTTGGAGGGAATTAGATGAACAAATTTGTAGTGAGATCGCAGACTGTTCCAAGAAACATAAGGCTGTTATAGTAGGTGATTTTAACTTTCCACATATTGACTGGAAATCCCGTACCATAAAAGGACTGGATGGGATAGAGTCTGCCAAATGTGTTTAGGAAAGTTTCATTAATCAGTACATAGAAGTGCCAACAAGAGAACGTGCGATACGTAATCTGCTGTTAGGAAATGAGACAGGGCAGGTGACAGAAGTTTGTGTAGGGAAACACTTTGCATCTAGTGATCATAACACCATTAGTTTCAAAGTAAAAATGCAAAAATATAGGTCTGGTCCTTGGGTTGAGATTCTACATTGGCGAAAGGCCAATTTTGATGGTATCAGAAAGAATCTGACAAGTGTGGATTGGGACAGGCTGTTTTCTGGCAAAGTTATACTTCACTCCACTTTTGAGATTACAAAGCTTGTATCTGCCTGTCAGAATAAAAAGTAAGTGTAGCAGATGTAGGGAACCTTGGTTTTTGAGAGATATCAAGGCCATGGTTAAGAACAAAAAGGAGGTGCGTAGCAGGTATAGGCAGGTAGGAACAAATGAGATGCTGATGGAGTTTAAGAAATGCAAGAGAACACTTAAGAAAGAGATCAGGAGAGCTAGAAGACATGAGGTTGCCTTAGCAGACAAGATGAAGGAGAATCCAAAGGGATTCTACAGATACGTTAAGAGTAAAGTGATGGCAAGGGCCAAAATTGGTCCTCTCGAAGATCAGAATGGTAATCCATGTGTGGGGCCTAAAGAGATGGTGGACATCTTAAATGATTTTTTTTGCATCCATATTTACTCAGGAGACAGACACAGAGTCTATAGAAGTGAGGCAAAGCAGCATCAACTTTATGGACCTGGTACAGATTACAGAGGGGGAGGTGTTCGCTGTCTTGAAGCAAACTTGGGTGAATAAATCCCCAGTGCCTGACAAGGAATTCCCTCAGGCACAGCGGGATGAAAGTGTAGAAATTGCTGGGGCCCTAGCAAAGGTATTTAAATCATCCTTAACGACAAATGAGATATCAGAGGATAGCCAATGTTGGTCCACTGTTTAAGACAGACCCTAAAGGTAAACCAGGAAATTATAAGCCAGTGAGCCTGACATTAGTAGTGTGAAAATTATTGTAAGGTATTCTAAGGGACTGGATATATTAGTATATGGATAGACAGGACTGATTAAGGAAAGTCAGCATGGCTTCATGTGGAGTAGGCTATGTCGAACTAATCTTATTGTCTTTTTCGAGGAAGTTACCAGGAAAGTTGATGAAGGAAGGCAGTGGATGTTGTCTACATAGACTTTAGCAAGGACTTTGACAAGGTCCAGAATATTCAGTTGCTTGGAATTCAAGATAATGCAGTAAATTGGATTAGACATTGGCTCTGTGGGAGAAGTCAGAGAGTGGTAACAGACAGTTATTTCTCTGACTGGAGGCCTGCGACTAGTGGTGTACCACAGGAGTCGGTGCTGGGCCCTTCGCTGTTTGTCATCTATATCAATGATCTGGGATTCTGAATGATAATGTGGTTAACTGGATCAGCAAATTTGCAGATGACACCAAGATTGGGGATGTAGTGGACAGCAAGAAAGATTATCATGGCTTGCAAAGGGATCTGGACCAGCTAGAAAAATGGGCTGATAAAATGGCAGATGGAATTTAGTGCAGACAAGTGTGAGGTTTTGCACTTCGGTAGAAGCAACCAGGGTAGAACACTGAGGAGTGCAGTAGAACAAAGGGATCTGGGAATATAGGTCCATCATTCATTGAAAATGGTGGCACAGTTTGATAAGGTCATAGCTTTCGCCTTTGTAAATCAAGATGTTGACTACAGCAGGAGAGAAGTTATGTTGAAGTTGTATAAGATATTGGGGAGGTCTAATTTGGAGTATTGTGTGCAGTTTTTGTTACCTACCTACAGGAAAGGTGGAAAGTGTGCAGAGAAAATTTACAAGGGTATTGCCGGATCTGGAGGACCTGAGTTATGAGGAAAGATTGAATGTTACTTCTTTATTCCTTGGAATATAGAACATTGAGAGGAGATTATGAGGGGTGTAGATAGGGTTAATGCAAGCAGGCTTTTTGCACTGAGGTTGGTTGGGACTACAACCAGAGGTCATGGGTTAAGGGTGAAAGGTGAAAAGTTTAAGGGGAATATGAGGGGAATCTTGACACGAAGGCTTCTGAGGGTGTAGAACAAGCTGCCAGCACAAGTGGAGCTCAATTTCAACATTTAAGAGAATTTGGACGGTACATGGATGGTAGAGGTATGGACGGCTACAGACCCAGTGCAGGTAGGTGGAAGTAGAAATTTAAGTAACATAAAAAAATAGAAAACCTACAGTACAATAAAGGCCCTTCAGCCCACAAAGCTGTGCCAAACATGTCCCTACCTTAAAAAATACTAGGCTTACCCATAGCCCTCTATTTTTCTGAGCTCCATGTACCTATCCAAAAGTCTCTTAAAAGACCCTATTGTATCTGGCTCCACCACTGTTGCTAGCAGTCCATTCCACACACTCTGCATAAAAAACTTACCCCTGACATCTCCTCTGTACCTACTCCCCAGCACCTTAGACCTGTGTCCTCTTGTGGCAACTATCTAAGCCCTGGGAAAAAGCCTCTGACTATCCATGCGATCAATGTCTCTCATCGTCTTATATACCTCTATCATGTCACCTCACATCTTCCATTGCTCCGGGGTAAAAAGGCCGAGTTCACTTAATTTGTTTTCATAAGGCATGCTCTCAAATCCAGACAACGTCCTTGTAAATCTCCTCTGCACCCTTTCTACGGTTTCCACATCCTTCCTATAGTGAGGCGACCAGAACTGAGCACAGTACTCCAAGTGGGGCCTGACCAGGGTCCCATATAGCTGCAACATTACCTCTCGGCTCCTAAATTCAATTCCACGATTAATGAAGGCCAGTACACCATATTGGCCTTCTTAACCACAGAGTCAACCTGTGCAGCTGTTTTGAGCGTCCTATGGACTCAGACTCCAAGATCCCTCTGATTCTCCACACTGCCTAGAGTCTTACCATTAATGCTATATTCTGCCATCATATTTGACCTACCAAAATGAACCACTTCACACTTATCTGGGTTGAACTCCATCTGCTACTTCTCAGTCCATTTTTGCATCCTATCAATGTCCCACTGTAACCTCTGACAGCCCTCCAGACTATCTACAACACCTCCAACCTTTGTGTCATCAGCAAACTTACTAACCCATCCCTCCACTTCCTCATCCAGGTCATTTATAAAAATCACGAAGAGTAAGGGTCCCAGAACAGATCCCTGAGGCACACCACTGGTCACAGACCTCCATACGGAATATGGCCCGTCTACAACCACTCTTTGCCTTCTGTGGGCAAGCCAGTTCTGGATCCACAAAACAATGTCCCTTTGGATCCCATGCCTCCTTACTTTCTCAATAAGCCTTGCATGGGGTAAATGCCTTGCTGAAATCCAAATACTCTACATCTACTGCTCTTCCTTCATCAATATGTTTAGTCACATCCTCAAAAAATTCAATCAGGCTCATAAGGCACGACCTGCCCTTGACAAAGCCTGCTGACTATTCCTAATCATATTATACTTCTCCAAATATTCATAAATCCTGCCTCTCAGGATCTTCTCCATCACCTTACCAACCACTGAAGTAAGACTCACTGGTCTATAATTTCCTGGGCTATCTCTACTCTCTTTTTTGAATAAAGGAACAACAAATGAATACATCTCCTGTGCTCCTTGATGTGGGTTTCCACCGTGCATCCCATCTGGCCAATATACGCTGTTCCACATTTACAGGGAATCCTGTAAATGCCAGCCAACCTGAGTCCCAGGTCATCTTTCACCTTCATAAGCTGTGATTTGAGCTTTCTTATGGGTTTGAGGATGGTATTAATCCAACATTTATTCAGTAATATAGAGAAGTACCACTACTGTGCCATGCCAGTGGCTTTTGGGACTGTCTGGTAAAGGAAGCCATTGAAATAAAACTAGAGGAAAAGAATTTTCACAAAGACAAAGGTCTTGCTCTAAGTAAGAACTGGAATTCAAATATAAGCAAGGTGGGAGAGCGGAAACCTGATTGGATTAGAACCAACCAATCAGAAGGGACTGATGACGGGGGTATAAATACCACCAGACTAGACATGCCCAGGCATCATCCCTGATGAAGATGGCAGAATTTGTCATTGAAACGGCAGTCATAATCGATACCTGTACCCAGCTGGATGCCCAACAAGAGTTTATTAGTAGCTCACAACTGCTTCTTAGCTCTTGAAATAGCCTAGCACAAGTCATACCTGGTTTTCTTGTACAGATATGGGTTGCTAGACTTAAGTGCCACAGATCTAGCCCTCAGTAGACTATAAACCTTTTGGTTCTTCCACGGGTTTTAAGTTGGATATGTACAGTAACTTTTTGTAGGCACACATTCATCCACACAGGTTTTAATGAAGTCGGTAAAATATGTGGCATACTCATCCAGATGCAAAGATGAATTCCTGAATACAAACCAGTCCACCGATTCAAAGCAGCCCTGTAAGCACTCCTGTGCCTTCCTTGTCCGTACCTTCCTGGTCCTCTCTACTGGTACTGTAATCTTCGGTCTCTGCCTAGACCCAGGGAGTAGAAGTACAACCAGGTGATCAGACTTTCCAAAGTGCGGGTGTGGAATAGCACGGTAGGGATTCGCGATGGTAGTGTAACAGTGGTCCAGTGTGTTGTTTCCTCTTGTACTCCATGTGATTTGTTGATGATGATTTTTCCAAGTTGGCCTGGTTGAAATCCCCCATAATGAAGGTTTGCAGTTTTATGCATGTTGATCACATCGCTCAGTTCATCTCGAGCCTGTTTGACATTGGCTGAGGTGGAATGTACACCTCTACCAAACTGATCACTGAAATCTCCTGCAGCAGGCAACATGGGTGACTCTTGATCACGAGGTCTTCTAGATCTGGTGAACAAGACTGGGACAGCGCCACCACATTTGTACACCATGAGGAATTTATCATGAAGCAAACCCGCCCCAGCCTTTGGCTATAAAAGACTCAGCCATCCTAACTTGGCGGGGTACTGTGGGCCCATCAATCTGAATTGCTGCATCCGGAATGGGAAGGGCTAACCAAGAGTCCGTGAAACAAAAAAACACAACAACTTTTAAAGTTGTGTTCAGTCATCTCCTAGTGATCACGTTGTCATCTCCGTTTAGCAGCAGCAACTAGGGGTGGAATTCCATCTCACAGTCTGGTTGATACGAGTTTCAATGGAAACAGGCTGCCATGCCTGTGGTGACCAGAGAAACCCCATCCATATTCATCTCAGCATCCGGCACCTGGTCCATAGCCTTTTATGCCTGGTAATTGAACATTTCAACATTCCTTTAAGTGTAGTCAATGCCTCTGCTTGCGACATTTGCAGTGCATTCCAGGTCCTCGCCAATCTCTGGATAAAAAGATTCCTCTCAGATCCTGTCTAAGTCTCTTCCCCTTTCCCTAAATCAGGCGGTCCCAATCTTTTGTATCATCAACCCAGGCGGTTGGGAACCCCTGCCCTAAGTCTATGTCCTCGAGTTTTATTCATCTCTTATAAGGAGGAAGTGTCTGCTCTTATCTATTACCATCATAACTTCAACCATGTCTTTTCTTCACCTCATCCGTTCCAGGAAAGTAAGATCTAGCCTCTCCAGTGCCTTCATCCTACTGAGTCTCCTCTGTGCTGTCTCGAGTACTGTGCAACAATATCATACTCTTGTTCCCAATGTTGCAATGTTTCCAAGACTAGGTAGAATGCTTCAAGACGTCCTCAGCCTGTGAATGGGACATCAATCTTGCAGTGTTGGCCAATGTGTGATGATAGACAAAGGAACACAAAAATAATTGGACTTGCATCAGACGCATTGCTCCACTCTTTATTTTCCAATCCTGGGATAGTCCAGAAAAGACTGCTGCAGCAAAAGGATCAGTCATAATGGTACTCAAGACAGGGCATGACTGAGGGGCCGAATGGCTATTCCTGTTTGATTTCCTTTGTTCCTATGATGAAGGGAGAATTAGTTTGAAAACCTGCAGCTTTTTAAACGAAGGCTGACTTCCACTACAGCCCAGCTGAGACCATTAAGCTTGGCACAGAACTTCCCACACCCATCTTCTGTCCTGTGGTTTAATGCACACTATGATGAGAGAGAGCAAAACTGAAAACAGCAGGGAAGGTTTATTGCCGTGTAATTCCAGCACTGGAAGTAGTGCCTTTGGAAGTGAAATGCTGTTTTAAGACTGCATCGAGCACAGGATTTATAATAACTCTTGCAGCTAGAAACAGTTGGACGGAATATCTGGGTCCCGCTAGACCATTCATTCAATTGCAAGTGAACACAAGACTAAAAAATTGTGCAGAAAAACAAATGACTTGCATTCCTATGGTGCCCGTCTCACAAGTTGCCAAAGTGCTTTACGGCCAGTGATGTGGAGTGACTCTGTTAATGAAGGCAATACATCAGTCTGCATATGGCACAATCCCAGAAGCTTCAATGTGAGATCAACAGATAACTATTTCACTTCACACTGGTTACAAGGTAAATGTTTGTCCAGAACACCTGAAATGCTGTCTTGGAATAATCATCTACTGTAAAGGATTGCTGTGGTTCAAGAATTGGCTCACCACCACATACCCTCAAGCACCTGCAACTACATCGTGAAAATGAATAAAAACAGCCATTAACTTTTGTCCCATTTTATTTCACAGCTAGATAACTCTCCATTCCATTACTTTCTTCAACTCTGTTTACCAAAACATTACAGAATCAAGTCAGGGTTAATCTCATCTTCTGTCATTATCCTACACTCTCTAACTTCAAAGAGCCCTATGAGGTTGCTCAAGTAAGAGTTTCCACTTTGAAAACCCATGTTATTATAGTTTGATTTCAGAACATTTTTTTCTATATCTTGCTTCAGTGAGGATTCCATTATTTTCCTCTTACCGGTTTCAAGCTGATTTATCCATAGTTTTTTGGTAATGTTCCGTATCCCTTCTTAAATATATGCATCACATATATTTAAATATATGCATCCTTTCTTTAAAAAATGCATTATATTGGCTATCCATGTTCTCTAGCACTAGACTTTATTCTGGATTGTTAAATTTGGCAGAACTTTTCTTTAAAATCGCTCCCCCTTTGGGGATCTTTATTGAGATAGAGTGTAGGATAAGCCCTTCCCGACCTTTGAGTCACACCGACCAGCAAGCCCTAACGTAACCCTACTCTAACCACCGGACAGTCTACAATGACCAATTAATCCGCCAAACCAGTATGTCTTTGGACTGTGGGAGGAAACCCACGCGGTCACGGGGAGAACATACAAACTCCTTACAGACAGCGGTGGGAAATAGACCCCAAGTCCACTAACCACTATGGTCTCAGGAAGCTTAAGGAGATTATTTTTGTTTAGTTTTAATCATATTTAGCTTTTCTCCAACAAACCTTACGTTAGTGATAAAAATAAATTTGAAAGCCAGTGTATTTCTTGGGATATCAAAAAGCAGCTGGTCGTGAGACCCTGAGAGCGGGTCCCATTCCTGCAAAGAACCAAGCTCAGAGTGTAACTCCAGGTCAGGGTCTTCAAAGGAACCTTGAAAGGTAGATTTCAAAGATAGAAGCAGAGCTGTTTCCGAAGATGCAAGCAAAGGAGTCGCCGTTTAGCGCCGTCTTGACTTCACTCTGCCTCTCCGAGTTTTGACTGTCATTCATTCTTTGGGGCACTCCTCTGTTTTTGTGGATGTTTTTGTAGAAAAAGAATTTCGGGATGCATATGGTAAACATTGCTCTGGCATTAAATGTACTTATTCCATTAAAAAACATACTGTTGCATTTTACAATTTCAATGGTTCAAGTGCAGTTTTGTAAAAAAAAATGAACACACATTAAAATACAGGCAAGGATGAGTACTGGTATGAAAAAATAAAGATTAAATTCTATCTAACCTAATTTTGTTAGACAGACACACTGATGCATAAATGACGATGCTATTGTAATGAGGAAGCAGGCTCACAGGTTTGGTGAGCGAGACAAAATACACTGACTATGAATAAGCATATGAATCATTATTTACAAATAGTAAAAAAATGACCAAACAGTTCTTTCCCCCAGAGCTAAATAATGAACAAACAGATATTTAGCTGAAAGTGCGTGCCTCCCCAATGGTTCTGTGCAGAGTGCCCGAGAGACAAAGGAAAACAGAGAGCGCGAACCTCCTGTTTGTGTTACTCTTAACCCCACCCAAGACGCTCGGAACCAGAAGCTGATGCCCTGGCGTGCAAGCCAACCATGGGGAAAGAGTGGCCACAGTTGTTAAACACACCAATCAATGCCGATATGGTTCAAGCGGCTTTCGACTGGCAAATGAGCCACGATCCCACGCTACAACTATGTAAATTGCCCTTGCCAAAAACACCAAAGGTAGCTGGCAATGCCAGCTTTTACAGTATGTGCGATGATAACCAGGGAAAGATATGCCTACAATAGGAGTGCAGCAAAGGTTTGCCTGGTTGATTCTGGATATGGTGACTTTTCTGTATGAGGAGAGATTCAACAGCCTGTGTCCCTGCTCTCTAGATTTTAGAAGGATGAGGCAATTTTATTAACAACTGCACAATTGTTATGTGGATTGACACAGTAGATGTGATATTCATATTCCTGATGCACCATCAATAACTCACTCTGAGACGTAAGGCGAGATATCGGCTTTTATTGACTGGAAGAAGGAACCAGGAGTGAGTGACATCATACTATGACCTGGAGACTGAGGCCGAGCACCAGGCCTCAGGTCGCCTTTATACAGGGGTCTGTGGGAGGAGCCACAGGAGCAGTCAGCAGGGGGCGTGTCCAGACAGGTATATGTAGTTCACCACACGGGGTCTGTGGGAGGAGCCACAGGAGCAGTCAGCAGGGGGCGTGTCCAGACAGGTATATGTAGTTCACCACACGGGGTCTGTGGGAGGAGCCACAGGAGCAGTCAGCAGGGGGCGTGTCCAGACAGGTATATGTAGTTCACCACACGGGGTCTGTGGGAGGAGCCACAGGAGCAGTCAGCAGGGGGCGTGTCCAGAAAGGTACACGTAGTTCACCACAATTCCAGTGTCACAAAATAGGTGTTTCCCATTCAGGGAAGAAATGCGACATTTTGTCACCAGGAGGGCAGTGAATCTTTGGGATTCTCCACAAGAGAGCTGTGGAAGCTCAGTCAATTAGTGCATTCAGGATGGATAGACTCTTTCAGGCATTTAGGGAAGCCAAGGGATACAGAGCTAGTGCAAGAAACTGGCACTTGACTAGAAGAAAAGCCTTGACCTGTGAATGAAGAAATAGACGCAAGGGAACAGAGGACAACACCGCTCCTGTTTCTTACTGTATGCGCAACATCTATTTCTCAGATTCATTTAGAATCACATAGACCAGCGATTCAGATAATCGGATTTTTGCCTTTTTAATTACTCAGGTTTAACATCTCATCTGACGGATGACACCTCTGATAGTGAGACCCCCTCAGACATGGACTGGCAGTGTGCTCTTAGATTATGGTTTATGTTTCTGGAGTGAACACACTATCTTCTGAGGTTTTAAAGAGTGCTTCTCAGTCTCTGCTGATAAAACTGACTTAGTTCCAAAATACTGCTTTTGCCTTTTAAGAAGCTTTGAGGGGCCATAAGCCCAGTGAAATCTGAGAGTGTGAACACACCTAACACCTGGCTGTGTGTCAGCACATCTGTAATGTCCAGTCAGCTAGTCAAAAAGACCTATCGACAAGCAACCCTGCAGTTAGCAAATGAAGACAGCATGCAGCACAGCTATAAATTAATCTAATGAGAAAAAGAGCTTTCTGGCTCTCTTCTGTCCTGTAAGGATTTGAATTTACTCTCAGAGGTAAAATCGTCTAATTTGATAAAGATTTACAATCTTCTAAAAGCCATATTAACAACTACAAGAAATAGCTGAGGTTACTCATGAACCTTCGTTGGGACTTACTTACTGCCTGTTACTAACTTACTGCCCTTTACACCACTGGCACTTTGGGCAGCTCCTACATCTCTGTTGTTGGTTACTCAGAGGTAGAAGGACTCTTCATTGCTGTTTCCATAACAATTTTGCTTCATCAGTCAGGGTTGTTAGGCCTGACCTAAACCCCTAAACATGGAGGACTGGTGGACCACCCTTAGTCTGGCCTCTACCCTTTGACCTGTTTGGCATGGGTGGCCATCCAAGAGCCGAAGCATAAAACCCTGACTCCAGCCAACATAG
This sequence comes from Hypanus sabinus, assembly GCF_030144855.1. Taxonomy (NCBI): domain Eukaryota; kingdom Metazoa; phylum Chordata; class Chondrichthyes; order Myliobatiformes; family Dasyatidae; genus Hypanus; species Hypanus sabinus. The sequence goes on from NC_082734.1 coordinate 19,365,540, forward strand.
CTCTGCAGGTCATTGAGACACGCAAGCCTCCAAACCACAGTAAGGTTGTAATCCTCTTGGGAGTGAAGTATCCTAAGAATATGTAACAATCAATACAGATTCTCAGAGACACAAGAAACTGCAATTACTGGAATCTGGAGCAACGCCTAAAAAGCTGAAGGGAATCAGCAGGTGAGGCAGCATCCATGGAGGGAAAAAGGCAAGAAATATTTCAGGTCAAAACCCTTCGTCAGGACAGATCTTGGGCGAGCCTGACCAGGTTGATCTGAAATAATATTCCACTAAGTAGTGATGGGCATGGCATCAAGACAGAGTTGGTCACCGATTTGGGACAGAGTTGAAGAGTTTCTTTCTGTGATGCAGACCCTCGGAGTTACAGAGCTTGTTTCAACTAATTTAGAAATAACCTGGATGAAAATGTCGATGGGTGGGTTAGTGAGTTTGCAGATGATGTGAAGATTGGTGGTGCTGTGGATAGCCTAGTTGACTGGCAAAGAATACAACAGGATATAGGGCAGAGAAATGGCAAACGGAGTTTAACCTGTCCAAGTATGAAGTGTTGTACCTTGGTGGATCAAGTGTAAAAAGGGCAAGACCCTTAACAGTGTTGCAGAGCAGAGGGATTGGGGTCCAAGTTCATAACTCCCTGAAAGTGGCTGCACAGGGTGACAGGGTGTCCAGTGGCAAAGGTAATCCAAAACAAAGCAAGACAGCTGCCGCTTGCCTGCGACTGAACGGACTTCCATACTTGTGTGATGCGCCCACAGCTCCAATGATTGCTCTAAAAGTCAAACCTTTTATTCGATCCTCTTTTGGCAATCAGCAAAGTACAATTACACATTATTGAGTGTTATCTCAGCGGTCAGTAAAAGATTCAACCTCTTGTCGGTTCCAAGCTACAAACTGCCACGAAATAAGCAAGAATACGTGAATTATTCCCTTCACTTTTACCATGTCCACCTCTAATGTGACTAGTTACCACAATAAATGCACAACACAGAATATAATGCATGGGAGAGAACAGATACATGGATCCTACATCTCAGCTTCCTAATTGTTATACTAGAATAATTACAACTACATGCTACCAAACACAGGAGACACAAAATCTCAACATTTACATAAATGTCCTCTTTTGCTGAGCAGTCTGTCCTGGATTATGATCTTCTCCTGGCAACCCAGGTTGTCCCTCCTAACTGCATTCAGGAAAATCTGTCTTGAATCTCTGCTGCCAAAGCTTATCCAAGTGCAGAACTGAGGTCCCGTTCACTGTCAGCTCTGGACAAGCATGGTCTCTTCCATCCCCACAGTTTCCTTTCAATGATCCATTAACAATCCAACCCAGCACTGTGCTAATTGTATAGAGTTCATCGTTAACACTGCAAATCACTTGCTCCAGTGCCTCAGGCACATTCAACCCTATCAGCAGCTCGATTTCTGACTTAATTTCTGGCAAGTAAACATGCTTCAAGTGAGACTATCTCCGAGGATCTCACTGACGAGGAATATTCCCTATGCCAGGGGTCAGCAACCTTTACCACTGAAAGAGCCACTTGGACCCGTTTCCCACAGAAAAGAAAACACTGGGAGCCGCAAAACCCGTTTGACATTTAAAATGAAATAACACTGCATACAACGTTTTTTTTGCCTTTATGCTATGTATAAACAAACTATAATGTGTTGCATTTATGAAATTGATGAACTCCTGCAGAGAAAACGAAATTACATTTCTGCATGCAACAAAAACATTTTGAACTCCGAAAAAAAGACGTTGGGTTGAAAGTTACTTTTAAGTAAAATATTCAATGTCTATTTGAGTCCTTCTTGTATTTATGAAAAACGCCGAACTTAAATTTTCCGCCAGCAGCAAACCAAAAATAACGTCAGCCAGCTGTCATCCTGAAAAATGAAAGGACTATTTCACTGAACAATGAAAAAATATGAATATAAGTAAAATAATAGGCAATTAAAATATTTATCATACTTGGTTAATGGGATTTCTGCTCCTGGACCTCAGCGCACAGCGTCTGCACATCAGGGCTGTATGATGTCACCTTCATCTTTACACAGGATCGCAAGCTGTCATCTGTGAGGTTTTCAATATCACTCCATTTGTGTTTCTGAGCAAGAACAGCCTTCTGACGGGCAACATCTTCAAGGTCTGCTGTCAAGCGTCTAAACTTGGACACCCATATGTCTTTGTCGGCTGTGTCGGCCAGTTCCATCTCAAGATCAGGTTGACTCACACCTGCCAATGCAGTCGTATTCAGTAGGGAAGGATCGATGCTTAAGGGAGTGACCGGGAAGGATAATGTGTTTTTTTCCTCTCTGAACTCACAGAAGCGTTTCCCAAACGATGTTTGCATTGCGATGATTGCAGAATGTAAATACTCCGAAATTATCATGTCGTGACCTTGTTTGAACTCTCTCAAATTGGGGAAGTGAGACAAAGTGCCTTTCTGTAAATCTCTGGCAAGCACTGTCAACTTGCGCTCGAATGCCAAAACATCCTCCAACATGTGCAGGGCTGTACGTCCTTTCCCCTGAAGAGCTGTGTTCAGCGTGTTCAGGTGCGCTGTCATGTCTACCATGAAGTGTAGCTTTTCCAGCCACTCTGGCTGTTCCAGCTCAGGAAAGGTGAGCCCTTTGCTGCCCAGGAAAGTTTTCACTTCTTCCAGACACGCGACAAAGCGTTTCAGCACCTTCCGTCTGGACAGCCAGCGATAAAAACACGTTGTAGCGGTGTCAGTAAACTGCAGTCAAAGATAGCTTTATTCGAACTAAACAGCCTTGCTTTTAAGCCTCTCTCAACCCAGCCCCCATGGACGCAGATGCTGCAAAAGACGCGTACTCACAAACCCCCGTAGGCTATCTCCCTTAGCCGGAATGCTGGCTAATTGTGAGCCGTTTCGGATGTGGCAGGAAATGTGTCGCTACACTTAGGTTGTACAAGATCACCATAATTACATTTCAAAAGCTAACAAACTAACATAAAATACATTTTAATTAAATACTGACCAATTATTTCCCAAAGCCACAGGGAGCCGCAGCACAGAGGTGAAAGAGCCACAAATGGCTCGGGAGCCGCAGGTTGCCGACCCCCGCCCTATGCGGACAGGCATTCGTTCCTGTGTATATATGTCAGGCAGTTCATAATATTTTCATTATCTAAGCCAGCCACTTCCAATCCCGAAATGGTGTAGCTGTTCTCGATCTTCTCTTGACTTACCATGCATAAGAGAAGCAACACACACAAAGTCCTGGAGGAACTCAGCAGACCTGGTGGTATCTACGGAAAAGAGTAAACAGTCGACGTTTCGGGCCGAGACCCTTTGGCACGATGCACTTTCTTTTTCCTGTCAGTTTGAACTTGTTCATGAGGCTCTCTGTGCCGAACACTGTGGTACTCCCTTGAGTCAAGAAAGGATAAATCCAGTCTTGTTGCTCTGCTTAGACTTCAGCTGAACTGGAATTATAGGAAGTTTACAATCATGATTGCCAGCCCCCATTAGTTACAAGGGCGTTACTCACTGTTGTGTTCATGGCTTGTTTCGAAACTGCATCCCTTCCATCAGCTCTGGGCTCAGTTTCACTTTCCACAGTTGCGCTCTGCTGGAGCATGATTAGCCCTCACAGCACCTGAAGCCCTCAGCACTTCCACTCTGGCCATCTTGGCTGCAATTTCTTCCTGCAACTTAAGCTCCTCCATCTGTTTCTGGTTTCTTCAAAGCCGTTCCATTTTTTTCTTTCCAGAGCGTGTTTATCCCTCGATATTTGTTCCCTTGTGTCTAACTCCGCTAAATCAGCCACCATTCTACTGCATGCCATTGTGATACCGAACACACAGGTTGTTTTGCTGGTAACTGCAGAACATGTTGCATGTACATTAGATATGCCATTGTCATCCTGTAACTCATCTTCTTTGTATGTAGTCACAGACTGTCCTATGATTTTGTAAGTATTTCACTCTCCCACCGGATTAAGTTTCTCTCTTAATCTTAGCTTCAAGGTCACTGCTTCCAGCTGAACTCATTTTGTCTTACAAGTGCGCAAACCAGACAAGACAATGGCAGTTTCAATTCAACTTTCAACACTGGAAGCAATGCAATTCTTTAGCGTTTCAACAGAATCAAGGGTCGAACAGTTCAGGCAAACACCACCATACAGCTTTTCAGCCCAACCCAGTTGGACGCGGCAACGATCACCTTTCAAACCTGTGTTTCAAACCCAAAAGCACGCAACATGAATCAACGAAGGGTCGTTGCTTGCCTCAAACTACTCCAGGCTGACTGTGGTGCTTCTGATTTCTCAGACACATCAAATGCTGATGCTCGTTTGGTATAACTGTTGAAACTTTTGTTGACAGAAATGCGGCAGCAAAACTAATCCAAAATCAAAACAAACCAATTGCTGTCTTCCTGTGACCATACAGACTGTTGCACCCACAGTTCCAATGATTGCTCCCAAAGTCGAACCCTTTATTCAATCCTTTATTAGCAATTCACAAACATACCATTAAGAATTATTGAGGGTTATCTCAGCAAAAGATTTGACCTCCACCGATCCCAAGCTACATACTGCCATGAAGTAAGCAAGAATATTTAACTTATTCCCCCAATGTGACTAATGACCGTAATAAACAATAACCACACAACACAGAGAACAGATACATGCCTCCTACAGGGTGGTTAAGAGGGCATATGGTGAGTCTGACAAGGTTGGATATATTTTTGCATAGTAGGGAAATTAAGGGTTACGGGGAAAAGGCAGGTAGGTGGAGATGAGTCCATGGCCGGATCAGCCATGATCTTATTGAATGGCGGAGCAGGCTCAATGGGCCGGATGGCCGACTCCTGCCCCTATTTCTTATGCTTGCCTTTATTGGTTGAGGCATTGAGTTCAAAAGTTATGAAAAATAATTCAGAGCCTATTCGGGCAGAAAACCATATTTTTTCATTGAATTGGATATCTTTGGATACCTTCACTTCTAATCATTTAAAAAATGGTGTCCATCTTTACTTTCAGACTTAAAAAGAAAAGGGCCCTGTGCGGAATTGATCCATTACATAGTAATAAGCCGTATTGTTAATGCAATGATGTTATACGCGTATAATAATATATATCTGATATGCTGATATAAATACCAGGAGTAGAGAGTTCTCTGTTTAGGGTTCCTGTGTCCTTTAAATGCCACTATGAAGGCTTGCAGGGAGTTTGCAATGGTGTCCAATCAACCTATAAACAACTCATTTCACACTTTGTGGGAATATTTTAGCTTAAAATATTTGGAATTGGTTTATTATTGTCACTGCGATATAGTGAAAGGATTATCTTTAAAGCACATATATGATACCATATGCAACCCTGAGGTTCATTGTCCTGTGAGCATTCTTAGCAGCTGCAAGAAGCACAATAGAATCAATGAAAGATTGCACCCAACAGGATGGACAACAACCATTGTGCAAAAAATATAACAAACTGAAAAATACAAAGGAAAAGAGAAAAATAATAATAAATAATTAAATGTTGAGGACACGAGGAGAAGAGACCCTGAAGGTTGGTTGGCATCTGTCCATCTCGAAGGACAGTGGGTGATGATGACCGTCCGAAGCCTGGGCGGACGGTATGGAGATCCTGAGATGCCCCTCTCGGCCTCACCGGTGTAGTCCAAAGGAAAGCTTGTGAAGCAATACGTTTGGCACCAGCTTGGCTGCTGGAGCCGCCGAAAGGTTGTTCAGTGACGTCCAGCCGCCTTAGGGGCTCCTCTCTGGATTTGTTGCCCTGGTTTACTGCCGTAGCCTTTGTCTCTCCCGAGGCTGCCCACAAGGCAGTGGGGCTATTTACCCATAGCTGGGGATCTGGTTCAGGAGGACCAGGGTGTGTCCACACACCAGTGAGCCTGGGTGGTAAATGTGCAGGGGCCGGACCTCCTCCCGTCCTCCGTAGTTCAGCCTCAGTCTGAAAGGAGTTCGGTTTCCGAGTGTCCCCAACGAGGAGGCACTACCTGAGGCTTGCTGTTGATGAGGCTGTGTACTGGCAGGGAGGGACTTACACATTCAGCTCTCCCCTTCACAAGACTGCTAGCCAGTGGTGGAGACTAAAGTGAGAGTGACAAGCACTACCCACTGCACTACCACACTAGACACATCACAAAACCACTTTGTCACCCAGATGTACATTTTGACATGATAATAGTGCAGAAGTGAGTGCATAATAAAGCTTGTGTTGCACACTTTACATACGGATCAAATCTCCACAACGGACATTGAGATAGAACAAGGTAAAACAAAAACAAAATACAGAGTAAAGTGTATCAGCTCCACTTGGACAATGAAATGCAAGGTCATAAAGAGGTCAGAAGGCTTTCTTTATCATAATAAGGATCCAATCAATAGTATTATAACAGCAGAGTAAAGGCTGTCCTTGAGCCAAGTGTATGTGCTTTCAAATTTCATATCTTCAGCCTGATAAAAGAAAAATAATATTCAGAATAGCCGGCGGCTTTCACCATATCGATTGCTTTACTGGGGCAGAGGGAAGTATAGACGTAGAAACATAGAAAACTTACAGCACAATACAGGCCCTTCAGCCCACAAAGTTGTGCCGAACATGTCCCTACCTTAGAAATTACTAGGCTTACCCATAGCCCTCTATTTTTCTGAGCTCCATGTACCTATCCAAAAGTCTCTTAAAAGACCCTATTGTATCCGCCTCCACCACCGTTGCTGGCAGCCCATTCCACGCACTCTGCGTAAAAAACTTACCCCTGACATCTCCTCTGTACCTGCTCCCCAGCACCTTAAACTTGTGTCCTCTTGTGGCAGCCATTTCAACCCTGGGAAAAAGGCCGTGACTATCCACACGATCAATGCCTGTCAACATCTTATACACCTCTATCAGGTCACCTCTCATCCTCCGTCGCTCCAAGGAGAAAAGGCCGAGTTCACTCAACCTATTCTCATAAGGCATGCTTCCCAATCCAGGCAATATCCTTGTAAATCTCCTCTGCACTCTCTCTATGGCTTTTACATCCTTCCTGTAGTGAGGCGACCAGAACTGAGCACAGTACTCCAAGTGGGGTCTGACCAGGGTCCTATATAGCTGCAACTTTACCTCTCGGCACCTAATTTCAGTGTCACAATTGATGAAGGCCAATGCACCGTACACCTTCCTAACCACAGACACAATCCACAGAGGGGAGGCTGGCTTCTGTGATGAGCTGAGCTGTGACTCCAGCTTCAAAAATTATCCATTGGCTGTGAGGCTTTTTGTGATTCTCAGAAGTGCTACCCTAGAGCAGGCCTTTCCCATCCTTAATCCTCCTAGCTTTCCTTCTAATATCCATTTTGAATGCAATTACCCAGGAGCCTGGAATGCTGTCAGATCCATTTGGAATTTTCATTGACAATGGTGAAGTTCGTATCCTTGGGAATGTGTCAAAACGTCAAGAGTCACTGCAGTCTGAAAGTAGTTTGCTGAGGTCTTGAGACGATGGTCATGTTGAGGCGGTGCAACTATAAACATTCTTTGTCTTTTGTTTCATCTTTCTGTCATTTTGAATAAGTCCAGGTCCTGACAGCAGAACTTGACAACAACATACCAGGAGCCCTTGTTCTCACATTCAGTATTAGTCACATATTTGAAGCTGAGAATGCTCTGGCAGGTTAGAGCCCATAGCTATTGACGTGTACAGCTCCCCAGGTCAGTGACTTGTATTTATAGAGAAACAAATCACTGTCTGGGAAGGAAAAAACAGCCTGCTTCAAGACACTTCATTGTTTCAGTGAACAAGTTTGATGAACACAAGTGATTCTGCAGATGCTGGATATTTAGAGCAACACGCACTAAAATGCTGGAGGAACTCAGCAGGTCAGGCAGCATCTATGGAGGGAAATGAACCATTGACACTTCGGGCCAGGAAAAAGCCTGGATACCACCTCAGCAGAACGATCAGTGGCTGATTTCTAACACCACTGATGATTGGGAAATAAATTCTTGTAAGGTTAACTTGGAAATGCATCCAACCTGCTCTTCATTCTGAATAAGAGCTCTGGCAAAGGCAACACATCGGGGTAATGTTTTAGTAAACTGGTATTTACAGACTAACATGTAAGCCTAGAGCCTATGTAGAATCATAGAAACGTAAGGCATAGAGCAGGGCATTTGGTAGATAGGTAGATACATAATTGCAGTTTATTATATATATATATATATATATTCTTACTGTAACTTAAAGTATATTCTATCTATTGTACTGCTGCCATAAAGCCACAAATTTCGTGATGTATGTCGGTGATATAAACCTGATTCTGATTCCAGGGGATCTGAACAAGAGAGAATTGTTTCAGAATAGAGTCAACCATTTTAAACAACAATGAGTCAGAATTTCTTCTCTTGAAGGGCTGTAAGTCTTGGGAATTCTCTCCCAGCTATGGAGACAGTATCATTGAATATATTCAAGGCAGAGATTATCAGGCATTTAAATGACATGAAAGCTGACAAGAATACGGAAACAATAAGCATTGTTTGATGTTGAAGTCAAGACTTGATTATCCAGGAGAGCCTGCTCCTGTTCATTATGTTTTTTTAAGATTGCAAACATTTTCACGTTTACTATTTATGTGGAACTGAAAACTTCTGATGCTTTGAGTCTTGAATGTTCTAAACTATCTCTTAGATCAACTCTAGACAAAATTTTATGGATATTTATTGGTCTGAAGTGCCATTTCTTATTACAAGTGCCCAAGCTTCTGAGGAACATCTTTACTGACCCTTGAACCAAAGATTGGCATTTATTTTTGTTGGGAAACTAATAGCCACTTTTTATTGAGAAAAATGATTTTTTCTGTGATTTAAAGTTGCGCTACAAATATCTAGCTTGTGAGAAAGGTCTGTCATACCAGACACAAAGCTACTGTAGCAGTGTTTGGTTGAGGATGGAACAAGCAAGGAGATTCAATAATGAAGTCAAGATTTTTGTCGTCAACAACAATGAGATGTCTGGATCTCTGGAAATCTGTCTTCAAGTGTACTAAACAGCTTGAGTGAATGAAAAATTGATGAAGGCAGTGTGGTAGACATGGTTTACATGTAAGCTTCTGACAAGGTCCCACTTGGCATTCTGACCCAGAGGTTAAGGCTAAAGGAATCAGATGTGCATTGGAAAACTGGCTGGGGGATAGGAGAGAGGTGGTAGTAGTGGGTGGGAGCTTTTCTGATTGGGAGGCTGGGGCCTTTAGTCTGTAATATATATGTATAAATTATTTGAATGTGAATATAAGGATACTCAGGGTTCTGATGCAGGATCTCATCCTGAAACACCAACAATGTTTCTACCTCAACAGAGGCTGCCTGATGCACTGTTCTTCCAGCATTTGGTTTTTGTATATGGTTATGTAATTGGCTGAGCATTACACAAAAACTGGTGGAGCTGTAGACTGTGCAATAAGTTGTCTAGGGTAGAGCTGCTCAGATCAGTTTGGTGGTGCTGTGCTAGATGGAACTTAATACAGACAAGTGTGATGTAATGCACTTTAGGAGTCAGATTCTGGTTGGTCATACACAGCAAATAGCAGGGACCTCAGGAAACTGCATGTACTGAGAGACCTTGGGATGCAAATCCACAACTCCATAAAAGTTGTGACAAAAGTGGATAAGAAAGTGAAAAACCCTTTTCTTCATAGGCTGAAGCAATGAATATGAGTTGTGATGTCATGTTTTATGTGTGTGAAGTCATGCTTTTATGTGTGTGATGTCATGTTTTTATGTGTGCAAAACCTTCTTCATATTGCACTCGATTGCATGAGATTTTGCCTGACTAAAAAGGAAACTCCAGGAATTTTGTTTTCGTAGCCATACACTGAACACTCTAGTCATCATTCTGCAGGAAGGTAATGTAACAAAACAGAAAATACCAAAGAGATTCAACAGGACTTTGACTGAAGTGAAGGGCTGCAATTATAAGGAGAGATTAGATAGGCTGTGATTATTCTCATTGGATCATAGGAGGCTCACTGTAGCAGGCAGGTAGGCCTCTCTACCTCGTGTGGTGTCCCTCTCATTCAGCGATATCGTAGGATGGTATTGTAGTTCTGAGTTAATGGATTGGACTGTTGTGTTTTTGGGCTGTAGACCTTTTCAAACTTATGTTTTTTGTACTCTGTGTTTTTTAATTGCCCATTCCTTTTCTGTTTTGTTGTGCAAGGGGAGGGGTTTGGTTTTGATGCTCTGTTGTGTTCTGTTAGTGTTTTTTATGGGGGGAGGGTGTTTTTGGGGGGTCAGTTCTCCTGTTCCGTTTTGTGCAGGTGGTGGTTAGGTGTTTTGGGGGGGGATGATGATCGGGATGCCGTTCTTTTTTGTGCGGGGGTTTGGGTTTGATGCTCTGTTGTGTTCTGTTAGTGTTTTTTGTGGGGGGGAGCGTGTTTTGGAGGGGGGGGGTCAGTGCTCCTGTTCTGTTTTGTGCAGGCAGTGGTTGGGGGTTTTGGGGGGGGGGATGATTGGGATGCCGTTCTTTTCTGTGCAGGGGTTTGGGTTTGATGTTTCTCTCTGCCATGTTTTCTTTTTATTGTGGCTATCTGGAAAAGACAAGTTTCAGAGTTGTATATGGATACATGCTTTGATAATAAATGAAACCGAACCTTTGAGGGGTGACATGATGGGCCTTATAAAATTATGAAAGGCTTAGATGGAATAGATAAAAAGAACCTGCCTTGCAGGGCAGTTGATTCTGGAAATAGTGTGGACCAGAGAAAATTAAAGGAAATCTCAGGGGTAATTTTTCATACATAGAATAGCAATTACCTGGTATGTGCTACCAGAGACAAATACTACATGTGAAATGTGTTTGGGCAGGTCTTAGATAGGAAGGGCATTAAGGGATATGGGTCTCATATGAACATACGGGATTTGCAGAAATAGGTATCCAGGACTATGTAAAACCAATATTCTTCCAGCCAATAAGACATAGGAGCAGAATTAGACCATTTATCCCATCACATTTGTTTTGCCATTCCTTAATGGCTGAATATTATCCCACTCAATCCCAGTCTCCATCCTTGGACTATTCAAGAGCCTATCAATCTCCACTTTAAATATACCCAATCCACAGCCAAATGCAGCAATGAATTGCACAGATTCATCACCCTCTGGCTAAAAATTCCTCCTCATCTCTGTTCTAAATGGATATCTCTCTATTCTGAGGCAGAGCCTCTGGTGCTAGTCTCACCCACTATAGGAAACATCATTCTTTCCACATCCACTCATACTAGGCCTTTCAATATTCGTTAAGTTTCAATGAGAATCCCCCTCCCCATACTTTTCTAAACTCCAGCAAATACAGGTCCAGAGCTATCAAATACTGGTTAACACTATGTTAACTTTTTCATTCCTGAGTCATTCACCTGAACCTCCTCAAGACCCTCTCCATGCCAGCAGATCTTTTCTGAGATGAGGGCCCAAAGCTGCTCACAATGCTCCCAGTGTGGCCTGACAGTAGCTGCTCACAATACTCCCAGTGTGGCCTGACAGTAGTTGCTCACAATGCTCCCAGTGTGGCCTGACAGTAGCTGCTCACAATGCTCCCAGTGTGGCCTGACAGTAGCTGCTCACAATGCTCCCAGTGTGGCCTGACAGTAGCTGCTCACAATACTCCCAGTGTGGCCTGACAGTAGCTGCTCACAATGCTCCCAGTGTGGCCTGACAGTAGCTGCTCACAATGCTCCCAGTGTGGCCTGACAGTAGCTGCTCACAACGCTCCCAGTGTGGCCTGACAGTAGCTGCTCACAATGCTCCCAGTGTGGCCTGACAGTAGCTGCTCACAATGCTCCCAGTGTGGCCGGACAGTAGCTGCTCACAATGCTCCCAGTGTGACCTGACAGTAGCTGCTCACAACGCTCCCAGTGTGGCCTGACAGTAGCTGCTCACAATACTCCCAGTGTGGCCTGACAGTAGTTGCTCACAATGCTCCCAGTGTGGCCTGACAGTAGCTGCTCACAACGCTCCCAGTGTGGCCTGACAGTAGCTGCTCACAATGCTCCCAGTGTGGCCTGACAGTAGCTGCTCACAATGCTCCCAGTGTGGCCTGACAGTAGCTGCTCACAATGCTCCCAGTGTGGCCTGACAGTAGCTGCTCACAATGCTCCCAGTGTGGCCGGACAGTAGCTGCTCACAATGCTCCCAGTGTGAACTGACAGTAGCTGCTCACAACGCTCCCAGTGTGGCCTGACAGTAGCTGCTCACAATACTCCCAGTGTGGCCTGACAGTAGCTGCTCACAATGCTCCCAGTGTGGCCTGACAGTAGCTGCTCACAATGCTCCCAGTGTGGCCTGACAGTAGCTGCTCACAATGCTCCCAGTGTGGCCGGACAGTAGCTGCTCACAATGCTCCCAGTGTGACCTGACAGTAGCTGCTCACAACGCTCCCAGTGTGGCCTGACAGTAGCTGCTCACAATACTCCCAGTGTGGCCTGACAGTAGTTGCTCACAATGCTCCCAGTGTGGCCTGACAGTAGCTGCTCACAACGCTCCCATTGTGGCCTGACAGTAGCTGCTCACAATGCTCCCAGTGTGGCCGGACAGTAGCTGCTTACAATGCTCCCAGTGTTGCCTGACAGTAGCTGCTCACAATGCTCCCAGTGTGGCCGGACAGTAGCTGCTCACAATGCTCCCAGTGTGGCCGGACAGTAGCTGCTCACAATGCTCCCAGTGTGGCCGGACAGTAGCTGCTCACAATGCTCCCAGTGTGGCCGGACAGTAGCTGCTCACAATGCTCCCAGTGTGGCCGGACAGTAGCTGCTCACAATGCTCCCAGTGTGACCTGTCAGTAGCTGCTCACAATGCTCCCAGTGTGGCCTGACAGTAGCTGCTCACAATGCTCCCAGTGTGGCCTGACAGTAGCTGCTCACAATGCTCCCAGTGTGGCCGGACAGTAGCTGCTCACAATGCTCCCAGTGTGGCCTGACAGTAGCTGCTCACAATGCTCCCAGTGTGGCCTGACAGTAGCTGCTCACAATGCTCCCAGTGTGGCCGGACAGTAGCTGCTCACAATACTCCCAGTGTGGCCTGACAGTAGCTGCTCACAATGCTCCCAGTGTGGCCTGACAGTAGCTGCTCACAACGCTCCCAGTGTGGCCTGACAAAAGCTGCTCACAATGCTCCCAGTGTGGCCGGACAAAAGCTGCTCACAATGCTCCCAGTGTGGCCTGACAAATACCTTATAAAGCCTCGGCATTTCACCTTTGCTTTTATATTCTAGTCCACTGGAAATAAATGCTAACATTGCATTTGCCTTCCTTACCAATGACTCAACTTGCACGTTAACCTTTCGGGAATCCTGCGGGTGGACTCCAAGTCCCTTTGCACCTCGGACTTTTGAATTTTCTCCCCATTTATAAAATAGTCTATGCCTTAATTTCTTCTGCCAAAGTACATGACCATACACTACCCTACATTATATTCCATCTGCCACTTGTCTGCCCATTCTCATAATCTGTCTTTCTTTCTTCAGACTCTCTGCACCATCTGCCCCCTTTACCTATCTTCACATCGTCCACAAACTTGGTTACAAAGCAATCAATTCCATCATCCAAATCATTGATATATAATGTGAAAAGTAGTTGTTGCACTAGTCACCGGCAGCAAACCAGAAAATGTTCCCTTTATTCCCACTCTGCCTCCTGCCAGTCAGCCAATCTTCTAGCTGTGCTAGTATTTTTCTGTAATACAATGGGCTCTTATCTTGTTCAGCAGCCTTATGTGCAACACCTCGTCAAAGGCCTTCTGAAAGTCCAAGTAAACAACATTCACTGATTGACTGTCCCTTGTCTATCCTGCCTGTTACTTCCTCAAAGAATCCCAAGAGATTTGTCAGGCAAGATTTCCCCTTAAGGAAACCATGCTGACTTTGGCCTACTTTATCATGTCCCTCCAAGAACCCTGGAAGATCTCATTCTTAAAAATCACCTCCAACATCTTCCCAACCAGTGAGGTCAAGCTAACTGGCCTGTATTTCTCATTCTTCTGCCTCCCTGCCTTCTTAAAGAATGGAGTGACATTGCAACTTTCCAGTCCTCTGGCACTGTGCCAGAATCTAGTGTTGTTGAAAGATCACTACTAATGCCCCCACAATCTCTTCAGTGACCTCTTTCAGAACCCTGGGGTGTAGTCCATCTGGTCCAGGTGACTTATCTACCATCAGACCTTTCAATTTCCCCTTAGTTATAGCAACCACACTCACTCCTGCACCCCGACACTCTCAAATTTCTAGCATTATGCTGACACAGCATAGACTGACACAAAATACTTAAGTTTGGTCGCAGTGTCTTTGTCCCCCATTGCTACTTGTCCAGAGTCATTTTCCAGCAGTCCAGTATCCACATTTTTACTCTTAATAAATCTGAAAAAAACTTCTTGCATCCCTTTTTATATTATTGGGTGACTTGCCTTTGCATTACATCTTTGCTCTCCTTATGGTTTTTTAGTTGCTTTCTGCTGATTTTTATAAACTTCCCAATCATCTCACCTCCCCCAATTTTTCCTTTATTATTTTTCTTTTTGTTTTAATGCTGTCTTTGATTACCCTTGTCATCCATGGCTGAGATATCCTCCCTTCAGAATACTTTGCTTCTTTGGGATGTACCTTCCAAATTGCTCCCAGAAACTCCGGCCATTGCTGTTCTATTGTCATCCATGCTGGTGTCCTCTTTGAATTAACTTTGGCCAGCTCCTCTCTTTGAATTGCACCATCTCGGATCGCAAGACCCTATAACAGATAGTGAGGTCAGCTGAGAAGATCATCGGGGTCTCTCTTCCTACCATCATGGACATTTACACTACACCCTGCATCCGCAAAGGAAACAGCATTATGAAGGACCCCATGCACCCCTCATACAATCTCTTCTCCCTCCTGCTGTCTGGGAAAAGGCTCTGAAGCATTCGGGCTCTCACGACTAAACTATGTAACAGTTTCTTCCCCCAAGCTATCAGACTCCTCAATACCCTAAGCCTGGACTGACACCTTGCCCTACTGTCATGTTTATTATTTATTGTAATGTCTGCACTGTTTTTGTGCACTTTATGCAGTCCAGTGTAGGTCTGTAGTCTGGTGTAGCTTTCTCTGTGTTTTTTTATTACGTGGTTCAGTCTAGTTTTTTGTACTGTGTCATGTAACACCATGGTCCTGAAAAACGTTGTCTCATTATTACTATGCACTGTACCAGCAGTTATGGTTGAATTGACAATAAAGTTGACTTGACTTGACTTGACTCATGCCTCTGTAATTCCCTTTACTCCACAGTTACACTGATACATCTTAACTTAGCTTCTAACTCTCAAACTGTGGGGTGAATTCTCTATTATTGCCACTGTCTCTTAAGGGTTCTTTTACCTTAAGCTCCATAATCAAATCTGAGTCTTTACATAACGCTTAATCCAGAATTGTGGTTTGCCCTGGTGGGCTCAACTACAAGCTGCACTAAAAGGCCATCTTGTAGTTATTCTACAGATTCCCTCTCTTGAGATCTAGCACCAACCTAATTTTCTCATTTTAGCTGCATATTGAAATCCCCTATGACTATCGTAACAATGCCCTTTTTATATCCATTTACTATCTCCCTTTGTAGCCCACATCACCGTATGTAACTCCCATAGGATCATTTTACCCTTACAGTTTCTTTAATCTACCCACAAAGATTCTATACCTTCCGATCCTATGTTACCTCTTTCTAAGGATTTGATTTCAATTTCTACAACAAAGTTACCCACTCTTATGCCTACCTGCCTGTCCTTTCAATACAATATGTACCTTTGGATATTAAGTTCCCAACTATGATCTTTCAGCCATGACTCAGTGATGCCCGTATTGTCATACTTGCTAATCTCTACCTGCATTACAAGACTTACCTTATTCTATCTACTCTGTGCATTCAAATGTAACACCTCCAGACCCACGACCACCATCTAGAAGGACAAGAACAGCAGGTAACTGGGAACACCACCACTTGGAAATCCTCCTCCAAGTCACTCACCATCCCGACTTGGAAACGTATCGCCGTTCCTTTATTGTCGCTGGGTCAAAATCATGGAACCCCTCCCTACCAGCACTGTGGGTGTACCTACACCTCAGGAACTCCAGCGGTTCAAGAAGGTATCTCGTCATCACCTTCTCAAAGGCAACTAGGAATGGGAAACAAATGCTGGCTTATCTGGCAACGCCCACATTCCCTAAATGAATAAACAGAGAAAGAAAACTCCAGTTCCTTAACATCGTCTCCAAGGAGCTGCAGCTTGATACACTCCACGCAGATATAATACAGATATAAGGAAGAATGTAAGGAATTCCCACATGTGTTCACACATGGAACACACCACCAACACTGGATCCATTCTCACTGCACTAACTATGTACCAACAGACAAAGAAGGAGAATTTTTTTAATCTAGAAAGTTTCTTGGAGTCTCCAGCTGTTCATGCTGGAGACTGACCACTCTAAGCCTGGTGCGCTCACACACTGGCCACTCCACTTAAACCTTGCTTCTTTTTATTGGTTCAAATAAGACTCACTCCCAACCAGACATTGTTGTCTTTAAATAGCTCCCTTTGCTCAGAGCCTGCCCTCTTTCACCCGCAGCTTTGAAGCATGACTCATTCCCAACAAGACTTGTTTTTAAATGGCCCTCTGTTCTGCTCAGGATCCCACTCTCTCTGCTAATGTCTGATCGAATGTATGTGGAGTACCAGTTTCCTAAATGTGGTGTGCTACTTTTCAGGGGATGAGCATAAACGGGATTGGATGCGCAAATCTGGGAAGGGCAATTAGGTTCATATTATGTCTGATTGACACCACAGCGCTCACTGAACTAGACCTTTCAATGATATGCAGTCAGCTCACCTGAAAAATTATGTCTCATTATTTCTGGAATGAAGGTTATTGTTTGTGCGGGTATATTTCAACCTTGATTGCGATGTGTTCTATAATAAACCATTGAAAGGCAAACAGGCGTAGCAAAAGATTACCACTCAAAATGTAACCCACGGAAACACTACAGAGTAGACAGCACAATGACAGAGGACAGGCCCTTCTGAAGAGCAGCAACTGCTTAATTATAACTATTGCTATTATTTACATATTTTTATTTCACTAATGAGGCTTTTTTATCATGTCTGGATGTTATATGGAAGATTTGCTTTATTGCTGTCATATAATAATTTTGCTAAGAGGAGACACAAGCTGGGACGGGGGGAGTCGGGAATAAGGGGCTGTGCAGGATGTTCACTCAGGGAATTCTTACTCCATTTTCAAAAACAGTTATCCTGTCCCATCCTTAGATATTAGAAAAACAGTCACTCAGTTTTAATTATGTGTCTTGCTTCCCAGCAATTTATTTGTCAAACGGGATATCTAGTTTGGAGTATTGATGTTCACCAACATACACCTTTGGACCAGAGACCCCTTTGCACCTCTGAAGAGGTTGGAAACGTTTTCTTTAATCCGCCAAACAAAACTATTGATAGCCTTCACTGTGCCAAAAATAGACCATTTTAAGATTACATCACTTTTAGATTCAGTCAGCTGAACTGTGTTTTTTCCACCAAAAGTCTGCAAGTGTTTTTTTAAATTCAGAGATACAGCAAAGCAACTGGCCCTTACAGTCAATTCAGCCCATGTGACCGATTAACCATGCGTCTTTGGGATGTGGAGGAAACCAGAGCACCCAGAAGAAACCCACACGGTGTCAGGAAGAACGTGCAAACTTCTCATAGACAGTAGCAGGAATCGAACCCAGGTCACTGGAGCAGTAATAGCATTACACTAACTAATATGCTACCTTACACCCCCAACCCCACAAAGTCCTCATAAAAATCCACCAATCTCATTTCAGAAATGCGGAATGGACTCTCAACTTCAAAGGATTCTTTTTTTTTGCAGACAAATTTTGAATGCAAATTGAAAGAAAGGCATCTCATATTGCACCTTCAACCCAGTGGTATGAACAGTGAAGCTTCCAATATCAGGGAGCCACCTCTTGATGCTCTCCTCCTGCACATCCTCACTTGGCTCCATTTCTCCGCCATCCCCTCCCCACCTGATTCCACCAGTCACCTGCCAGCTCCATATGTAGCGCTACACACCGATCACCGCTCTTCCCTGGTGCAGCATCTCGACCCGAAGGCTTCACCTGCCACCCTCTGCCTCCGCCGCAACTGCTCGGCCCGCTGAGTTTCTCCAGCGTTCCACCTCAGCTTCCGCTGCCCCACAGTGGCCAGGAGGTTGGGGCGTCCCCAGGTCCCTGGTGGGGCCGCAGACGATGGACCGTGGGCGGAGCGTTTTGCATCGGAAGGAGTGCAGATCAGGGTGTGACTGCACCACCTAGGCAGGGCTGTGTACGCACGATGGCTGTGGAAGTGTGAGAGATCAGAGTCAGAGTCAGAAACAGGTTTAATATTACTGGCACGTGTCATGAAATTGGTTGTTGTGTGGCAGCTGTACCTTGCAATACTTAATAATAAAACATAATTATTGTTGTAATTTACAGGAAGATGTATATATTTTTAAAAATTAAATTAAATAAATAGTGCAAAAAGAAAATAAAAACTAGTAGTGTTCAGGGTTCAACGTCCATTCAGAAATCGGATGGCAGAGGGGAAGAAGCTATTTCATTTCTGCTTCATTGAGAGTGTGCCTATGGTAGCAGTGAGAAGAGGGCATGTCCTGGGTGATGAAGGTCTTGAATGATGAACACCATCTTTTTGAGGCATGGCTTCTTGAAGATATCCTGGATACTACAGAGACTAGTGCCCGTGGTGGAGCAGACTGAGTTTACAACTCTTTGCAGCCTAGTTCAATCCTGCACAGTGTCCGCCGTCCCCATACTAGACGGTGACGCGGACAGTTAGAATGCTGTCCACAATACGTCTGTAGAAACTTGGGACTTACCAAGTCTCCTCAAACTCGCAGTGGAACGTAGCCGCTGTCGTGCTTTCTTCATAACTGTGCCGATCAGTGTAGGCCAGGCGGGAATTCAGTGCTGATTTTGTGCTGGGCACCGGGTGTCGGGAGCTGATCACGTGCTGTGAAGGAGGCAGGGGGGAAACTGATCTGGGAATTTACTAGCACTGCCAGCCGCAGGGCAATGAATAGATGCTTAAGAAGGAACGTGGGGAGAAATGAGTCCTCGGGAGCTACGTGAGGGATTGAACACGTCAGTAAGTCTGTTTTGTAGATTTTCCTCGGGTGCGGATCAAGGAAGGAATATTATTTTCAAATGGGACCTGGTAACAGGAACTCAGGGTGATTACAGCAATCGGCCTGACTAGACTGTGACACAGAAAGCAAAGATACATTAGACCTGCACAGTCCAGATTGATGTAACGATGCAGTTTATAGGCCGCTGATACCAATGCTAACATAACCTCCTTCAGAAAATCACTCAAAGTTCTGACAGTGGCATTATAAATTGGATTAAGCCATTGGTGAGTTAAGTAGGGTCTGTGAGCATAAGGCATGTATTTAGGGATGAAAGGGGAGAGTGGCAGCTAGGGAAGGGAATAGAATGAGGCTGAATATAGGGAGTATATAGGGACACTCACATAGTGTTGAATATAGCATTATACAGCATCTCAGGTGTGGGCCACATGATATGCAAATCATATATACATAGGTGGGCAGAGATTGGGGAATGGTTCTGTACTTTGACTGGATTCGAATGTTCAGTCTTCATACCGTGCAGCTTTATCAGAACACACTAAGTGGTGTTTAGCAGTGCTGGTGCCATTTTCAAACTCAGCCAGTCGTGGTGTAGCGGCACTTGATATTACACACTTCCAGTATGCGACAATGAAGAGTCCATTCATTCTGTCATAGCACCTGGGGAATCAGTAGCGGTTACAGTAAAGATAGCCGGTTCTGATAGACGGAAGGATATTGACTCTGAAACATCGACTATCCATTTCCCTCCACTGATGCTACCTGACCTGTTGAGTTCCTCCAGCATTTTGTGGGCTGCTCTTCAGTCTCCCCATGAATATATAAATCCCCTTGACCGTACTTGACCCAAATACGAGGGGAAACATTGCGATAGTGGAGTCAGAATTTCCAAAGGTGAAAGGCAGCAGTGTTGGTAAGGGACATATGAACAACATTCAAGAGTCTTTTTAACTTATTGATGAGAATTCCTTTGGTTGTCTTCCATAGCTGATGTCTAATTTGCAAATACCCACTAAAATACCATTGTCTCATTAGGGTATATATCCCTGATTTATCAAACATTTCCCCCTATAACAAAAAGCATACCTGTCCTTGTCATCGTGCATTTCTTACTTATTTCTCCTGTGATTTTGACTTTGAGATTGTCTAGGTCACCAAACCCCACTGGTTTTCAGAGCACAAGAGAATTCATCATTTGCATTCTTAGAGGAGACTTTAAAACACCTTGCCAATCCAAGAATTAACACTAACGATGTGACTGTTAGGAATGAAAAAGATGAGTGCTTGTCAACGTCGGCCAAAAGACATTCAGCAAGGTGCCTCATAATAAGGCTGGTGCATAAATTAAGAACTCAAAGTTCTGGAGGAAATGTGTTGAAATTAAAAATCACAAAAAGCAGAGTTTTCTGGGGAGGAGCTAAGCTGACACCAGAGGGTGACTTTTTCAAGCTCATCTGCGAAACAGTTTAAACCCTTCTCTTCAATGTCTCTTTTCCTGGTGGCTGGGGTCCTGTTGGAGTTCGTGATCTGCAGCTGCGCTCAAACTGCAGTGGGTTCCCGTTTCTGGAGCTCGCCAAGCCGCCTAGCACCTTCGTTATCTCCAGGAGCGGCTAGGAAGACGTGCACCCCTGGAGCCTTCAGGGTGTGGCCTCTGGCACCCCCTGGTGGACTAATCAATTCCTCACCGGTGTCGCCAACTGGAACGACGCAGAGATCGGAACATCGAGACAGTGAATGCGGCTGTCGGAGGCCTCTGCACTCTCTCTCCCTCTCTTTCTTTCGACGGGGATGGGAGGGCGAAGAGACCGCTGGTCCTCGAGCCAGATGAGCTCAAA
This sequence comes from Hypanus sabinus, assembly GCF_030144855.1. NCBI lineage: Eukaryota > Metazoa > Chordata > Chondrichthyes > Myliobatiformes > Dasyatidae > Hypanus > Hypanus sabinus. Next base: position 19,386,576 of record NC_082734.1, read on the forward strand.
CAAGCATCACTTCAGATTGTAACATCGAAACAGCAATCTGTTTGGTCTCCCTTTTGCTTGTTAGTGAGAGAGAGAGAGAGAGCCTGTGGCATATTGAAGTTCCGGATTATGGACTGTTGTTTTTTGGACTGTAGATCATGAGATCTTTGGGGGCTTTGCTGTTGCTTGCTTGGTGGATGGTGGGCGCTGAAGCTGCCTGCTGGAACAAGTGGGGGTGAGCAGATAGGGGAGGGTTGATGTTTTGCTGTTACTTTTGTGTGGGTATGGTGTGGGGGGGGGGGTAACATTTTTCTGTCATTCATTCTTTGGGGTTTTTTCTGTTTCGTGGGTGTCTGTGAAGAGTAAGAATTTCAGATTGTATACTGTATACATTCTCAGATATTAAATGGAACCATTGAACAGAGTTGGAATAAATGGGCATTTTTCAAGTTGGAAAACCATTACTAATACAGTACTAATAAGGGTCTCGACCCGAAATGATGACTTTTCCATAGATGCTGCCTGGTCTGTTGAGTTTCTCCATCATTTTGCGTGTGTTGCTTTGGATTTCCAGCATCTGCAGATTGTCTCTTGTTTGTGGTTGGACTGGTACAGTACTCCAAGGATCGGGTCTTGGCCCTGAGTTACTTACTGTTTCTATTAATGACTTGCAGGTGATGTTGCTGAAGACAAAAATGGGAGGAAGGGTGGCAAGTTGTGAAGAGAATGTTGTGACTCTGCAGCAGAAGATAGATTTAAGTGGGTGAAAACTCAGCAAAAATTGCTTGGTGAAGGAAACTATGAGGTTATAGATTAGATAAGAAGAATCAAATGGCAGATTATTATCTAAACGTTGAGAAACTACAAATAAGAGAAATACAGAGGGCTTTATGTGTTCTTGTGCATGGCTCTCAAAAGCTTAGCAGGACTTTGCAACAAGTTGTTAAGAGAGAAGGAGGTGTATTGGCCTTTATTGCAAAGGAGTTGAAGTTCAGAAATAGGAAGGCTCTGTTGCGATTGGGCAGAGCGTTGGCGAGGCTACATCTGGAACATAGCTCACACTTCTGGTCCCCTTAACCGAGAAAAGATATTCTCTTATGTAGTTAGTCCAAAAGAGGCCTAGTCACTTTTGTACTTGAATGCTGTTCTGTACTGCCCTGTTTGGGAACAGGAAGAGCGCATTCTCTTAATTCTTCAACTAAAACATCCCTTTTCCTCCCTCTTATGTATTTGCACAGTTTGTTGTCTTTTTCACATTGTCTGCCCTGTTGAGTACAGTCTTTCTTTAATTCTACTATAGTTCTTAGACTTACTCAGTATGCCCGCAAGAAAATGAATCTCAGGGTCGTATATGTAAGTTGACAATAAATGAAATGCATTGATTGTTTCCATTTTCCTTGCCGTTTCACTCATGGGTTACGGTCTTGGCCTAGAGTGTAAAGATTGAGGTCACCCTCTATAGTAGGCATCTGTGTCAGCTGTGGTGCACCAGGATTCAGATCAGCACATTCTAAATATTAGAGTGGTTTTGAAAGGCCAAGCTGCCCCTGTCTGAGAATGATGCTCCATTCCCTACACATGTGAGCTGACTGGGGAGCTTCATCCCGGGTGGCTTCTGCCCAACGGAAGCAGTGAAGTAAAGCTGCCAATAAGCAGTGAAGCTTATTGGCAGTGCTATCAAAGCAACACTTACTCTCCGATAGTCTGCTCACTGCACATCCGTTTGGATTTTACCGAAACCACTCAGCTCCAGACCTCGTTACTGCCTTGATCCAGAGAGCTGAACGACGTAAGAGTGACTGTCCTTGCATCTAGGCGGCTTTTGGGGGATCACTGCAGGAGTATTACGACTGGAGTTCCTTAGCACACTGTCCCGGATTCAAAGTCTGCCAACGTTTTCAACAATGGCCTTCCATCCATGATAAGGTCAGAAGTGAGAATGACTGCACAGTGTGCAGTTCATTCACAGCACCCCAGCAAATTGAGCATACAGTACCGTGCCTGAAATAAACAAACTTAAAACATGGATTGATTAGCAGCCTATAACATGCAGACTTCAAACTTGCCACACAACGACCATCACCAACAGGGCAGTGTCTAACCAGCTCCCCTTAATATTCAATGTCCTCTTGTTGCCAGCACCACCATCATCAACATCCTGGGGGTTAGCATTGACAGAGAGTGGCGTCATGCTACAGCGGGCTATGTACCGACAGCTCTCCCCACATTGAGGACATATATATGAGGTGATATATCCGGATGGCAGCATCCATCATCAGAGATTCTCAACTTCTCAGTACTGTCAAAGGGTAGTAGTCAAAGTTCAAAGTATATTTATTATTAAAGTACATATATGTCACCATGTACAACCCTGAGGTTCATTTCCTTGTATGCATACTCAATAAATCCACGATAGAATAATAACCATAATAGAATCAATGAAAGACCGCACCAACTTGGATGTTCACCCAGTGTGCAGAAGCCAACAAACTGTACAGGTACAAAAGCAAACACATAATAATAATCAATAAATTAGCAATAAATATTGAGAACATGAGATGAAGTGCCCTTGAAAGTGAGCTACAGGAGCCAGAAGACCTACAACCTCAAGATTCAACAACAACTTCTTATCCATTGCCATCAGGTTCACGAACTGACCTGAAGATCCCTAACCCTACCTAGGAACAATAATTGTTTTCTCTTTCTCAATCCTGCACCAGCACTGTTCTGTTTCGTTTGTTGTTTACTTTGCAGATGTGTAAGCTGTGTATGACTTAAATTAAGTTCGTCCTCATCTTGTGTACTGTGCTGCTTCAAGAAACTAAATTTGCATGGCATTTACACCTTATGTGTGTATACCAATGACAACAATAAGCTTAAATCATTTATATCTCAATCAGACCTGTTACACAAATACTTGACTCTAAGAGCAGGTATGAGGCTGGGTATCCTGACTTAATTCCTGTCATTCCAAAGTTTACAAGGCACAAGTTTGGAGTCTGATGGAATGCTCTTCACTTTGCTGGATGAATGCAACTGCAACAATTTGAAAAGGTTGTACAGCATCCAGGACAAAGGAACCTACTTGAATGACATCTTATCGAACATTCCCATCATCAAACAGTGCACAGCGGCTGCAGCAATGCATTACATATTTTGGACGTACTTCCAAACTTCCAACTTCTACCACCAGGAAGGAAAGAAGAGTAAGGCTATGGGTACTCCACTGCCACCAATTTCATCTCCAAGTTACACTGCCTGACCTCTAAATATGTTGCGGGCCCTTCAGTATAACCGGGTGTCAGTTCTGGGACACCAACCTCAACATCACTGTGGGAGCGTCTCCACCAGAAAGGCTTTGCCTCAACATCACCTTCTCGTTAGCAATTAAAGAAGGCCAAAGATGAATATATTGCAGCCAGGAATGTTTAATAATTAGTGTGGACTGCACTCTTGGTCTCCACACTGAGAATGCTTGACTACAAAAGCCCGTTTCTTTTCTACGATTTGGAGCAGTGGTAATCACCACTGGACCAGTAATCCAGAGACCCAGTTACACGCTGGGGACATGAGTTCAAATCCCACGTGGGCAGATGGTGAATTTGAATTCAATTTTAAAAAATCTGATGACCGTGAAACCATGTCGATTGTCGTTAAAACCCATCTGGGGACACAATCAGCTGGGGGTATTGTCTACGGCCGAACTGTCATGGTGGCAGGACAGCACAAGGTGGGATTGTTGTCTACAAGAGATCAATCCTTGCCACAGGACGCCGGCAGGTGGGACTGGTGTCCACACCTGAACTCACACCACGACATGGGAATGTTATGCACAAAGGACAGGTCACAACGTGGCTAAACCTAATGCCCTTTAGGAGAGGAATCCTGCTGTCCTTACCTGGTCTGGCCCGGACTCACAGCAATGTGGTTGACTCTTAAAAATAAGGATGGGCAATAAAAGCTGGCCTAGCTGGTGAAGCCCATATCCCATAAATGAATAAATAAATCAATAACTCCATTTGGAGGGCATACTCAGCACATTTGGGTTGGATATTGATTCAGCCACAGTAAGTCAGACATGTACATGGTTAAATAAATGGGAGATGAGCTAATTCTCGGCAAAGGAACAACATTAAAACTTGTTTTTCAAACTATATTCCTCTGCCGACAACAGCTTGTCCAACACTCAGTCTAGCAATTGTGACATTAGGAGAGGAACCATCGATCTGCTCAGCTCTGTTTGGCCATTCGTATGCGAGTACAGGAGAAGTATGGATAGTCCACCAAGGATTGCCCAAAATTAGGTTATCAACGACTTAGATCTGAGCAGATTATCTGATTGAAAGTAGAGCTGTGGACGCTATCTACTTAAATTTTAGGAAGATGTTTGACAAGATCCCTCTTTGTAGGCTCATCCAGAAGGTTAAGAGACTTGGATTCAAATTTGGCTTGTTCTTAGAACATAGAGGGCAATGATTAGTGGGATTTATTATGGCTGGAAGTCTGTCACTGCTTTGTTCTTCAGGGATCAATACTGGGACCCCTGTTATTTGTGACAGAAATTCCCTGGGATGAAAAGGTAGATGCATTAGTTAATAAGTTTGCAGATAGTACAGAGACTAGTGGCATTGTGGGATAATGTAGAAGATTGCCAAAAGATGCAGTGAGATATAGATCAGTTGTGGATATAAGGCGATGGAGTTTGAACCAGCGTGTATGAGTGATGCACTTTGTGAGATCAAATGTAAAGGGACAATGCACAGTTAACAGCAAAACCCTTAATGGTGTTGATGTACAGAGGCAGAGGGATTTTGGGATGCAAGTCCATAGCGCCCTGAAAATGGCTGCACAAGTTGATAGGGTGGTGAAGAATTCCTGCCTTTCTTAGCCAAAGTACTGAGTTCAAGAGTCAATAAGCCATGTTGCAAAGACAGTATGTGAAGTATTGCATTTTATTCTGGTTGCTCCATTATAAGAGGATGCGGAGGCTTCAGAGAAGGTGCAGAAGATGTTTACAAGAAAGCTGTCTGGATTAGATGACGTAAGGAGAGTTTGGACAAACTTGGGTTGTTTTCTCTGGAGTGGCAGAGGCTGAAGGGAGATCTGAGAGACGCTTATAAGATTATGAGAGGCATAAAGGGGATAGACGGCCAGTATCTATTTACCAGGGTCAAGATGCCTCAGACTAGAGGGCATGCTTTTGAAGTGAGAGGAGCTGAGATCAAAGAGTAGGTGGAGGGCAAGTTTTTTAATATAGAGAGCTGGTGCCTGGAATTGCTACCAATGTTGGTGGTGGAGGCAAATACAATCAAAGTGTTTAAAAGGCTCTTTGATAAGCAAATACAGAGAAGAGAGGGACATGGACATTGTGTGGACAGAGAGAATTAGTTAGGCATTTGTTAACTAGTTTAATTAGTTTGACAGAGCATTGTAGGCCAGAAGGCTTCTCCTAGCACTGTACTGTTGAATTCTGTTCAGACCACGGCTGGAAAGGGTGCTTGCAAATGAGACTGGCCTCAAGGATCAGAATTGTAGCCAGTACTCAGAATTGGCTTGCGCGTAGAAGGCAGAGGGTGGTTGTAGCTGGAGTATATTCTGCCCTGTCAGTTCCACAGGAATCTGTTCTGGGATCGTTACTCTTTGTGGTTTTTAATAAATGATTTGGATGAGAAAGTGGAAAGGGGGGGTGGTGTTAGTAAGTTTGCAGATGACACGAAAGTTGGTGGTGTTGTGGGCAGTGTAGAAGGTTGCCGTAGGTTACAACTGGACATTGACAGGATGCAGACATGGGCTGAGAAGTGGCAGATGGAGTTCAGCGCATGAAGGTGTCAAGTCATTCATTTTGAAAGGTAGACTTTGAAGGGGAATACAGGGCTAATTGCAAGATTCTTATCAATGTGGAGGAAAAGGGGGATCTTGAGATCCACCAATGGTGGTGTATGGTTTGTTGGCCTTCATTAGTTGAGTTCAAGAGATGTAAAATAATGATGCAGCTCTATAAAACACTAGTTAGACTGTACTTGGAATATTACATTCAGTTCTGGTTACCAGATTATAGGAAGGGTGTAGAAGCTTCAGAGGAGATTTAATATGATGCTATATGAATTAGCAAGCATGTCTTAGATAGATTGAGCAAGCTGGGGCTTTTCTCTTTGGAGCAAAGAAAGATGAGAGGTGACTTGATAGAGGTGTACAAGATTATAAGAAGCAGAGATCAAATGGATAACCAGAGACTTTTTCCAGGGAGGAAGGAAAGTATAGGAGGGATGTCAAGGGTAAGATTTTTTACACAGAGGGTGTGTGGAACACTCTGCCAGGAGGAGTACATTAGGAGCTTTTAAGAAGCTCTTAGATAGGCATTTGGATGATTAAAAAATGGAGGGCTATGTGGGAGGGAGGAGTGAGATTGATCTTAGTGTAGGCAAAAAGATCAGCACAACGTCATGAGCCACAGAGCCTATGTTGTTCTATGTTTTATGTATTCAGCAGGGCAGGAAAAGATGGCTCAATATTGTTTAATGGTACTGGTCACCTCGGGGAAACTTAAGGCCCAACCAGGCATCCTTTTCTCATTCCTAGCACAGTTTGAGATCAGTACGAGAGCATAAAAGAATCCTTATTATTACATATTTGCTGTACTGATGGAAGTAACGTATCTGCATACTTCAGTCTTTGACAATAAATACTGTAGATAAAATCAAATTATATATTAAGTACCTGCCTCTGTACAATATTTACCTACTCATTTATTATTCCTATATATGCCGATTTTTTTTAAAACTAGTTCTGAAAGAACATGACTATGCTGAGAACGCTATGGAACCTTTGAGTCTTTGATATTTTGAGCTGCTCTCTAAATGTCAAACTGACTTTATGAGTGTAAGGTGAGGCCAGCATAATGTGAGGGCAGGAAGGGAATGAGAGTAAAAGGACAGAGATGATCATTCTCAGCCCGTTGTGACATCGTTTCCCACGTCAAACATCTTTTGGGCACAGAATGAAAATCAACACTACTGCAGATACTGAAATTCTGAAAAAAAGGGGAACATAGTGAAAAAAATTCGGCGGGTCTGACAGCATCTGTGGAAAGATATTAAAAAAATGAGTAAAGCCTTCCCCACTATTGAACCCATCTACATGAAGCATTGACACATCATTATGGAAGACTCAACCCCCACCCTTCCCACCAGGACACACTCTCTTCTCACTGCTGCCATCAGGAAGAAGGTACAGGAGCCTCAGGACTCTCACCACCAGGTTCAGGAACAGTTATTACCCTGCAGCCTTCAGGCTCTTGAATCAGAGGGGATAACTTCACTCAACTTCACTTGTTCCATCATTGAAATGTTCCCAGAACCTATGGACTCACTTTCAAGGACTCTTCATCTCATGTTCTCGATACTTTTTGCTTATTTATTTATTATTCTCATTTCTTTCTTTCTGTATTTGCTCAATTTGTTGTCCTTGCACACTAGTTGAATGTGCAAGTTGTTGCAATCTTTCATTGACTCTATTATTATGCATATTATATCTTTATTATATATATTCTATTATTATATTTTTTTCTATTATGCCTGCAAGAAAATGAATCTCGGGGTTGTATATGGTGACATTTATGTACTTTGAACTTTGAATTAATATTTCATATGAAGGGGCTCTACATCAGACTCAAGAGAGCAATATGTTAGTCTAGCAGTGAAGTGTTACCCCCATACAGACTAAATTGTTTCTCTCTCACACGTCTGGTGAAGGATCCCTCATTTAAAATGTTAATTACTGCTCATTCCGCAGATGCTGCATGATCTGCTTAGTTTTTCCAGCAAATTCTTCTACCATGCTGGCTCAGTTTTCCTTATCAATGTTGCGTACATCCAGCCGGCCATTCAGGTCCCACCATTAACTAAAAAATAGAAAGGAACTAATGCTCTGGTGACTGCCACCATTAAACCATTTGACTCAATGTGGCACAAACTTTCCTTTTGTTCTTCTTGGTCCTCCCCGGCCTTCTCTCCTGCTGAATGCTAACTCACAGCTTGGTCAGAATGGACCCTCTGGGCCAAAGACTCTGTTCCCTCGTTGTAGGATTCTAAGATCTCTCTTTCCTAGTTCTGATAAAGGCTTGTGCACCTGAAACATGACTTTCTCCTTTTTCACAGATGAAGCCTAGCCTGCTACGTTTTTCCAATGCGCTGTACTCTATTTAATATAATTTTTATACTCACACTCACTATTATTACAGGTCCTTGGAGGCTTCTCTTTTAAAAAAAAATGTCCTTGATCAATCTAAGCATAAGAAGCACTATTCTAAACCCTTAATATAAAAGCAAGATCACAATGCATATCTACATAATTCTTCAAGCCTACTTTGACATCTATATGCATTCCTTATGTTTATGATCCTATGCAACCCTTAGGACCTGAAATTCCTCTGCTGCATTGTGTCATTACCTTTCTAGAGGGAACTCTTAAAGGAATCACAACACCTTATGTGCAGTATGTGGGCCTCATCAGTTTTCTGCAGCAATTTCATCCCTTTAACCTTTCATAGACCCCTTGTCCAATTTCAAAGTAATGAAGACCCACAGGATCAGGACTGGCCTACTTAGCTATCCTGACAGTCAGTTGCTGATTGGTGACTTGAGTTCTGTATATCCTTCAACACTTTGGCACAGGGACTGCGCCAAATGAAAATCCATTTCTAACCTCCCTTCCTCAGACGTTTAAGCATTTCTCCCCCCCTTCACGTCCTCAGCACCTTCAAGAGGACCGCAATTTTGTCATAGGGCTTGAAGGCTTACGTGCCTCAGTGACTCGGAGAGCTGTGTTGGCTGGAGTCAGGACCTTGTGCTGTAACTCTTGGTAGGGTCACCCAGCCCAAACAGCTCAAAGGGGAGGGGTCCACTGGTCCTCCAGGGTTCAGGGGTTCAGCTCAGGGCCAGCAACCCTGACTGATCAAAAGCAATTATTATGGGAACAACAATGAAGAATACTTTCATTGAAGAGGACCTTCATTGCTGCCCTACACACCCGCGACATAAAGGACAGTAAGTAAGTAAGTAGCTAGCAAAATTTAAAAACAAGCATAAACATTACTGTCTGATCATAACAAAAGCAAAATGCTGAGGATGCTGTAAACCTAAATATAAGCAAAAATTTATTGGAAACATTCCGCAGGTCAGACAGTAACTCTGGATTGAAGAAACTGATTTAATATTTAAGAAAACTTACCTTTCATCAGAATCCCATGTGTAATAGAATCCATTACATGTCTCATTTCAAGATTTATTGTGCAGCATAGAGGAAAGAACAGCAGCTTCCAAACCAACATGGGGAGTCAGAGATCAAGTGCAAAGCCATTTGCAAGATGCAGAGGAGTGCCCTCACTCAGAAACCTTTGAATCAGCAGATCATCTTAAGACTCCAAATCATTAATTTCTGTGTACCAGTAAAATAAAGGGATGCACCAGTAGAATAAAGGGATGTGGAGATTGAATAAAGTGGAAAGGTAGAAAATCCTTGTCCTTGCCATTCTACCAACCAACAGTGTTGCTGTCACCAGCACCGCATTGGCAGATTTGGAACTGGAGTCCAAGACTAGCCATCAATGTATTTCAAGAAAGGCATGAACACTTGTGAAACTCTAATGTATGAAAATAAACACACCTCTGCTACTCCCTTCTTTCTTGCTACAAGGCCAGTTTGCCGTCCATGGTCTTGTTGAATGATGGAGCAGGCTTGACAGGTTATGAGGTCAAATTCAGAGCTAACTCCTCAAAGGTCAATGAGAACTCACCTCTCTGCTGGCGGTTGAGTTTTCTAGGGCAAATTTTTGTTTATTGGAGATAACTTACACTGAACCCTGTTTAACGGAATGAATAAACATAAAATTCCTAATTCCCAGGGATCGTTAATGAAACTAGTAAAGGCGCCTACACTTGCCCAGGCACCCAGACAGTTCTAAAGCGTAACTCACTGAACAGATAGCTAGATTTAATTTGCATGGTATTAATCATGATTCTGAGCAAACAATAGTTAGCCTCTTCATAGCGGTTTTGCAGTGGGGCATCCGCATATTGGTTAAGAAGACTAGCCTAAACACACTCAAGTTGTAATCCACCTAATCCCTTAGCATTAAGGTAGTCCAAGTCAATATTAGGGAAGTTAAAAACTCCTGTTATTAAAAACCTATTATTCCATCTGCAATCTCGCTCCACATTTGCTTCTCTAATATCCACAGACCATTGGACATCCTATCCTAAAACCCCATCAAAGTGGTTCCCCCATTTTCCATTTCTCTGTTCTATCCATTTTGCCTTGCTGGATGCTCAGAAGTTCAAAGTAAATTTATTGTCTAAGTACATATATGTTACAATATATTCTTCATGTGCTGTGTTATACAACGTGGGTGATCATGGTCTGTGTCCACGATTGTACTTGACAATTTTTTCTACAGAAGCGTTTTGCCATTACCTTCTTCTGGGCAGTGTCTTTTACAAGGCAGGTGACACCAGATTTTATCAATACTCCAGAGACTGTCTGCCTGGCGACAGTGGTCACATAACCAGGACTTGCGATGTGCACCAGTTGCTCGTACGGCCGTCCACCACCTGCACCCATGGCTTCATGTGGCCCTGTCCGGGGGGCTTAGCAGGTGCTACACTTCACCCAAGGGTAACCTGCAGGGTAGCGGAGGGAAGGAGCACCCTTCACCTCCTCTGGTAGAGAGTTATTTTCATCCCGCCACCTTTATACAACCTTGACAAGAATCTGTACATAAGGAGGAAAAGACTGACAAGCACCAAGGACAGAAAAGACAAACTGTGGAAATAGCAAATAACACTAAGAACGTGAAAGTGAGTGTGTAGGTCGTACAATCAGTTCAGAGTAGTCATGGAAGAAGTTCCCCATGCAGGTTTAGGAGCCTGATGGTTGTAGGGTAATAACTCTTCCTGAGCTGATGGTGGGGTGTCGAAGGTTTCTGTACCTCCTGCTCGATAGTAGTAGTGAGAAGAGGGCATGTTCAGGGTGGTGGGGGAGTCCCCCCTTTGCCAACCCCTGAGATATTCTTGCGAAGTACTGCTGTGATGTTGTCCCCAGAAATTAATTCATCTCCTGTTCCTCTCTTACTTCGATCTCTGTCACATCAGAAGCATCTGTACCTTGGACGATTGAGCAGACAGTCATTCCCATGTTTCTGAAAGGGCTGCAATATCACACCTTCTGAGCTCACCTGTTTGCTGTTAATGTTCCCTAATAAATTCCTCTCTGGACTGCCCAGTGGATTTGCCTACTGTAACCTTTGTATTTGCCTCAATTTTCTCATCTGATACACTACTACTTTGGGTTCCACCTCCTTACCAGAAAGTCCTAAGGATTTTCTCAGGGGCACAATTGAGAGCATCCTGACTGGCTGAATCACTGCCTGGTATGGGAACTGTACTTCCCTCAATCGCAGGACTCTGCAGAGAGTGGTGCAGTCTCTCTGTAGATGTGAACTTGCCACTATTCAGGGTATTTACAGTGACAGGTGCGTAAAAAGGGCCCGAAGGATCATTGGGGACCCGAGTCACCCCAACCACAAACTGTTCCATCTGCTACCATCTGGGAAACAGTATCACAGCATAAAAGCCAGGACCAACAGGCTCCGGGACAGCTTCTTCCACCAGGCCATCAGACTGATTAATTCACGCTGACACAATTGTATTTCTAAGCTATATTGACTGTTCTGCTGTACATCTTACTGTACATACTATTTATTACAAATGACGATAAATTGCACATTGCCCAGTCAGATGGAGATGTAACGTAAAGATTTTTAACCTCGTGTATGTGAAGGATGTAATAAATAAAGTCAATTCAATTCCTCCAGAATTATACTAGCAAACCTCCCCACAATGATATTGGTTCCCTTCCACTTAAGCTGCAACCCTTTATTCTTATCCAGGTCACCTCTGCCCCAGACAAGATCCCAATGATCTAAGAAACTGAATCCCTGCACCAGTCCTTCAGCTGTTCATTCATCTGCATTATTCTCCAAGTCCTACCTTCAGTAGTATGTGGCATAAGGAGTAACTCTGGTAGTTCAGGTCCTGCTTTTAACCTTCTTCACCTCTCATCTCTTTTCCTGCCCGTGGCATTGGTACAAATATGGGCCATGATTTCTGGCTGCTCATCCTGCCCTGTGCTTGCTTAGTGGCATCTCTGACCCTGGCACCAGGGAGCAGGTCATAGTGCCAACACCATTGTCTTCCTTAAAGAAACCACCCGCCCCTAAACTTCATTCAAAACAGTATACTTACTAGAGAGGATAATAGCCAGAGGGGACTCCTGTACTACTCGTGTTATCCACACTGGCCACTTTCCATTTGTCTGTCTGAAGCAGCAGTGTGGCCATCTCCCTGAAACCTATTTATACAGTATACTTAACCCTTTCTGCCTCCTCTATGCTGCACCGACTGAGCCACGGTGACTGAGAGGAGCAGCAGCTGGACATACTTCCTGCAAGTATCGACAGAGCCTCGAATGCACAGGAATTCAAGACACTGCAGACAACTGTAGGCTTAGGTGTCACAATCACGGACTCCTCGTGGCCCCACAGGCGAGCAAGTTTGGCAATGGTGCTGGTCAATATGCACATTCCAGCTAATTACTGCTTCACTATGTTGGCATTTAACTCCCTTCTTTTCATTGTCGTCTTGTCAGACTTGAGCAAGCCACAGCATTCGCTCCCTGATTACCTGCATCCTTGTCTCAGAAACAGGACTACTGTTTCAACTGATGCTGGAAAGGAGCAGTATTTGCTTAGGTGTTGCTTTCAGTGGCGGTGTTGGCATTTTACTTCCAGTTTGAGAGCTAATGGCCCTGTCGGTCTGGCGTTTATTGTTTTCTTTTCCCTCAAAATTCTGGAAAGATCACGTTTAAGCATGTGAAATGTCGACCCACTTTAGTCTCTCTCTCCCCCCCTCTCTCTCCCCCCTCTCTCTTTCTCTCTCTCTCTCTCCCCCTCTCTCTCCCTCTCCCTCTCCCTCTCTCTCCCTCTCCCTCTCCCTCTCTCTCCCTCTCCCTCTCTCTCCTCCTCTCCCTCCCCCTCTCCCTCCGCACTTGGGCTATATCCAAATGTTCTGACATTAGACGTTTTCATCACAGGCGCAACCTTCCCCACTATCGAGTACATATTCATGAAGACGGTATTGATGACTAAAGACCCTCAACCATCCAGGACTTGTCCTCTTCTCATTACTACCATCAGAGAGGAAATACAGGAGTGAAGACTCACACTCATGTTTTCAAGAACAGCTTCTTTCCCCTCTGCTGTCAGAGTTTTGATTGGTCCATGAAACCGTGAACACCACTTTGCTATTTGTCTTTCGCTCTATTTATTTTTGTAACTTATAATAACTTTTATGTCTTACACCGTACTGCGGCCACAAAACAAGATGTTTCATGACATACGCCAGTGATAATAAACCTGATTCTGCTTTGACTTCTCTCTGAACTCCCACATTTAACAGGAAGTGCATACCACTTGAAGTTTTTTAAAGTCAGTCGTAACTTAAGTGATCTGCATTTCCTGTTAAGTGTAGATCAGAGATAAGTCAACAAAACCTGAACTTACTATTACCTTGTTACTGCTCAGACCCCAGCTGAAGCCTCACTCATCAATGCCTCTGCACTTAGTCCTCAAGCCCAGCACTTCAACCTTAAGGCTGCCCATCTCAACTTATTCATCCCTTACTGAATCTCCATCACATCATGCATGACATTGGAGGCTGTGAGCCACAGTTTGATGGTGTATTTTTGGGCTGATTGAACGATCTGGCACTTTGCTGTCTCTGAGAAGGTTCGGGAGGTGAGAGGCCTTGAGGCCATGATTGACTCAATTTCTGGCTGATCTTGCCTATGAAAGTATCGAGGAAGATGGAGAACGTCGAGTTGAATGCGGAGATGCGGAGAGTGAGCGAGTGTGCAGCGCCGTCTACCAGCCTCTCACTCGCTGTTGCCGGAGGGAAGTGTCTGCGTGTGATTGTTTCTCTCTCCTCTTACTCACTGCTCTCAAAGAAAGGTCTCTGCCGTGCCTTTGAGTAGTCTCCCCCTCCCTCGATGCTGTCGAAGGATAATACTGAAGCTCTGGGTCTGCAGTTCCAGGTCTCTGCTTTTCCTCTTGCTACTTTGGGTGACTTCGAATTGGGACGGCCTGCAGATAATGAACTCTGCACTGAAATTAATACAGACTCATTCAATTTTGTGTCTTTGCTCGCTTTTTCTTGTTACCATTTGTGATTAGTACTTTGCAAGTGGGAGCGGAGAAACTGATGTTTTTGTTGCTGCTTGCGCCATTTGTTTTTTGTGTGGGGGGGTGTTTTTTCTTTGAAATGGTTCCATGGTGTTCTTTGTCTCATGACTGTCTGCAGGAAGACAAATTTCATGGTTGTATACTGCATGCGTATTTTGATAATAAAGGTACTTTGAATCCTTTGCTGATACTCATCATTTTCCCTGGTGAAGCCAAATGAAACCACCTGTTTAGCTCCTCACTCATGCACTCTTTGAAGAGATTTCTTTTTTTTTGTCTCCTACAACATTTTTCCCATCCAGGCAACCTTGGCTTCCTCTCTGTGTTTGCTGCCACTGGGTTAGTCCTGTTGTGTCTTACCACCCCTTTGAGTTCCCCTCAGTGTATTTCAGTAATCTGCCTTGTTCTCGTTTGAGTTAGCAATCTGACATCTGTGAGTTGCTCTCCTTTCTCTCTATAGAGTCTTGGCTCTGATCCCTGTCCCTCATGGGCTAGGTACCTAGACTATTTGAAATATTTCTACTTTAAAGGCTTTGCTCTGAGTTACATTCTTCTCTGCCAACTCTTAAATTGACTCAAATATGTTCTCATCCCATTGGAACTGGTGTTTCTCCAAGTAACCACTTTTACTGCTGTGATCTAGATCCTATCTTACAGCCATTCTAAGCACTTTGCTTGTTTAGATGTTGTCCTACGGATACCCATTCCACTTGGCCTCAGAGATAACTTCAATATCACTGGCCTTGACTGAGCCAAACGCAAACTGATCAAGAGGCACACTTTCAAACTCGCCATTCGGTGACGGCCCAAGTGCAGGGGGAGAGACACAGAAGCGGAATGAAAAGCTCGCCGAGTTTTAGTAAGAACAAACGCTGAGGCCAGCATGGGTCTGGGTGTTGCAGCACTGGGACAGTGGTTAAGCATGGCTTTAGTTCTGAGAATGCTTGATTGGTTTCACTTGTCCATAGGCATCTTGCAGCGGTCTTCTTGGTGGATAGCGGATATTCACTGAGGGGGACCAATAATCACTGTAGGGATGGAGCTTGCTCACAAAAAGGAAGCCCGTCCCTGCTGACGAAGTTTACAGATGGATAAATCCTAAGGCCAATGCTTCCTTGATGTACTCTTTCGCTGAGGAGTAGTACTGGGTAAGAGGTTCAGATCCCAATACTACCAAGAGAATCGGGGCATTAGTGGCTGAGGCTGATGAGACTGCCATCTGTCCAGTAAATTTCAGCTTGGCCTGGGCTTGCCACTCTGAGGTAATTTGTCGCACGGCTTAAGCGACTCCTGCCAACCCAGCCTCCACTGACTCTAACTTCTCCTCCAGCTGACCAGCAAAATTCAAGGGCAAGGTCAACTGTCCTTTCTCCACCAGGACAATTCGGATGGTCGAGTCTTGCTGGCACAGTGTTCGGTGATGGCCCAGGTGCAGAGGGAGAGACACAAGTGGAATGAACATTTCACTGAGTGTGAATGAGAACAAAAGGAAAATTACAATTGCTGGACTAATAGAGCTGCTAACGGCAGTAAAACTCAAGCTAAAATCTAACACCATCACTGTGGCTCAGAAGCAGTAATTTAATATAAAATTAATACTGCTCCTTGACAGAATCAATCTAAATTGTGATCTTTCTGGAGCATGCACTGAGGTAGGCAGGGAGCGTTGCCATCACTGTGTTTTGGTTAAAACCCGACAAGCCTGATACCAAAGGAAGGGAGTTAAGCACAATCACTAGGAAACCCTAATTAGCTGGAATGTTCATACTCATGAGCTTGATTGTCGACCCTTTTTTTGTTGTCCTCCTGCAAGGGCACGCAGGCTTAGCAGTAGAGCCCGCGCTTGTGACAAATGCAATTCTCTTGTCCCCTAATTACTATCTCTGTACTTGGGTAGCGGGATTCCCCCGTTTTCACAGTCTATGACTCTTTCACAGATTTCTACAATCTTCTGCAGATTTACCAAATATTACCCACACTAAGTAAAACTCAAATAATCTACTATCTGACCGTTCTGATATTTTGAGGTCTAGCTCACTGAGTGCTATTTGCAATTTTGCCCACTTTGGGTCCCAGTTTCTGGACTGTTCATCGACTGATTCCTGTGGTTCCTGGCTCAGCTTACCCAGTTTCAGTACACTTTGACCATTCCCCAGGGCATGGGTTCCAGTACTTCCTGTCTATTCACTGGGGCAACAACATGACTCTCAAGATTGGAGGTTAAAGAGATGGTTGTGGATTTCAGGAAGGTGCAGGGTGACCACTCTCTACTGCACATCAATGACTTCTCTGTAGAGAGAATCAGCAGCACCAAATTTCTTGGCATGCACATTACTGATGGTCTCACTTAGGCCCTCATGCTGCCTCGCTAGCCAATCTCCACTTCCTGAGGAAATTGAGGTAAATGATACTCCTCCACCACCCAACCGCTCTCACCACTTTCTACCAGAGCACCGTTGAGCATGTCCTAACAAGCTGCATCACCATCTGGCATGGGAATTACAGTGCATCAGATTGCAAGACCCTGCAAGAGATAGTGAGGAATGCTGAAAACGTCACTGGGATCAAGCTGGATTGCTGCACTAGGGTGTGAAGAAGAACTGTTGTATTCTTGTTTTTGCAGAAACATGGCGTCAGAGCAACATTCCATTGTTGTGTACCTTTCAGCTAGGTCTTCTAAAATACAATAACAAACTACAACAGATTCAGAGTGAATCAAATTATAAGCATATTTATAATTTGCAAGGGAAGGTCCACCTCCATACACTAAGTTGGTAGTTAGCTTCAATCTTACAGCTCAGAAAAAGTCATTTTTATACTTTTACAGGGACCAGTAATTCATCAACTTCATGTCTTTGAGATCATTCTATCCCATAATTGCATTCCTTCCCTATCTGGATCCATGCCTCTGTTCTTTAATCAGTCTTTTTGTCTTTTGAGGCTTCTCCCCCACCCCCCTGCCACCTTCATAACACCTGTTTCTCTCTGTTGTCAAACCATTCTCTGTCATAAACACACACACATCCTTGTAAGCCTCTGTCCAAACCAGCGAAGCACTCTGAGATCACAGAGGTTCCATTTGTCACATTACTTTTTACAAAAATGATAAATTCATAAAGACTACAAGATAACAGATATATTTTTGCACCATTCACCACCAATCTTCAGGCCATGATATTCAGGGACTTGGGCTATCTGATTTACTTTTTTTGCCACTGTGTTTTACTGCCATTTTCAATATATATGCTATCTGTACCTTGAGCTGTGTGTGACTATTGGTACTGTGTTTTGCACCTTAGCCTCAGAGAAATGCTGTTTCATTTGGTTGTATTCATGTGAATGATTTAATGAGAATTAAACTTGAACTTGAATAGCAGAGTAGTTCCATTAGTGAAATGACATCCCTATAGTTCTTGATGCAAAAGAAATTTGTTCTATCCACAATGCTGTCTCCCTCCACTGAAATCTTCTTGTTAATCTATAATACTGCTCACCCTCTTCCTTTTCCCTATCTTTAATGAACACCCTGTACCCAGTAATATTTCGAAACCATCCCTGCCCTTTTGCAGCCCGAAGTTCACTGATGTTGTTCGATAAGCTTTTAGGTTTTACATACAGGCACTTAAACAAGGTCCCTGCTGTTTTCACTCACTATGTTCATGCACTGACGAGAGAGACGTTGCTGTACTAGTCCTGAGAGTACGAGCTAAACTCACAATGGAAAGTTGTCTTGATTTGTCAAGTCTTAATCAGCTTTTTAAAAATGAGATTAAGTATTCATTTTCACTGAAAATTAATTAATACGGTGTACATTCTATTCTAAACTTTAATTGTTGCTGTAAATCTTTTCAAAATATAATACATTAACCTTTACATACTGTTTGGGTCAAATTTGACCTGTTTTGACATTTGACACCAGTAAAAACACCCTAAATGCCATTTTTTTCAGCTGAAAATTGATAACTTTTCCTAGAGTGACCCAAAATGTGCAAAAATGAAAATATTTTAAAATTTTATACTTTTGTACGGGTGCTACAGATTTTTGTACTTTGAGACTGTTCTGGGTCAAATTTGACCCGATTTCAGATCTCTGAAACATTAAGGATTAAGCACCATTTATTAATGTCAGATAGGCTATTTATACATTCTAAATAGATCTGTGGTTCAAAATTTGGTATAGATACTTGTTATGAGAGGATTCTTGGGCCAGGTCAAAATTGACCTGGACTGTACTGTGAAGGTATAGAATATGAACAGGTTGCCTGGGTTAAAGTTATTTAATTTTCCTTTTCTTTTTCTTGCTTCACTTTATTTCTCTTTCTGTGGATCATTTCCTATTGAATTCCCCCTACCCCAGCTGACATTTCACTTCCATTCCTTGTGGCTGTTTACTTTTCATTCTGACGGGCTCAGAAAATACCTGTTGTTTGCCTTGACATTCAGATTGTGAATGCCTGGTGTTGACATATCATCTATTGGCTCATATGCTCAGCATCCAGCTACCCAAAAACATTAAAGACATAAATACGAAAGGACATCAAAAGCTATTGGCAACAAGATTAGATTCACCGTTGAGACAAAAACTAGGTCAACATTTCCCCCAGTGTTGATTTAAAACTGTTCAGAGCAAAATATACATAAATTTGGTTTTGATCACCATCCATTAAACAAAGGCTAAATATTTCTTTCTGAAATGTTCAGGTCTAATCTTTTGATTGACATGGCACTGTTTCTATTCTTAGAGTAATAGTGCTCAATCCTTTCAGCTGGGCTCTTTGTGACATGTGAAAGTTATTTTAACAAAGGCATGCTAGATATTGTTAAAACTGGCAAACCGTCAAAAAACAGACGAGCTAGAGTGTTAACCAATCTTCAAGAATCCCAAGAATCTTCGAGAATCCTCCCCAGCTCCAGGCTTGACGTTAATGACCTTGAGGATTATTTTATTTCAGATCTCTGGCACCTGTAGTTTTTATGTTTGGGTCTAAACTTCGGGGATGTGATAGAGGCCAGAATTGGAAGCGGACAGCAATCTGTAGGGCTAAAAGAGGTTACAAACACAGGAAGAAGGAGAAGCTTGAAAACTAGGCTGCAAATTAAAATATAGATGTGTCTCAAAAATCAGATATTGATGTCGGTGAACAAGGTCAGTGAAAGGTATCAGGACAAATGCACAGTTTTGGTTGAACTTAAATTTTTTTGCTATAAAATCTTAAATGCACATTCATTATTAGAATTTTGGCTGCTACACAACTCATTTGCATTTTGAACACCAAGGATTAGCTTCCTTATATTGTTATTAGTGGAAAGCATTCTAACTGGCCTCATCACCATCTGGTATGGGTGGGGGGGGGAGGCGCTATGGAACAGGATCGAAGTACAGTAAGCTGAGGCAGTTTACTGTAGCTCCATCGCGGGCACTAACCTCCATAGTATCCAGGATATCTTCAAAAGGCAATGAATGCCTCAGAAAGGTGGTGTCCATCATCAAGGACCCCCATCACCCAGTACAAACAAGCTGGAGGAACTCAGCAGGTCGGGCAGCATCCGTGGAAACAAGGATGAGTTTCGGGCTGAGACCCTTCGTGTTTGTACGTGCTGATTTGACCACAGCATCTGTAGTGTACTTTGTGTTCCCCATCACCCAAGACATGCCCTCTTCTCATTGCTACCAGCAGGAAGGAGGTACAGGAGCCTGAAGGCACACACTCAACAATTCAGGAACAGCGTCTTCAACTCTACCATCAGATTTCTGAATGGACATTGAACCCATCAAGACTACCTCACTACATTTTATTTTCTATTTTTGCATTACTTTTTAAAGTTAACTATTATATATATATTTACTGTAATTCACAGCTTTTTCGCTATTACATTGTACTGCTGCCGCAACGTCAATAAATTTCACATCATATACCGGTGATATTAAACCTGATTCTGATTCTAACTTGCTCTCTTTTGAAGAATGATATCTCACTGCAGATGCTGCTGTATTCCTTTTTTACCAATGGCACCTCATTGAATGTGGGTCTCCACCAATAATCGCTCTATAATCCCTTCATGCTCGAAAGGATAAGGCGATTGGACAGGCCATGTGAAAGCAGAATTCTGATTGGAGCAGTCTCCTGTCCAAGTGGAGTGACAATTGCAAATTTCCCACTGGCCTCTGGGTCTGTTTATCCTTGACATACAGGCCTGGTCAAAATCCACCACCTCTGCCCTTTATTCAGCCCTACCTACAAGGGACTTGTCCTATTTATAATATCTGCTTTTTCAGGCTGGATTGATATGTAGGCCAGAGAGCTGGGAAAATCAGGAAATATACGATGTTGGAATTTGACTAGAAATGCAGATCCTTGTACAATTCTCCTGATGGAAGCCACTGGAAATTAAAACGAGGAAGAGATATAAAATAAACTGCCACTGTTGTCTGCTTTATGCTCCATTTCACAAATGTTCAATTCAGCCCCCAAAGTATTTGATGTAAATCAGCAGAAGTAATAGTGCTAGGGATAATGGTAGGGTTCTGTTCCTGTCAACTCTTTGTAAGTTGAACAGTTTGCGAGTTAAAAATTCAGTCACAAACCAAGTTCCCATATGGCAGAAGAAACCAATCCATCCCACAGGTCTCCCTAAAGCTCATAAGATATAGGAGCAGAATTAGGCCATTTGACTCATGGCTGATCCATTTTCCCTCTCAGCCCCAACCCCCTGCCTCCTCCCCGTAACCCTTCAGGCTTCTTAAACTCTACCTCCAACCTTGATAATCTTCTTATGTTTCTAAGAGGTAAGTTTCAATCAATAATAAGACTCTGACATAGGAGCAGAATTGGGCCATTTGGCCCATCAAGTCTGCCCCACCATTTCATCATGCCTGATCCTTTTCCCTCTCAACTCTATTCTCCTGCCTCCTCCCCATCAACCTTTTATGCCCTGACTAATCAAGATTCTATCAACCTCTGCCTTAAATATACCCAATGACTTGGCCTCCATAGCTGCCTGTGACAAAGGATTCCACAGATTCACCACCCACTCTCTGGCTAAAGAAATTCCTCCTCATCGCCATTTAAGAGGACACTCCTCTACTCTGAGGCTGTGTCCTCAGGTCTTAGATTCCCCCCACTATAGGAAACATCCTTTCCACACACTCATCAATCTATATGCAGAGGTTATACAGCAATGGACTCTTCTGAGTTAGTGGTGGAGAGGAGGTCACTAAACAAACTGTTATCCATTATGGACAATCAGGCACGTCCTCTCCATGACCGACTGAATAAGCAGCAGAGCCCCCTTTCAAACAGCCTCATTCAGCTCCGCTGTCACAAGGATCGTTACAGAAAATCTTTCCTACCAAATGCAATAAGCATACAGTATGCATCAGTTCATCTCTGTGTGACAGGATAGCACACATAATCGTACAATAGTCTCTGATTTATTATTTCATACATTCTTATTGAACATTATTGTGCATTGGTAAATTATTTTTGTGTATATTATTATTCTGTACTTCACTATGTTGGCGCGTGGCCTGGTGGATAAGGCATCGGTCTAGTGATCTGAAGGTCTCTGATTCGAGTCTCAGCTGAGTCAGCGTGTTGTGTCCTTGAGCAAGGCACTTAACAACACATTGCTCTGCGATGACACCGGTGCCAAGCTGCTTGGGTCGTAGTGCCCTTCCCTTGGACAACATCGGTGGTGTGGAGAGGGGAAGGCTTGCAGCTTGGGCAACTGCCGGTCTCCCATACAACCCTGCCCAGGCCTGCACCCTGGAAACCTTCCAAGGTACAAATCCATGGTCTCACGAGACTAATGGATGCCTATTATTACTTTATTATCAGTTAATATTATTATATTTATTATTATTTATTATTATTGCTAAATGTGTTTTTAAATGCTGCTACTGTAATGAAATAATTTCCCACTCAGGATCAATAACGTTCTTCTTCTTCCTCATATTATTATTATTCATTTGGAAGGACCTGGGTCAACCCACTCCTTCCCACCTCACATAGCTCCTCTAAGCAGTCCTCATCAGATCAGGCAGCATCTATGGAGGGAAATGGACCAGCGATGTTTTAGGTCAAGACATTTCATCGGAACTGAAAGGTAGAGGGGAGGTAGCAAATAGGAAAAGGTGGAGAGAAGGTGGGGGTCAGGAACTGCCAGGTGGATCTAGTATAAGGGAAGGGAATGTGGGAATAGCACCAGTATGGCTGTGAGAGATGGAAAATGACAAAGAGCTGAGCATGATGAAATGGGTAGGAGAGGAAGATGGAGCATGGAATAAATGGAAAGGGCAGATGCGAGTAGGGGAGAGGGGGAATGGTGGGAGGAGTGCATGAGGAATTGGAAAATGGAGTAGGAGGACGAGACAGTGATCAGGGCTGGTAAGAAGGAGATAGAAAAGGGACAGAGAGGGAACACATTACCTGAAATTGAAGAATTCTGCGATGCCTTTGGCTTGTAGACAACCCAGACAGAATGCAAAGTGCTGTCCCTCCAGTTCGTGTTCAGCCTCACCCTGGCAGCGGAGGAGGCCGAGAATAGAGAGGTCAGTGTGGGAATGGGAAGTGGAAGGAACATGATTAGTAATTGAGTGCCGGTGTTCGGCAAAGTGATCGCCAAGTCTGCACTTGATCTCACACTAATGCAATAAAGCATTCTGGAGGAGATGCAGGGGAATGTCTGCCTCACCCGGGAGAGCTGTGGGGCCGTGGATGGTGCGGAGAGACGTGGTGTTACACCTCCTATGGTTGCAGGGGAGGATGCCTGGTGGTCAGTAGACAGGGAAGGATGAGTGAACAAGGAGGTAGTGAGAGAGTGGTCGCTACTGAAAATGGAGAGGAATGGTAAGCAGAAGAAGATGCCGCTGGTGGTGAGGTCACACTTCAGCTGGCGGAAATGTTGAAGAATGTTGTGCTGGATGCATCAGCTGCTTGGGTGGAAAGTTAGGAATAAGGAGACCCTAACCATGTTCTGTCTGTGGGGGGTGGAAAGATAGGAATAAGGAGACCCTAACCATGTTCTGTCTGTGGGGGGTGGAAAGATAGGAATAAGGAGACCCTAACCATGTTCTGTCTGTGGGAGGTGGAAAGATAGGAATAAGGAGACCCTAACCATGTTCTATCTGTGGGTGGGGGGGTGAGGTAAGAGCAGAAATGCAGGAAATAAAGGAGATGAGGGGGAGGACTCGTTCAGTAGAGGATGGGACAAAATTTTCCAAAGAGGGAGGTCATCTTGGAGGTTCTGGAGCTGAGGTTTTCATCTTGAGAACTGATGGAGAAGAGATGGAAAATTAGAGAAACACGTGGGGTTCTTACAAGATACAGAGAGGCTGGAGGTGTGGTCCAGGTACAATGCTGTGCAACAGTCTTAGGCACATATATATAGCAAAGGTACCTAAGACTTTTGTAGTAATTTTATGTATCGCTCTGTACTGCTACCACCAAAGCAAAACAAATTTCATGACATATGTGAGTGATGATAATCCAGATTCTGATATGGGTCTCTTTTGTGGACAGAAAGGACGAGGGGAATCATGGTTGGGAAAAGGGGAAGAGAAAGGGAAAGGGAGGGAATGAGAAGCACCAGAGAGACATTCTGTAATGATCACTAAACTAATTATTTGGAATCAAATGGCCTTGCCTGGTGTCTAAGGGCTGGGTACGTCTGCACCTGCACCACCCCCTGCCCCCTGGCACTCCTTCACTGTCACCTGCCCCACACCCCTCCCATGGCACTCCACTCTCATCATTCCCAACATCCTTTGCTCCCACCAGATTAACAAACTTGCTATAGGGCCTAGCTATATATATGTCCCCAAGACATTTATACAGTACTGTGTTAGTCAACATGGAGCGGAGAGCAAGTTGGTTAATCTGGCGGGAGCAAAGGATGTGGGAATCAGTGGGTTTATAGCACATGTCAGTGGATGGTTTGTGTGGTGAACTACATATACCTGTCTGGACACGCCCCCCCCCCCCCCCCCCCCGCTGACTGCTCCTGTGGCTCCTCCTATGGACCCCAGTATAAAGGCGATTGGAGACACAGCCCCGGCTCCAGGATGTAGTGTGGTGGTCAATTGCTGCTTGTTCTTTCTTCCAGCCAATAAAAGCCTATATCTCGCCTCACGTCTCCGAGAGTTATTGATGGTGCATCAGTTTGTCTCCTGAGATGGAAGCAAAAAGATCAAGGAAGGAGAGAGAGGGTATCGGAAATGTTCCATAAATGTAGGAATTTGAAGGGGTGCACCAGTTCCGGAGGCAACGTCGATGGAGCAGAGAAAGAGTTGGGGTCTAGTGCCAGAGTAATCTGAAGGGTTATGTGAAATTCACTGTAACGTTGATTCCACTGAAGGAAGAGACTTCAAGTGCAAATCTCAACACAGCTTGCAACATAATCATTGCTTAGACTGAGGCTATAGCTAAGATTCAGACTTGTTCTGTACATTTGCAAATAGATCCCACTGTGAAAACCTGCAACAAATGGCCTTTGAATAATTCCAAAGCCTTCTGCTGACATTTAGCAGACACTTGTTTATTGCCCGACAAAAATGAAAATCCTGCTTTAAGAGAAAGAAAATGAAGCCTAATGTTCAAAATGTTTCACTCAGAGCCACAGATCCTCCAGTACGTTACAGATTATAATGAGACCAACATTCTCCCTGGAACCAATGATCTCTCCAACTATTTAAATTGATCCCTTTATAGTCTCGGCAGCACCAGTTGCGTTGATTTAGTTCAGGTCTCGTTTCTTTACTGTTACAATAGATAGAGAAATGTAATTATCTCTGCTTTTGCCATTGTATTAACATTCCCTGTGGGAGTACCGTGTGCTCCAGTTCTCCTTTCGTCTGCCCACATCTCCATCCGCTCCATTGGGAATGACTGTAAGAACAGGAAAGGGAGTTTCTGGTAAGTAAGCCACCAGGTGCTCTGCTCAAGGCAAGTAGAGGTGCTGGGCCAACACAAAATCAGGTCATTGATCCAAATCAATAACTGATATTTCCCTCTTCAGTTAATGCCTGCCCTGCCGAGTATTTCCAGTATTGTCTGTTTTAATTTCATATTTCCCTCTTCTGCATTATTTTATACTGATTTTATCGAGAACATTTCCACTCAAGGAGAAATCTGTCACTAATGAATCTAATATGAGCCTGGGGAGGAACCTCTTTATTCTGAAAGTGGTTGTAATGTGGAACTCCTTATCCCTGCATTTCACAAAGTTAACGCAACGTACACAAAGTGCTGGAGGAACTCAGCAGGCCAGGCAGCATCTGTGGAAAAGAGTAAACAGTTGATGATTCTTAGGTTGAAACACTGATTTCTCGAATTTCTGATAATTGCCTTCACCCTTCACCACTCGCTCATTCCCACTTCCCTCTCTCATCTCCCTACCTGCCCAGCACCTCCCTCTGGAGCTCCTTCACCTTCCCTTTCTTCCATGGCCTTCTAACCTCTCCTGTCAGATTCCCCCTTCTCCAGCCCTGTAACTCTTTCACCAATCAACTTCGCAGCTCTTTACTTCACCCCTCCCCCCCAGTTTCACCACCCCCCTCCAGTTTCACCACACCCTCCCCGCCCCAGTTTCACCACCTTGTACTTCTTCCTTCCCTCCTCCCACCTTCCTGCTCTGACGTCTCACTTTTTTTTTCCCAGTTCTGCTGAAGGGTCTCGGCCCAAAGTGTCGATTGTTTACTCTTTTCCATAGATGCTGCCTGACCTGCCGAGTTCCTCCAGCATGTTGTGCGTGTTGCTCTGGATTTACAGCATCTGCAGAATCTCTTGTGTTTATGATCTGTGTGAAATACACTGATGAGAAAGGCAGAAAGATGCAGGAAATCTTACAACACTGAGCAGCTTAACAGTGGGGCTGGTAAAAGGTGCAGCTCAGTGTGTCAGTGACCTGGGGTCTACCGGCAACTGACTCTCTGGTGCATGCTTGTTCTCGTTTTGCCCACATGCCATTCCTCCAGCTGCTCTGAGTTCCTCACAAAACTGGTCATTGGCCATTGTGAATTAACGGCCAATGTGAATTATCGGCCATTGTGAATTATTGGCCAATGTGTAGATCAGTGGTAGAATCTGCGGACAGTTTCTGTGAATGGGAAAACAAAATGGGTTAGGGTAGGAATCCTCTAAGAGGATTACAACCTAACTGTGGTTCGGAGGTGTGCGTGCCTCAGTGACCTGCAGAGCTTTGTTGGCTGGAGTCAGGGCTTTACGCTTTGGCTCTTGGTAGGGTCACCCATGCCAAATGGGTCAAAGGGTAGAGGTCAGACAAAGAGTGGTCCGCTGGACAATAAGGTTCAGGGCTTCACCTCGGGCCTACTGGTAAAACAAAACTCTTATGGATACAGCAATGAAGAACCCTTCTGGGAACATCTGGGTGGCCAAGGACAGACAGGTGGAAGAGCTTCACTGCTGCCCTAAACTCCAGCAGGCATAATGGACAGCGTGGTGAAGTACATATACCTGTCTGGACACGCCCCCCCCCCCCCCCGCTGACTGCTCC
Organism: Hypanus sabinus; assembly: GCF_030144855.1. Taxonomy (NCBI): domain Eukaryota; kingdom Metazoa; phylum Chordata; class Chondrichthyes; order Myliobatiformes; family Dasyatidae; genus Hypanus; species Hypanus sabinus. Next base: position 19,413,361 of record NC_082734.1, read on the forward strand.
TGTGGCTCCTCCCACAGACCCCGTGGTGAAGTACATATACCTGTCTGGACACGCCCCCCCCTCCCCGCTGACTGCTCCTGTGGCTCCTCCCACAGACCGTGGCTCCTCCCACAGACCGTGGCTCCTCCCACAGACCGTGGCTCTTCCCACAGACCGTGGCTCCTCCCACAGACCCCGGTATAAAGGCGATTGGAGGCACTGCTCCTCCCTCAGTCTCCAGGATGTTGTGTGGTGGTCACTTGCTGCTTATGCTTTCTTCCAACCAATAAAAGCCGACCTTAACCCAAGTCTCAGAGTTATTGATGGTGCATCAGACAGTAAGGGTGAAAGTGGGTGATTGATTGACAGTGTGGACTCAGTGGTCTGAAGGGAACTTGGCCAATGGCCTGTTTCTAGGGTTCCACTGTGAGTAATATGGCTGTCACACATGGCGTGAGTTCCCTTGATGAGTTCATTTCTGAAGATCTTATAAACAACTCAAACAGCTAAAAGAAATACATCTGAAAGTGATAAGAGAAAAGATGAGCATAAAGTCAATACTGAAATGACACTTAACCAAGCATAAATACTTTGTGTGTGCGCCCTTACTTCTGGTGGAGTCATCGGGGCGCTGTCATGACAAGCTTTTTGTACCAATCCTTTTGGTGATTGCTCATCGTACAGCGTGACTTGGGCATCTGAAACCCGGCGGAGCCCATCCCTCTCCAGGTTTTTTTCTTTACGAGGTCGAGCTGCTAGCTCAACACTCAAACCAGGCACGGATAGAGAGCGTGCAAGGGAGCCAGCTGGATTCGAACTCGAGACCTCTCGCCCCTGATGCCAGCCGGTGAATACTTTACCAAATCATAACTTGTTTTATTGGTGCTTTACTTCCCTGTAGCTCTATAATTACTATTTATTTGATCATCTATTAATCAAAGGTATTGAAGATAATGTTAAACTGTTTAATATCACTGAAGCAAAGGCACTGATAAACAAACCCACTGGCCAACATTCACTCTGGGACATACCAGCTCCACTACTGGACTCCATGTGGCCTCCAGCTGAAGTGCACCCAGGAAATCGCTGGTGGCATTTAGCCAGTAAATTCAAGACCTTTGCACTTGAGAGATCCCAAAGCTTGTCAGTATTTGCGCCAGTTACAACTTCAAGTGCTCTGTTCAATTTGCTTTCTCTCAACGAATACAAGAGATTCGGCAGATACTGGAAATCCAGAGTACAAAATACTGGAGGAGCTCGGCAGGTCAGGCAGACAGACAGACAGACAGACATACTTTATTGATCTCAAGGGAAATTGGGTTTTGTTACAGTCGCACCAAGAATAGTGTAGAAATATAGCAATATAAAACCATAAATAATTAAATAATAATAAGTACATTATTTTCCAAGTGGAAATAAGTCCAGGACCAGACTATTGGCTCAGGGTGTCTGACACTCCAGGGGAGGAGTTGTAAAGTTTGATGGCCACAGGTAGGAATGACTTCCTATGACGCTCAGTGTTGCTTCTCGGTGGAATGAGTCTCTGGCTGAATGTACTCCTGTGCCTAACCAGTACAATATGGAGTGGATGGGAGACATTGTCCAAGATGGCATGCAACTTGGACACCACCGTCAGAGAGTCCATTTCCACCCCCACAACATCACTGGCCTTACGAATGAGTTCATTGACCTTTTTGCACCTGTGGAAAGGGATAAAAAGTTGGTGTTTTGGACTGTGACCCTTTATCTGGACTGAAAATAAAGGGGGAGGAGGCCAGAACAAGGTGGTGGGGTGGGGGTGAAGGAGCACAAGCTGGCAGGTGGTAGGTGGAACCTGGTGAGGAGGAAGGTAGATGAGTGGTGGAATGGGAATAAAGTGATAGGTGGAAAAGGTAAAAGGCTGAAGAAGAAGGGATCTGATAGGAGAGGAGAGGGGAACATGGGAGAATGCTGAAGAAGAAGGAATCTGATAGGAGAGGGGAACCATGGGAGAATGCTGAAGAAGAAGGGATCTGATAGGCGAGGGGAACCATGGGAGAATGCTGAAGAAGAAGGGATCTGACAGGAGAGGAGAGGGTACCATAGGAGAAAGGGAAGGAGAATGGACACTAGACAGAGGTGATAGGCAGGTGAGGAGAAGAGATGAGGTAAGTAGGGGGCCTGAATGGGGAATGGAAAAAAAAAAGAAGGGGGAGGGTGGAAAAATTACTGGAAATAGGAAATTGATGTTCATGTCATCAGGTTGAAAGCTACCCAGATGGAATACATGGCGTTTCCCCTTCAATCTGGGTGTGGCCACATCATGGCAGTAGCAGAGGCCACGGACCAACGTGTCAAATGAGAATGGGGATTGGAATTTAAATGGTTGGCCACCGGGAAATCCTGCTTCTTGCAGACAAAGCAAAGGTGCCCAACAGTGTTCCCCTAACCTATGTCGGGTCTCACTGATATAGAGGAGGCCACACTGGGAGAGTATTTATTTAGAGATGCAGTGCGTAATAGTCCCTTTTGGCCCTTGGAGCCACACCACCCAGCAAACCAACACAACCCCGATTTAACCCTAACATAATCACAAAGTAGTTTACAGTGACCAATTAACTCACAGAGTACACCTGGGGGGAGCCCATGCATTCCACAGGGAGGATGTACAGACACCTTATAGAGGACAATGGGATTGAATTCTGACACCTCCACATGTAGAAGCATCATGCAAACCGCTACACTATTGTGGCATCTAATAAAGCCATAATTCCCTCAATGAGATCACAGCAAACGGTCTAATGATGTTGTAATTTGTGATTTGTCCTGTCATCACAAGCTACTGACTGTTGTTGAATGACTCCCAGGTTGCAATGATTCATCTTACTGGAGTTGAGTGAGGTGTGACTAGTCCCGAGCTGTGTCTATTTCAATGCAAGAAGTGAGGAGGGAGGGTGGGTGGGCTCAGGGCATAGATATACACCTGGAATTATGATGCTGTTGCCATTCCTGAGATTTGGTTGCAGGAGGAGCAGGACTGGCAGCTCAATGTTCCGGAGTTCCGTTGTTTTGGATGAGACAGAGTGGGAGGGATTAAAGAAGGACAAGTCAGGAAAAATGTCAAGCAGTGCTCCGTCAGGACAGACTGGAGAACTCACCTGGTGAGGCATTACGGGTGGAGCTGAGTAATAAGAAAGGTAAGACCACCCTAATGGGGCTATATTACAGACCACCCAACTGTCCGAGGGATTCAGAGGAATAAGTTTGTAAAGAGATCCGTGTCACTTGCAGTTTTTAAGTGGACACCTGATTAGCGCTAATCACGGGGTCCTAGTTACGAGAATGTTACATTTCACGGCGTCCCTCGGACAAGGCACAGATGTTCTGCTGGAATTCTCATGAGTAAAATCCGGTCGCCGTCTCTACGTTGGAGTCTACCTTTCCCCCCTACTTGGGGGAAAGATAGACGCACGGCATTGCCAACGTGCATCGTGATAGAAAGCTAAAACAATCTGATACCAATCTGGTACCCTAATGTACTCATTGCTGAATCTGTTGTAATCTACTTCATGTAATGACAGTCAACCTTTGTGATGCTGGTGACTGATAAACAGCTGAAACCTCAACTTTCATGCTATTTAATTAATATATATTGTTTACAAGTGATTGCATTATTCAGCCAAATTAAAGTCGCAGGGATTTATTTATTTATTGTTTGTTTATTTGTTGCATTACAGTGCAGTATAAGCCCTTTCAGCCCTTAGAGCTGCGCTGTCCTGCAATCCTCCAGTTTGATCCTAACCTGATCAAAGGACGATTTAAAATGACCAATTAACCTACTAACCGGGACATCCGACTGAGAGGAAACTGGAACACCTGGAGAAAATCCATACAGTCACAGGGAGAATGTACAAGCTTACAGGCAGCAGTGGGAATTGCACCCGGGTCACTGGTACTGTAAAGTGTTGTTCTAACCACTGAGCTACCACACCTCCCTGCAATTTACTGAACCTGTGACCTAAGGGTTTGAACTAACAATCCAGAGTCTACAACTTCATAATGTAGAATTTAAAATCAGTTAACGATATGGGATTTACATATAAAATCTATTAGAAATTTTTTTTTTAAATTAATTTAAAAAGTTACTGCACTGAGTATTGTCTACAGTTTGGTAATATATTACCAAAGTATATTACTTGCAGTAGTGATTCACCAGGATGTTGCTTTGAATGGAATACCAATCAGAGATGAAGTTGCAGAGGTTTATAAAGTTAGGAGGGTCAAAAATAAGATTGTCAAAATATTTATCCCAGTACAAGGGAATCTAGAATTAGAGGACACAGTTTAAACTGAGAGGGAAGAAATTTAAAGGAGCCACAAGCGGTTATGTGGACAATTAGGTTTAGTACTGAACAGACATCATGGACAGTGTGAGCAAAGAGGGTCCATTTCTGTATTGTAGGAGTATGTGATTCAATAAACTTTTCATCAGATCCCTCTGGCTCACCAATAACATTCAGGTAAAGAAGCTATCTTTACCCTGATTTGACTTATATGTGGCGTCTACACCTCCAATGTGGTTCACTCTTAATTGACCAAGCAAGCCACTAATTTGACAGGTGATAAATACCAGTACGGGCAGTGATCCTGAAAAATAAATTTTAAAAGCCAAGAATATCATAGATGTCTGTAATTTGCTGATAGTAAGACTATAGGAGCAGAGATCCTCCTCACAAAGACTAGCTGGATGTGCCATTGACTGCTGGCTACAGATAGAGCATTGGAAGATGAGATATACCTTGGACATGATGGGCTATAAACCTGTTGTAAATCTTTTCAACACCATTTCCCCCTCCCAAAATTCCATCCTTTCCAGAACTCCCCCACCAAGCCCGGCTCTATGTGCCATCTCCCTGTCAGATGTTCTAGTGCTCTGCTCTTTACGTCAAACCTCAGCACAGAACTCCTCTCTCAGGGACTATCCCCATCCCCTGTACTCCATTTCTGCCCCAGGACAGCTCTCCCCTCCGCCCAAAGTCCTCTCTCACAAGTCAGGTTTCTATAATTCCGTGGCTGCATTCTTCCGCAGAACGCCCTCTCCCTGGGATGTCTATTTCCTTGTTTATCTCTGATTTATTTAGCATTGCTCTTAGCTAAAATCTTTTTGCCATTTATTTTCATATTCATTTTTGATTTAGTGTTCATGCTTGAACGTTATCCCATTGTAAAGTACTTCGAACTATATCATCTGTATGAAAAGTACTCTATAAATCGGTTATTATTATGTCCAGAAAGGGAGTGTAGAGCCAAACATTGCACTAATAAATACTCTGGTAGTGCAGAAATGTTGAGCTTGCTATTTGCTTTTGCTTGGGTGTCAGACCCTTTTTAGTTTTGCTGTTCAAGGCCTGTGCCTTGGAGCCTTGGCAGTGGCCAGCACTGCTTACTTAGACCAGCACGATCTCAGGATCTGCTCCCTCAGGTCTCGTGTGTTCCACACAACAACATACACTGGAGATTCAAACCAAGACACATGCAAGTGACGCAAAAGGAAATCATGCTTTTTATCCTGTGCTCACTGTAGGTGGGCGTGCTCAGAATGATGCAAAATGATAAACTTTTACAAAGTTTCCTTGCAGTTAGTAACTTGCACAAGTTACCCTTGTTGTTTCCCTAAGATAGCACCATGAGCAGATTTTGACGTAATGGCCAAAGTTACGTTCTGTTCCAACATCTTTTAGAAACTAAAACAGAAAATTCTGGCCAAACTGCAGCATTTCTGTTGTTGTTTCAGATTTCTAGCAAGAATAATTTTTTTTAATTATCATTTATAAATACTTTGCACCCCCTCTATTTAGTTAACGCTAAAGGCAAGCACATAAGACAGGCTTAATCAATGATCAGGGAGCAGGACTTCAGGGCAATAAGGCGTGAGATGTTCTCCTCTCTAAATTTCTCTTTCATCTCCTCTTCTAAAGAGAATTTTCCCAGCATTCGTCTGGCTTTTTGATGGTGATGATCCACATTGTGTCCAGAAACATCAGGCAGCCTCTCCAGCATATCTCCTCCAACTCCTAATCCAAGAACAGTACGACTCTTGGAATTCTGCAGAACTGGGGGTGAGTGGACAGAGGTTGATCCATTGAACTCTTATAAGATAGGTGATAAAGTTCCGTCAAGTTACTAGAACTAGAGGCTAAGTGTGAAAGGTGAAATATTTAAGGGGAGCATGAGGAGAACGCTCTTCACTCAGGGCATGGAACGAGCTGCCAGCGGAAGTGGTGAATGCGGGTTTGATTTCAACATTTAGGAGAAATGTGGATAGCTATGTTGATGGGAGGGGTATGGTTCAGTTGCCAGTCATTGGGACTAGGCAGGTTAATAGTTCAGCATGGACTAGATGGGCCAAAGGGCCTTTTTACTGTGCTGTAGTGTTCTGTGCTCTATGACTCCCAAGTTCATTTCTGTGGGGTGGACATACCATGGAAGAAGTTTGATCCACTGGAATTTCACAGTGACAAAAAATAAAGAAAGCTTTGGTCCACTAGGAGTTCAAGGAAAGGAGAGGAATGTTGAACACCCAGAGGTCAAGCTGAGCACTGTAATCAGTGGTCATGAACAGTGCACTCTGATAGCTTCCCTGTCATTGTGGTGGATTTCAACCAGGCCAGCTTGAAGAAGATTCTGAACAACTACCACCAACGTATCACCTGTGGAACCAGGGGAGCCAACATACTTGACCACTGTCATGTCACCATCATGAACTCTTCCCATGCCATCTCATGCCCAGTCCTTTCTGGGCAGATATTAAAGACTGCAATACCAATGTTGAAGACCAAGAGGGTATGATCCAGGGAGGTAGAAGGGCACTTACTGGACTGCTTTGAGTTAATGGACTGCACAATATTCAGGGACTCATCTTTGAATCTGAACTAATACACCACAGTTGTCTCCAACTTCATCAAGACCTGTGTGGATGAGTGTATTCCTTTGAGAATATACCCAGACCAAAACCGTGGATGGACCAGGAGACTCATAGTTTGCTGAGGGTTAGGTCTGTGGCATTCAAGACTGCTGATACAGAACTCCACAAGAAGTCCAGGTATGACCTATGGAAGGCTATTTTAAGGGTAATAAAACAATTCCAATTGAAGCTAGAGATGGAATCGGACGCATGTCAGCTCAAGCAGGGTTTGCAAGTGAGACTTAACATCACAATTGTCTGTGATGCTTCATTCCCAGAGGAGCTCAATGTCTTCAACATACACTTTGAAAGGGAGTATGAAACTACACCTGTGTAAATCCCCGCAGCGTCTGGTCACCCTGTGATCTCTGTCTCGAAGGCCGGCGTCAGAACATCTTTCAAGAGCGTGACACCTCACAAGGCTTCAGGCCCTCTTGGAGTAACTGGTAGGGCTTTGAAAACCCGTGCCAACCAACTGACAGGAGTGCTCAAGCACATCTTCAATCTCTTACTGCCGCCGTCAGAGATTCCCACCTGCTTCAAAAGGGTGATAATTGTAGAGTGGCCAAGAAGAGCAGGGTGAGCGGCCTCAATGACTATCACTCAGTGGCACTCACAGCTACGCTGATGAAGTGAGTTGAGAGAATCAACTCCTGCCTAAGAAAGGACTTGGACTCACAGCAATTTTCCTATTGCCACTAAAGGTCCACAGCAGATATAATCTCCACTGACTCTTGGCCTTGGATCACCTGGACAACAGCAATACCTACCTCGGGCTGCTGATTATTGATTACAGCTCAGCGTTCAACACAATCATACCCACAGTTCTGATCAACAGGCTCCAACTCCTGGATCTCTCCATCTCTCCATCTGGATCCTTGACTTCCTCACTGGCAAACCACAGTGAGTATGGATCAGAAGTAGCATCTCCTCCTCGCTGGCAATCAGCACTGGCGCACCTCAAGGATGCATGCTTAGCCCACTGCTCTACTCTCTCTATGCCTACAACTGTGTGGCAAGGCACAGCTCAAACCCCATCTATAAATTTGCTGATGAGAAAACTATCGCAGGCAGAGTCTTGGACTGTGATGAGGAAGTGTACAGGAGCAAGATAGATCAACAACCCTGCGCTCAGCATCAGTCAGCAAGTCAGGAAGTCGAGGGAACACACCCCAGTCCTTATTGAGGGATCAGAAATGGAAAAGGTGAGCAGTTTCACGTTCCTGAGTGTCAACATCTCTGAGGATCTAACCTGAGTCCAGCTTATTGATGCTATTACAAAGAAGTCATGACAAAGGAGTGTGAGGAGAATTGGTACGTCACCAAAGGCTCTCACAAATTTCTACAGACGTACCATTGAGAGCATTCTAACTGGCTTCATCACCAGCTGCACAGGATCAGAAAAAGCTGCAGGAAGGCGTAAACTCAGCCAGCTCCATCATGGGCACTAACCTCCCCGACATTAAGGACACCTTCAAAAGGCAAAGCCTCAAGAAGACAGCATCCATCGTTAAGGACCCCCATCACCCAAGACTTGCCCTCTTCTCATTGCTACCCTCAGGGAGGAGATACATGAGCCTGAAGATAACTCACTCAATATTTCAGGAAGAGCTTCTTCCCCACAGCCATCTAATTTCTGAATGGACAATGAACCCGTGAATACTACCTTTGCTCACTTTTTGCACTACTTAATTAATTTTTTATATATATTTCTTTTTGTAATTCATAGTTTTCAAAATTATTAAGTATTGCAATGTACTGCTGCTGCAAAAGAACAGATTTCACGATATTAAGGCATCCGTTAGTCTCGAGAGACCGTGGATTTGCACCTTGGAAAGTTTCCAGGGCGCAGGCCTGGGCAGGGTTGTATGGGAGACCAGTAGTTGCCCATGCTGCAGGTCTCCCATCTCCATGTCACCGATGTTGTCCAAGGGAAGGACAAGGACACCGGTGACGTCACAGAGCAATGTGTGGTTGAGTACTTTGCTCAAGGACACAACACGCTGCCTCAGCTGAGGCTCAAACTAGCAACCTTCAGATCACTAGACCAACGTCTTAATCACTTGGCCGCACACCAACACAATATAGGCCAGAGATATTAAACCTGATTCTCATTCTGATCAATCTATTCGTATTTGGGGAATGAGAAAGCTTTTGGGCGATGTTTTATTGAATTGACACACTTGTATATAGAGAGCACGACAAAGATTTGGATCTGTTGAAGTTAAATATAGCGTCAAAGAAGTTGTGAGTACCTTTCTGAATTATATAAAATGGTAATGAATAGAAATCAAGTAAGTTCTATCTAGAAATTGCTAGATCCTATATATTTTCTTGTATAATAAACATTGCAGTTATTGTAATCTCCAAGTCAAAGACATAGAAAATTTCCAGCTTTAATGTGAAGATCTGAGGTGAGGCAAAAATTTTCCACAATTACCCTTGTTTTTGAGGGGTTAATAAAAATGACAGGCACAGTCATTTGAAAGGAGAGTACACACTATGTTGCACAGGGTCTTCAGGCTTTCTTGTGCAATATTTTGGTGGCACAGTATCTTACATTAAGCTTGCCACACTGCAGGCAGATTAATCTGCTTGTTGGTATCGACTCCATCATCCACTGACATATTTACAGAGTGCAGTTATACAGTTGCTAATGGAGAAAGATGGCTTAAACAGTTCTGTGTAGATTTGACTTTGACATTTAAAAGCCAGCACCCACGCAACAGGAGGAGATCAGTTCGCCCTCCTGAGCCCCAAGCATGTCGCTCCTTTTTATTGCCTTGGTGTTGTAACCCTTGCCTCACTCAATCTAGTGATTTCCATTTCAAAAAAGTTTCACTTAACCTCCATTCTCAACAGATTTTTACAGGAGAGCTATCCACTAAACTTTCCTTGGTGAAATAGTGACACTTCCCCTAACAGTCTTGTTCCAATGTTAAAGTTATTCCCCTTCCTTGGGGCAGTCCTATCAGAGGAAATTGACTCCCTCTAACTATTGTATTGAGTTAATTTTATCCTTAAACACCTCAGATCAGAGGTATTCAAGTCTGGTGGCCAAGAAGGTGTAGAGGTACGATCTTCAGAAAGCCACCTCACGGGTGAAGTGGTAATTCCAGACCAAACTTGAATCAATAAAGGGTGCCCAACAGTTGTAGCAGGGCTTGAATGCGATCACCTCTTATAAAGTTGAAACGAGCAACAACTGGGATTCACTTACGGATGAGCTCCTGTGCTTGTTTTGATCATGAAAACATGGACAAGACATCACAAACTCCCACAACCCCCGATAATCCTGTGAATTCAATCTCCGAGGCTGGCGTGCAAGCATTCAATCTCCGAGGCTGGGGTAGCTGGCCAAGTACTAAAGATCTATGCTGATCAACTGACTGGAGTGTTTACTGAGATCTTCAACCTCTCCAGCAATCTGAGGTACCCACCTGCTTCAAGCAGACTTCACTTATATCTGTGCCAAAGAAGAATGTGGTAACCTGCCTCAATGACTATTGTCCAATAGCATTTACATCCACACAGTGAAGTGTTTTGAGAGGTTGGTGATGAAACATATCAATCCTTACCTGCAAATCAACTGGGATCTGCTTCAATTTGCCTACCGGTGCAACAGGTCCTCAACAAATGCCGTCTCATTGGCTCTTCACTTAACCCTGGAACATCTGGCCACAAAAATGTGTTGACCAGAAAGAACTACAGTCTATACATCAGTGAATTTAAATGAATCAAGGACAGTGGAAGCTGGCACAGCAATTTTCCTTGTTCTTCCCATGAGGTTGAAGGAACGGAGGCTGCCATTTTGTGAAGCTGCTCTGCATCTTCCATTTTCTGAACTGGTTTTGCTTGGCTGAATCAGTGTTTTAAAGTAGACAAAATGATACTCCAGGTAATCTGCTGGATCATTTCCAAATAAGTTATTTGTCAGGTGTTCTTTGGTATGATACAACATGCAGGTTTGTGAACAGTGAGGTCTGTGTCTGCCCTGAGTGATTTGAGCTGGTTACTGGTATGGTAACTAATTTAGAATGAAGAACCATAAATTACCTGTTGTCAGTTGCGGAAGAATGCAATAAATGGATGCCCGCTTGGACAGAGCCAATAAGAAGGTGCCACAGATCAGCCAGATAACCTCGAGCCAACAAGATTAAAATGCAACATTTGATAGGGAAAGTGTATAAAAATGAGAGGTTTGAATGTGAGGCAGTGACAGCTCTGGAGAATAGCCATCACAGATACGGGTGTGAGCAACCTGACATCAAGCACATAGAGATTAGACAGGGACGACAAGGGCAGTGTGGACTCCTTTGCCCAAGTATTACCTTTCCTATTCTTTGACTATTCTGGAGAATTGGGGAAACCAAGTGTAAATACTTAGTTTATGAATGCATGTGCTTGTTAGTTGAGAATATAAAGGTACAAGTCAGAAAAAACAGATTCTCTCTGTGCCTAACTGATTATTGTAACTAAAGGGTAAACCTTGTTGACAGATGCATGTGTCAGGATGTTCCTTATCGACTACGGCTCAACATTCAATACAATTATCCCCTCAAAACTAATCAATTCAAGGCATTGGCCTCAATATCTCTTTGTGCAATTGGATCCTCGATTTCCTCACTTGCAGATCCCATCAGTTTGGATTATCTCCTCCATAATCTCCATCAGCACAGGTGCACCACAAGGCTGTGTGCTTAGACCCCTACTCTCCACACTTTACACTTATGACTGTGTGGCTAAGCCCAGCTCCAATGTCACATTCAAGTTTGCTGATGACACCACCGTCTTAGGCTGAATCAAATGTGGTGATGAATCAGCATACAGGAGAAAGACTGAGAATGTGGCTGAGTGGTGTCGTAACAACAACCTCTTATTCAATGTCTACAAGACTAAGGAGCTGATTACACACTTCTGGAGAACGAAACCAGAGGGCCATGAGCCAGTCCTCACCAGACGATCAGAGGTGGAGAGAGTCAGCGGACTTTTAATTCCTCAGTGTTATCATTTCAGAGGACCTGTCCTGGACCGAGCATGTAAGGGTAATTACGAAGAAAGCACAGCAGCACCTCTACTTTCTTAGGAATTTGCAAAGATTCAGAATGACATCTAAAATATTGACAAACTTCTATAGATGTGTGGTTGAGAGTATACTGACTGGCTTTATCACTGTCTGGTATGGAAACACCAATGCCCTTGAATGGAAAATCTACAAAAAGTAGTGGATGCAGCACAATCCATCACGGGTAAACCTCTCCCCACCATTGAGCACATTTACATGAAGCATTGTTGTAGGAGAAAGGCATCAATCATCAGGGATCCCCATCAGCCAGATCATGCTCTCTCTCATTGTTGCCATCAGGAAGAAGATACAGGAACCTCGGTACTCACACCACCAGGTTTAGGAATAGTTATTACCTCAATCATCTGGCTCTTGGAAGGGGATAACTTCACTCAACTTTGCTTGAAATGTTCCCACAACCCATGGACTCACTTTCAAGGACTCTTCATCTCATGTTGCTAAGATTTATTGTTTATTGTTTATTATTATTATTATTATTTATTCCTTTCTGCACTTGCACTGTTTGTTGTCTTTTGAATACTGGTCAAACGCCCAAGTTAGAGCAGTGTTTCATTGATTCTGATATTATTATTCTATCACGGATTTATTGAGTAAGCCCACAAGAATATCTCAGGGTTGTATATGGTGACATGTATGGACTTTGATAATAAATTTACTTTTGAACTTTGAACTGAAACATCCCTTAGCTTTCTAAACTCCAGGGAATATAAGCAGAGTCCCAGCAAACTGTCTTCATAAATGTAACTCTTTTAGCCTCATCATTCTGGTGAAAGTGAGATGTACCAAGCCAGTATTTCCCTTTGGAAGTGTGTGAGGCCCAGACTGGGTGTTGGTTTTTACTGGGCAGTGATCAGAGTTCTTAACATCCAATGAAATGGAAGTCTGAAGGATGGATGATGTTTGGACTATGGTGGTAAACAGACTGACATCAAGAACAGAAATATATCATAAGGGGGCAAAAGTTTAGGGGTAACTCGAGGGGGAACTTCTTTACTCAAAGAGTGGTAGCTGTGTGGAATGAGTTTCCAGTAGAAGTGATAGAGGCAGGTTCGATTTTGTCATTTAAAAAAAAGTTGGATAGGTATATGGACAGAAAAGGAATGGAGGGTTATGGGCTGAGTGCAGGTAGGTGGGACTAGGTGAGAGTAAGCATTCGGCACAGACTAGAAGGGCCAAGATGGCCTGTTTCCGTGCTGTAATTGTTATATGGTTATATAAGATTATAGAGTTATTCGGCATGGAAACAAGTCACTGGGACCATTACGTCCACAATACCCAGTGGACACCCATCCATAAGACATAGGAGCAGAATTAGTCCATGGAGTCAACTCCACCATTCCATCATGGCTGATTTATTATCCCTCTCAACCCCAGTCTCCTGCCTTCCCCACGTATCCTTTGATGCCCTGACTAATCAAGAACCTATCAATCTCTTCTTTGTATATTCCTACACTTGGCCATAGCCTTCCATTCCTATTATGTTTAGGTGAATCAAGTGCTCATTGAACACTTCCTAAATGCTGTTAATGACTCTCAGGCAATGTATTTCAGGTACTCATCACTCTCTAGTTAAAAACAGTCCTTAACAGATCCAAAAAAAAATTTAACCTTCTAACCTGAATCTTTGTCCTCTAGTTTTACTTATCTTTGAAATTTGGAAAAGTTTCTTGCACTCGACTGATTATATCTCCCTCAAAATGTTATATACCTCAATTGTGTCCCATCTTAACCTTCTCTACTCTAGGGTAAACAGATCTAAACTTTCCAGTCTTTCCTTGGGACAGAAGTGTTCCATCCCTAGCAACATCCGAGGTTTTTTGAAAACAAGTTTGAAGGTTAACCTGTGATCTTTTGTGTTGTCCCATTGGGCTTTTGCTTCCTTCGTGTTACAACCTTCACCCATTCATATTTCTTTAATGCTCTCCTTTCATACCTCTATGCCTGTGTCTACCCACTGATCCTTCACAGGACACGCAGCCTTTTATGTCTCCAACCTTCATCATCTAGTTCAAAAACCTGTCAGTAGTTTCTCATTCTTTAATATATTCTTTTCTCATTCTCAGTTCATTCCTGGATTCATCACTTCCTTTGAAAACCATCTTTACCGACTGCTCACAAGGAAACACTGATGGCTGAGCCTTCATCCGCTGAGGCCCCAGTCTCTGAAATTCATCTCCCTAAGCCACTTTAATACCTTTCTTCATTAAGTTGCTTCTTAAACTCTACTTCCAATCTTGATAATCTTCTTATGTTTCTAAGAGGTAAGTTTCGATCAATAATAAGACTGTAAGACATAGGAGCAGAATTGGGCCATTTGGCCCATCAAGTCTGCCCTGTCATTTCATCATGCCTGATCCTTTTCCCTCTCAACCCCATTCTCCTGCCTCCTCCCATCAACCTTTCACACCCTGACTAATCAAAAGCCTATGAAACTGTGGGTTTAAATATACTCAATTACCTGGCCTCCACTGCTGCCTATGGCAATGAATTCCACAGATTCATCACCCGTTTGGTGAATTAAATTCTTTCTGATCTCTGTTATAAATGGGTGTCCCTCTATTTTGAAGCTGTGCCTTCTGGTCCTAGTCTCACCCATCATAGGAAACATCCTCTATACATCCACTGTGAAGGCATTTCAGCATTCAATAAGTGTCAATGAGATCACCCATCAGCCTTCTAAATTCCAGTGAGTACGAGGCCAAGGCATTCAATGGCTGCTCAAGAAATAACCCTTGCATTCCCAGAATCATTCTAGTGAACCTCCGCTGAACCTTCTCCAATATCAGAACATCCTTTCTTAAATAAGGAGTCCAAAACTGCTCACAATACTCAAGTGAGGCCTCTCCAGTATTTATAAAGCCTCAACATTATATCCTTGCTTTTATATTCTAGTCCTATTGAAAGGAATGCTAACGTTGCATTTGCCTTCCTCACCAACAATTCAGCTTGTAAAATAACCTTTAGGTGATCCCACTCAAAAACTCCCAAATCTCTTTGCATCTCAGCATTTTGAATTTTCTCCTTGTTCTCCTTCAGACCTTTTAGTTCCCCAAGAAGCATCTCCTGGTAGTAGCAACTACACTCACTTCTGCCACTTGAGACTCCAGCATACAACTAGTGTTTTCCACTGTGAAGACTAATACAAAACAGTTACCTAGTTTATCCGACATTTTCTTGTTCCCCCCCATCACTATCTCTTACTATCTCATCTTGCAGCCGTCCGATATCCACTCTCACCTCTCTTTTACTCCTTATATATCTGAAGAAACTTTTGATGTCAGTTTTTATATTATTTCCTACCTTAACTTCATATTTCATCTTTTCCTGTGATTTTTTTAGTTGCCTTCCATTGGTTTTTAAAAATTTCCCAAATCCTCTAACTTCCCATGAATTTTTGTTCTGTTACTTTTGCTTTTTTGCTTTATTGCTGACTTTGTCTTCCCTTGTCAGCCAAGGTTCCATTATCCTGCCTTTAGAGTACTTCTTCTTTGGGATGTATCTATCCTGCACCTCCCAAATGGCTCCCAGAAACTCCGGCCATTGCTGTTCTGCCGTCATCCCTGCTGACATCCCCTTCCAATCAACTTTGGCCAGCTCCTCTTGCATGCCTCTGTAATTCTATTTACTCCATTATAACATCTGACTTCAACTTCTCCCTCTCAAACTGCAGGGTGAATTCTATCATATGTTCACTGCTTCCTAAAGGTTCCTTTACCTTAAGCTCCCTAATTATATCCAGTTCATTACACAACCCCCAATCCAGAATTGCTGGTCCCTTAGAGGGCTCAACCACAAGCTATTCTAAAAAGCTTTCTTGGAGCCACTCCACAAATTCTTTTTCTTGGGATCCAGCATCAACTTGATTTTCCAAAACTATCTGCATACCGAAATCCTCCGTGACTAGCATAACATTGCATTTCTGGCATGCTAAATCTATCTCCTACTGTAATTTGCGGACTACATCCTGGTTACTGTTCAGAGGCCTGTAAGCAATTCCCATCAGGGTCTTCTGACCCCTACAGTTGTCGTGGTTTCTCGTGCTCCACAAACGACTAGGAGACACAGAAGATTTTTCAAGAAGTATTAAACTTTAATTTGCGAATCAAAGCTGAGACAGTCATTGAGCTAGTCGCTGATTGCCCACCAATCCTTGGACATAGCATTTTTTATAGCAATCTCCTGGTTTAGTTGTATTAGCATATCCAATCGGTCTACAGTTGCATATCACAAGTATCCGCCACTATTGTTTCTACCCATTGACTTCTAATCTACATCTCTTAGCTACCTCTCATTAACACACCATTATCTTCTTATTTGGCTACATTCTTAAGTCACTGATGTGTTCAATAGTACAGAGACAATACAGAGATTTCATTCTCCTACTAAATTGGATACATGCATAGCAAATAGCAAACACAAAGCTGACTACATAGTTTTGGTTACACAGCAAACAATGCAACTTTTATACTCCAATACAGTCTCTTACCTGCACCTACAAGAATTCTACATCGTCCAATCCTACTGTATGTAAAAACTCTTCTTTTACCAGCAGAGCTAGTCCTCCTCCTCTGCCTACCTGGTGTCCTTTTGATAGATTCTATATTTGTAGATATTAGACTCCCAACTACAATCATCTTTCAGTCATGACTCATGATACCCACTACTGTAGTGATGTGCTACACACAGCGCTGAAATATCGACACGCAGTCGGTAAATTGTTTCGAGTCTAGTTTATTCAAACATCGCGGTGCTGGTATTTCAATCCCTAGCACCCACCCTCTCCGGGCGGAAAAGACGTCAGAGGTGCATTACCAAAGTCTCTTCCCGCGCACTGGCTACTTGTGAGCCGGTTCACCTGCGCAGAAAGTGGGTCGCCACACTATGTCATATCTGCCGATCTCTAACTGGGCTACAAGATAATCTACAGTGTTTCATATGCTGCGTGCATTCTAATGTAGTCCTGTATTTGTCACCCTTTTCAATTTTGTTCCCCTTTTACACTGTAACCTGTCCTATTGACTGCAATTGTGCCTTATCATCTACCTGTCCTTCTTGACTGTCTCATTATATACTACATCTGCTCACAAACCAACGTCCCCATCCTGAGCTCTATCATTCCAGTTCGCATCCCCCTGACAAATTATATTAAACCCTCCCCAACAGCTCTAGAACACCTGCCCACAAGGATATTTGTTCCCCTTAGGCTCAGGTGACACCTGTCCCTTTTGTATAGGTCATATCTTACCCAAAAGAGATCCCAATGATCCATAAATCTGAAACCTTGCCCCCTGCACCAATGCACCAGCTGTATCTGCCAAATAATCCTGTTCTTGCCCTCACTGGCATGTGATTCCAGAGACTATTACCCTGGAGGACCTGTTCTTCAGCTTTCTAGCTAGCTCTCTAAATTCTCTCTTTAGGACCTCCTCTCTTTTGTTGGTATCAATGTATACCAAGACATCTGGCTGCTCACCCTTCCCCTTTAGAATGTCAGGGACCCGATCTGAGACATCTCTGTCTCTGGCACCTGGGAGGCAGCATTCCATCCGGGTTTCTCTATCTACTACTACCGACTCTCCTATCTACTTCTTTCACTATGGAATCTCCAATCACCATTACCTTCATCCTCTGGCCCTTTACCTTCTGAGCTACAGTGCCAGACTCAATGCTAGAGAAACCTGGTCACTGCACCTCACCCCCCCCCCCCCCCCACCCAACCCCCAGGTAGGTCGTTGCCCCCAACAGCATCCAAATGGTATATTTGTTATTGAGGGAAACAGCCATAGGGGTATTCTGTACCAGTTGTTTATTTCCCCTCCCTCTCCCGACAGTCACCCATCCACCTACCTCCCGCAGCCTAGGGCTCCTAACTATCATTTCCCCTATGAGCTGAAGATCATCGAGTTGAAGCCTCAGTTCCTTAACCCATTCTCTGAGGGCCTGATGCAGACATGGTAACTCAGGAAGCCAGAGATCTTCCAGAATTCTTTCTTCTCACACAAAGGACATAACACAGCCCTGGAGCCACTCTTATTAGCCTATCTCTACACTTACAGATGAAGAATGGACAAGGAAAAGCTTATCAGATACTTACATCACCCATGCCTGTTGAGCCAAAGCCAAAAGTCTCCCCACTCTAACGCTGCTGCACTCCAACAACAGCCACTCCACTTGCCCCTGCCTTATTTTTATTTGCTCTTGTAAATTAATCCTGAACTCCAACTGGCTGTTGTTCAAACTCTAAAAAACAGCTATAAAGTGCCGATTTTTTGAAGCTCTCTCGTCGACCTGAGTGAAGACACCACTACTTTTCACCTCCGAACTGAGTGGCCGTTGTTCAATCTCTAAGTGCTCTTGTGAACTGTCCTGGGGTGTTTTGCAACATTAGTGCTGCTGTATAAATGCAAGCTACTGTGATTCTTCTGATGCCTTGTCCTAATGGTGAGAAATATGGGCAAAGGGGCAATCGTGGGCAGCCTCACTGTTGATCTGTGGGAGTCAATTTCCCTCAGGTCAGTTTAAAACAGGTAGCAGGGGAGAAGAGTGGGTGGGGAGTCTAAATCAGAATGGGGTAAATCTATGCCAAGTGAGGGTATCAGAGAACAACCTCTGACAGTGGTCCTCACCATCCTAGCCCATGGAATGGAGACTGTTTGTTGTCCCCTCCACACAAGCACACAGAGCCACTATTTCTGGTTTTTAGATTATTCATGGTGTTTCGTGGAGAAAATTTAGATTAGGAACTTGACAGAAATCCTTGGATTCCTCCTATTTACATATCCACAGAGCTTTCTGTATGAAATTGAGCTGAAAATGAGCTCTCATCATTTGACGAGCGAAGTTGTTTTCACACCAAGTAAATGCAACGATCCTGAGCTGTGGACCTCCATGACTTAAGTGTCGTTTCTGCCGTAACTTTCCAATAATGAGCTGCCGCTCACAACTGAAACACATCGGAGGATTTACCGGCCCAAGGCAAGCGAAGGAGAAGTTACAAAGGAACAGGGAGCCAAGCAAAACTTGTGGCCAGGAGAATTCTGGGACAGAGGGAGAGCAATAGATGCAAGATGGAGGAGTGATAGAAGAAGCACGTAGGAGAAGGAAGGTTAAAGGAAACAAGAAGGGTTTGTATAGACAGAAATATTGTGCGTGGTTACAGATATAGCGATCTTGGAATTGACAATACTGATGATATTGCGTAGTGTTATGCATTTCCTGTCAATTACTTTTATTATTTTGTCAGGCAGTGAATAAAATCACAAAGCCAAGTGAATTGTTTGATTGACTAATGGGAAAAAAGTCCCCTATCATTAAGCAACTATTTTCCCCCTGCACTGCACGGTGAAACACAATGCAGTTTCAAATCTGCATTCCTTCAGCAGGACATTGCCGATGATGCCGGGAGCTGACAATCCCCCACCCCATGACAACGTTCAAACTAAACTCCAGGATTCAGCTTGCTGCTCACCAGATTTGCATACGATAAGCCCCCCACAAACTGCAGTGAGCGTATGCCAGCAGCAGCAAGGCTCTGAGACATTAATTATAGGATTAGGCAAAGTCAACATGGATTTTTGAAAGGAAAATCATGTTTGACAAATCTGCTTGATTTTCTTTTTGACGTTGCAACTAGTTGAATAAATCAGGGCAAGTCATTTGATGTGGTCATCCACCTTATGTGCAAACACTCCTGTGCCTAGCATCACTTTATGGATATATATTCAAACTATGTATATAAGCTATCATATGTATTCATATTTATTGTGTTTCTTTTTATTATTGTGTGTTTTTTTTATCTTATCAGTGCTTTTTTAGTGCTGCATTGGATCTGAAGTGACAATTATTTCATTCTCCTTTACCCTTGTGTACTGGAAATGGCAGTAAACAATCTTGAATCTTGAAACGTGAGACTGTTAAACACAATTAAAGTGCATGATGTTGGTGGTATTTTCATTGATTGAGTACTCGCCAATGGGAGTGGGCTCAGGATGCGAGGATTAGAGCTGAAGACTCAGCTCTTCACAATCAGTATCAGTGATTTCGATGAGAGGATCAAGTGTGTACTTAAGCTTCAGAAGTTAGAACCAAATATTTAACAAGCTCAGTGAGACGAGGCTGAGTAAGTGACCTAGGTGAGTGTGAAACTTCAGAGAGAAGGCACAGGTAAGAACAGTTTATCATTGACTGTCAATCAGTGTAGGAAGGACAGCAAGCAAAAGAAAATCTGCAGATGCTGGGACACCAAGCAATGCACACAAAATGCTGGAAGAACCCATCAGGCCGGGCAGCATCAATGGAAAAGGGTATAGTTGACGTTTTCATCTTGATAAAAGGTCTCGGCCCAAAACATTAACTGTGCTCTTTTGCATAGATGCTGTTAGGAAGGTTGGCAGTTAAGGTGGTGGCATGCTCCTCCTGCAAGATGTGGAATTTCAGGGTACCTAATGGTCTCCCTGATGACTATGTCTGCTGGAAGTGCACCCAACTTCAGCTCCTGACTGGCAAGGTGAAATTTTTTACTGAGCTCACGACCAGAGGGCAGGCTTCATATACTATAAGGGTGACCACCTGGAGATGTAAGCGGAGTAACCAGTCAGTGCAGAGTTCCTCTGTGGCCACTCCCTTCGGCAACATGTACAACTTTGGATACTGCCAGGGAGGTAGGGGTAATGATCTGTTAGGGCACAGCAGCAACAGCCGGGCTAGTGGCTGTGTGGCAGGCTCTGAGACTCAACAGCAAAGGGTAAAGTCAGGCAGAGCGATAATGGTAGGAGAATTGATAGTTAGGGAGACAGGCACGAGATTCTCTGCCTGCATGAGAGGCACCAGGATACGAGTTCCCTCCAGGGCACTAAGGTTCAGGGCATCTCAGTGTCTCAGCATGGCTGCAGAATATTCTCGAAGTGGAGGGTGGAGGGAATGTGTTTAGCCAGAGGTTGTGGTGCACATTGACACAGGTAGAAAGGGGGAAGAGGTCCTATGCAGAGAGTATAAGGAGTTAGGAAAGAGACTGAAGGGCAGGACCTCCAAGGTAGTCATCGCTGGGTTAATCCCTTTGCCAAGTGCTAGTCAGGGCAGGAATGGGATGATAGTACAGATGAATGAGTGGCTGAGGAACTGGTGAAGGGGGCAGGGTTTCAGGTTCTTGGATCTTTGGAACTTCTTCTGGAGGAGGGGTGATCTGCACCAAAAGGAGAGGTTGCACCTAAAACGGAGGGGAACCAATATCCTGGCCATGAGGTTCACTAGTGCTACTCGGGAGCACCAGTGGTGTGATGGGGAGGAGAGTGGAAATCAGGGCCAGTGAAAGTAGGCTGGAGCAAAATAATAGATACAATAGGACAGATAGGTTGAAGTGTGTGTATTTTAATGCTGGGAGAATCATGGGTAAAGGTGATGAACTTGGAGAATGGATCAGTACATGGAACTATGATGTTGCAGCCACCACAGAGATTTGATTGAGAGCGGGGCTGGAATGGGTGCTTATTGTCCCAGGGCTTCAATGTTTCAGAAAAGATAGAGAGGGAGGTAAAAGGTGGGGTGGGGGGAAGAATTGCACTACTAATTAGAGACAATATCACATCTGCACTAAAAGGGGCCAGAATAGAGGTCTTGTCCACTGAGTCTATATGGGTTGAATGCAAAAATAGGATGGGTGCAATCTCTCTGATGGGATTGTATTACAGACATACCCATCCCAATAACCACTGGAACATTGAGGAATAAATAACCAGCTCTTAAGGAAAGGGTTGCTGTCATGGGGGGCTTCAATTTCCCTAATATAAATTCATACCTTCTTAATGCAAGAAGTTTAGATGTGGCAGCATTTGTTAGGTGCATCCAAGAGGGTATATAGATATTTCAACAAGAGGAGGGGCTGTACTGAACCTGGTGTTGGGTCATGAGCCTGGCCAAGTGACTGACCTTTCAGTGTGTGAACAGTTAAGGAACACTGACCAGAAGATGAGGGTAAGTATGGACTTTGCGGGAGGGTGTTTAATTGAAGTAGGGCATATTCCAGGAGTATTAGACAGGAATTAGAGGGAGTTAATTGGGTGCAGCTGTTTTTGGGAAGTCCACATCCAACATGTGGAGGGTGTTCAAAGACCAACCGCACAGAGTACAGGACAGGTATGTTCCAGTCAGAAGGAAGGACAAGGTACGAGAACCTTGGATGTCGAGGGAGGTGATGAACTTAGTCAAGAAGAAAAAGGAAAAGTAGGTAAAGCTTCAGAATCTAGAATCAAACAGAATCCTTGAGGTTTATAAAGATGCCAGAAAACAACTCAAGAAGGGGATTGGGAAAACCATGAATGGGCCATGAAAAGTCTTTGGCAAATAGGATTAAAGAGAATCACAAGGCTTTCTATACATACATGAGGATAACTAGGGAGATGATTTGACCACTCAAGAATAAAGGGGGGCAAATAAAGTGGGGGTGTGAAGGATGTGGGCGAGGTCCTCATTGAATACATTAGTATTTATCAAGGAGAAAGATATGAAGGATAAGGAAATCAGTACCAAGAATGTTAATATGCTAGGACATTTCAAAGTAAAGGAGGAGGTAGTGTTTGGTCTCTTTAAGACTTTAAGTCCCCAGGGTATAATGGAATATACTCCAGCTGCAAGAGAAGAGATTGCTGAGGCCTTGACTAATGCCTTTGTGTCCTCTCTAGCCACAGGTGAGGTCCTGAAAGTCTGGCAAGTAGTTAATGTTCCATCATTCAAGAGGGAACTAGGGATAATCCTGTAAACTACAGACCAGTGAGTCTAATGTCAGTAGTAGGGAAGTTCCTGGAGAGAATTCTTAGGGATAGGATTTATGAGCATTTGGAAAACCAGGGCCTAATTAGCAAGAGCCAGCATGACTCTATGCATAACAAGTCATATCTTACTAACTTGAGTGAGTTTTTTGATGAGGTGACAAGGGTACTTGATGAAGGTAGAGCTGTGAATGTTGTCTACATGGATTTTAATAAGGAGTTCGATAAAATCCCTTGTCTAGAAGATTAAGATGCATGGGATCCATAGCAATTTGGCTATTTGGATTCAGAACTTGCTTGCCCATACAAGACAGAGGATGCTGGCTGAAGGGAATAATTCTAGCCGGAAGTCTATGATCCCACTGGGATCTGTACTAGGACCTCTGCTGTTTGTGATGCATATAAATGTAGATAGGTGTTTTCTTAGGTATGAAGATTGGTGGTATTGTGGATAGTATAGAAGGTAGACAAAGAATACAGCATGATATAAATCAGTTGCAGATATGGGCTGAGAAATGGCAGATGGAGTTTAACCCAGATAAATGTGAGGTCTTCCACCTTGGAAGGCAAATGCAAGGAGACGGTTCACTGTTATGGGCAGGACCCTTAACCATGTTGCTGAGCAGAGAGGTCTTGGGGTCCAAGTTCATAGCTTATTGAAAGTGGCTACACAGGTTGACTAGAAGGCTTATGGAATGCCTGCCTTTATTAGTTGAGGCACTGAGTTCAAAAGTCAAGAGGTTATGTTGCAACTTTACAAAACTCTGGTCTGGCCACATCTGGAGTATTGAGAACAGTTCTGGTCGCCCCACTGTAGGAAAGATGTTGAGGGTTTGAAGAAGGTATAGAGAGATTTTCCAGGATGCTGCCTGGTTTAGAGGGCATGTGCTATCATGAGAGGCTGGATAAACTTGGGTTAAACTCTGGAGTGCCGGAGGCTAAGGGGAGATCTGATAGAGGTTTAGAAGATTTAGAAAATACATAAATAGAGTGGACAGGGAGTACCTGTTTCCCAAGGTTGAAATGTCTAATATGAGGGCATGTATTGAAGATAAGAAGGGGTTGGATCAAGGGGGTATGAGGGGTCAGTTTTTCCCTCGGAGTTGTGGATGCCTGGAATGCACTACCTGGCTATGTGGCAGAGGCAAATACATTAGAGGCGTTTAAGAGACGTTTGGATAGGCACATGAGTTTAAGGAAGATAGAGGGATATGGACGTTGTGTAAGTAGAAAGGATTAATGTTTAGGTGTTTTTGATTGCTTTTCCACTGGTTTGCCACAACATTGTGGGCCAAATGGCCGTTCCTGTGCTGTACTCTTCTATGTTCATATCCATGTTCCTTTTTTCACTCCTGTTCCTAAGTTGCATCCTCTAGTTTCTTACCAACTTCTCTAACTGGTAAAATTGCAGAAACCTTTTCCCTTTCTATTACCCCTCATCATTTTATACGCTTCCTCAGTAATGTCCCCTCTTAACCTCCTCTCCAATGAACACAATCCCAAGTCTCTATCCATAGCAGAAGCAATCCACCCTAGGCAACATCTCCATCCTTCCTAGTGGTATCTGAACCTTCTCAATGTGTGGTGACCAGAGCCACATGCAGTAATTCAGATGAGATCTGGCCAATGTTTTATACAGTTGAAGCATAACTTCCATGCTGTGGTATTCAGTGTGCTAACTAGTGAAGGCCAGTATTCTACAGTATTCTTCTTCACAAGGTTATCTCCCTGCCACTTTCAAGAATCTTTGGACACATGCCAAGATCTACTCAATACTTCCTGAGTTCCTGCTGATCATGGAGTATGTCCTAGCCTCCTTCAGTGTAGCACCTCGCATGTACCTGGATCTCTTTCCAAGATGGCGCTGGTGATATATGGTGATGTTTTACTGGCATCCCACAAAACTACTAGGTGTATAGTTCTACTTCTTGACTACGATCACTACAATCCTCAGCCTGTAATTTCCCTTTAAGAAATGTTTTTTTGAAGCATCAAAACAAATTAGCAATTTTACAGTCTCCTGAAGGATTCAACAAACTTGACTCTCGAGATTGCAGTTACGGCCATCACAAGGGCACATCAGACTTCAGGCCAAATTTAGGATCGAGAGCGGAAAATGAGCCAGTGTTCTCCATTCCAGCCAAGATCCCCCCCCCCCACCTGAGCCCATCCCATCTTCCTGCATTTATCCTGCCTCCCTCTCTCACTTCTATCAGCAGGCGGGAGATGCAGGAGTCTTGAGCCTCACACCGATGGGTTCTGGAATAGTTGTTACCCTGCAGCCATCGGGCACCCGGACTGGCTTCACTCGCCTCAGCTCTGACCAATCCGCAGCCTCAAGGGTTTCAAAGGTACATTTAATGTCAGAAAAATGTATACAATATACATCCTGAAATGTTTTTTCTTCACTACCGTCAACAAAAACAAAATGAACAACAGTTATGTGTTAGAACCCCGGCTCCCCTCCCTCCCTCACGTAAGTGGCAGCAAGCAACAATCCCTCCTCCCCAACCAGCAAAAAAAAGCATCGGCACCCACCACAGAGCAATAGCAAAGACACAGACTTGCAGTTACCCCAAAGACTTCGCATTTCACCTGATATTTGACATACCATAGGCTCTCTCTCTCTCCCTAATAAGAGAGAAAGAAATGTCTCCATTTTCACAGCGAGCGGGGAGACATAACAAACAACTCGCTGGTTTACGATGTTAAAAGTCCACCATGTCATTTTTCTCATGCTCTGTGCCCAAATATCATGAGTCTCTGGGCACATAGCCGCAGATATTACAATTCTCCCGATGACACACGTGTCTTCTGCTGTGACACCGACCCTCAATCTGCCTGTTTCCAGAACCCCAAGATCCAGGGCTCCCAAAGCTGACCCGAGCCTCTGGCGTACGAAATAACAGTCAGTCGTGAGGCTCTGTGGGCAGGTCCCATTCCCGCAAAGAACCATAGTCAGAGTGTAACTCCAGGTCAGGGTCTTCAAAAGAACCCTGAAAGGGAAAAACAGAAATATTAAAGATTGAAACAGAGCTGTTTTCGAAGATGCAAGCAAAGGAGTCGCCGTTCAGTGCCATCGTCACTCCGTTCCACCTGTGTATAGATTCACTATTGGAGACGCTGCAGTTCACGTTCTATGTGTTACTTGTTTACGTTTTTATTACTTTCACGATTTTTTTTCACGTTGGATGTTTCTCAGTCTTTACTCTGTTTGATTTTTCATGGTTTCTATTGTCTTCCTTCATTTTCTGGCTACCTGCAAGAAGATGAATCTCAGGGTTATACATACTTTGATAATAAATGCACTTGAACTTTGGATTAAACTCCTTCTGCTCCAATACATCAACATCATCTTGCAGTCTAAGACTACCCTCCACACTACAAGCAACTGTTTCATAACATAATGATTATGTCTGACTCTACCACCTCCTCTGGCAGCAAGTTCAACTACTCAATGATTTAAAAAATAATACTCCTCACATTTAAACCTAAGCCTTTAATACTTCGTACCTTGCCTGCCAGAAGACATGTGATTGATCTGGCAGACAAGTGAAGGAGAAACCCAAGGGCTTCTACAGATAGATTAAGAGCAAAAAGATGGCAAGGGACAAAACTGGCCCTCTGGAAGATCATAGTAGTCATCTATGTGTGGAGCCGAAAAAGGTGGGGAAGATCTTAAATAGAATTTTTTCTTTGCATCTGTAGTTACTCAGGAGATGGACAGTCAATAGACATGAGGCAGAACAGCAGTGAGGTCATGGACTCTAAACTGATGACAGAGGGGAGGACGTGTTTGTTGGGGTGGATAAATCCTTGGGCCTGATAAGGTTTTCCTTTGGACCATGTAGGAAGCTAGTGCAGAAATTGCAGGGGCCTTAGCAAAGATATTTAAAACATCCCTAGCAAGGGGTGAGTTTCCAGAGGATTGGAGTATAACCAAGATTATTCCATTGTTTAAGAAAGGCTCCAGGAATAAGATGAGAAATTATAGGCCAGTGAACCTGATGTAGTAATAGGTGAGTTATTGGAAGGCATTCTGAGTCTAGATGTATACTGACTGTTTTTTGAAAAAGATAAGGACTGATTAAGGATAGTCAACGTGGCTTTGTGTGTGGTAGGTCATGTCTAACCAATCTCTAGAAAGTTTTTTGAAGCAGTTAACAGGAAAGTTGATGAGGGCAAGGCAGTGGATGTTGTCTACATGGACTTTAGTAAGGCCTTTGACAATGTCCCGCATCAGAGGCTGGTGAGGAAAGTTCAGTCGCTAGGCATTCAGAATGAGATAGTAAAGTGGCTTCATGGGAGAAGCCAGGGAGTGATAGTAGATGGTTGCCTCTCGGACTGGAGGCCTGTGACTAGTGGAGTGCCACAGGTATCGGTGCTAGATCCATTGTTGTTCATCATCTATATTAACTGTTTGTAGTAACCTAGATCAACAAATTTGTGGATTGTAGTTGACACCAAGATTGGAGGTGTGCTACACAGTGAGGAAGGTAATCAAAGCTTGCAACAGGGTCTGGACCAGCTGGATAAATGGACTAAAAGTTGGCAGATGAAATTTAATGCAGGAAAGCATGAGGTGCTGCACTTTGAGAGGACAAACAGGTCTTACACAATTAGTGATAGAGTACTGAGGAGAGCAGTAGAGCAGAGGGATTTGGGAATAGATCCATAATTTATTGAAAGAGATGTCACAGGTAGATAG
The DNA here is from genome assembly GCF_030144855.1 of Hypanus sabinus. Classification (NCBI taxonomy): domain Eukaryota; kingdom Metazoa; phylum Chordata; class Chondrichthyes; order Myliobatiformes; family Dasyatidae; genus Hypanus; species Hypanus sabinus. The sequence continues at coordinate 19,440,840 of NC_082734.1, forward strand.
TGTCATAAAGAAAGCTTTGGGGATATTGGCCTTCATAAATCATTGTACTGAATACAGGAGTTGGGATGTTATGTTAAAATTGTATAAGACGTGCGTGAGGTCTAATTTGGAGCATTGTGTTCAGTTCTGGTCTCCTAACTATAGGAAGGATATCAATAAGATTGGAAGAATACTGAGAAGATTTACAAGGATGTTGCCAGAATTTGAGGATTTCAGTTATAGGGAGAGGTTGAATTGGTTAGAATTTTATCCCCTGGACTGTAGATGAATGATGGGAGATTTAATAGAGGTGTACAAAATTGAAGGTGATAGATAGGGTAATACCAGCAGGCTTTTTTCCATTGAAGTTGGGTGAGACTAGAACTGGAGGTCACGGGTTATGTTTGAAAGATAAAATATTTAAGGGGAACATGAGGGTGAATTTTGTCACTCTGAGGTGGAGAGAGTGTAGAATGAGCTGCTGCCAGTGGAAGTGGTATATGCAGCTTTGATTTCAACACAAGAGAAGTTTGGATAGGTACACAGATGGGAGAGGTATGGAGGGCTATGGTCCCGGTGCAGGTCGATGGGACTAGGCAGAGCAATATTTTGGCACAGACTAGATGGGCCAAAGGGCCTGTTTCTATGCTGTAGTACTCTATGACTCGAAGCTCTTTTGTGTGTGATATCCCTGTTATAAGAGAAAGATTATGATTAACTGCCCTAAGATTTTATTTACTTCTGTCAGGTTATTCCTCAGCCTTTGTTCCAGGGAAAATAAATCCAGTTTATCCAATCTCTCCCTATTTCTAAAGCTCACTCTATCCTATCTCTCCCCATTACTAAAGCTCACTCTATCCAATTTCTTCCCATTACTGGAGTCCAGTCTATCCTATCTCTCTCCATTACTAGAGTCCCGTCTATCCTGTCTCTCCTCATTACTAAAACCCTGTCTATCCTATCTCTCCTCATTACTAAAACCCTGTCTATCCAATCTCTCCCTGTTTCTAAAGCTCGCCCTATCCTATCTCTCCCCATTCCCAAAACCCTGGAATCCAGAGTAATGACAACCTTCCTCAGGTGTGACAGCTAGAACTGCAATGTTCTAAATACAGTCTAACCAGTGCTTTATAAAGTTAA